>NC_059388.1:17775311-18100728 GCF_019703515.2 Myxocyprinus asiaticus
CACTCCATTCTGGCTGACAATTGCAACTTTTCCTGCCATATGTTATGCGTCACATAAAATCATACTGCATCACCTGAAATGCCATATTAAAAAGATGTTTTTAAGATGCTTTTTAACCGCTGATAAACCTCACAACACTATTTTCAATATGACTGGCTGAACTGATGCTAAATAGTGTCAATGATGTATCTGCTGTTAAGCTGGCTCACAAATGGTTCAGTAAACATATATTTTGCGACATAGATGAGGCTTAGCCAACAGTAGCAACTTGGTGTTTTACGTTTAAAGCATTTTTCACAGGCGCCCTTGCAAGTAGGACATCATCACACTGCTGAATTTAACATACATTTGTCTTTCACTCTTACTAGCTTCTCACCATTGATGACAACTTCTGTGGACTGGATATGAACGCCCCTCTCGGTGTCTCTGAGATGGTACATGGGATTCCTCTGTTCTCTGAGTCCAATGACAAAATTACATCCGTCATCGCCTATGTGTACAAGAATCACTCTCTGGCTTTTGTTGGGACCAAAGGTGGCTGTCTGAAAAAGGTAGGATCCTCTTTTCTTTCTCAGGAGAGTAGGAAACCAAAGGATTCCTTGCACTTGAAATGGAAACCAATCTTTTGTTCTTTTTGAGAAAATTATTGGTGCAAAGATTGCATCGCTGATGTGACCTTTTTAAAAGTATCAGAGATTCAGCAAGTCTTGTTTGGTAATTGCTTACACCGAGCATTACTATTCAGGCTGCATGACACATGAAAAGATCAGAGCTTGGTCTACCACATCCTGCTCCATAAGAACATTAGATCCAGTGAGTTTCGTAACTGGTCATGCTCAGCAATCTTCTGCTGCTGTGTCTGACGTGTGGTGAGAGGAACGGTTGGTAAGCGGCATAGTGAGAGGTGGGAAGAGAGGGCCCTGGGAATCCTTGTGCGGGCAGAGGCTGCCGGGGGTAATTGGATGATGCGGTGCAGAGGCTTTCGGCCTGGTACCCCTTTCCTCTGACTGTGCCTCTGAGGAGCCGTGTCTGAGACGAATGCAAGGGCCAGCCAGACACTGCATAGAGCAGAAAATAACATTAAAATAGAAAGAGAGAGCATGATAGAAAATGAGGGAGAGAATGAGAGTATCATTTTCCCCTCTTTTTTTTTAAGTGCTAAACCTCCCAGGGTATTGACGTTACAGGCAGACAAATCTTCACCAAAAGGCAGGATTCCAATTTGACTGATTCTTTTTGTAGTGGTGTGTTTTTTTGTTGGATCTGGCTAATTGTAAACCAGACTAGTCCTTTCCCAAAAATTCCTTCCTGCAGAAAAAAGAGGAAATATGCATCAGAACTATCTTTACATCCATAGACTTGAACATCAGAGTTCATGTTAGAGACTATGATTGACAAAATAACACAGACACCAAATTGCAAATACGAACAAGAACCCACGGCCAAACAAATCACCAGGAAACAGACAGACAACACAATGACGTTTTCTTTCAGGCAGATGGACAAACATGCACACTCACTCACAGTTGCACAAACCTTTTAGTTGCCATTTCGGTGATTGCAGATCTTTACGAGAAAACAGCAGATGATGTCATTGCTGTCGTTTAGACAAAACAAGAAAAAAGTCTTCATTCGCAGTCATTAATCAATTAAAATGAGTTTATTACCGTCCTTAATGGATGGTGATTTATAGGCCGCCAGCATGCCAAACTCAGTGAATTGTTTACTAGCTGATGACAAGCTTGTTGCAAAGAGTAAATATTATATGTAGCAACTCTGACCCTGTTTGTGCAATAACCATGTGCAGAAACTTGCCGCCAACTGTTATGAGCATTTTTAACACCTGTGTTTGTTTCAACAGTATGGCTGGACTAAAAACATAAATCCTAGATTGTGTAGTCAAGGTAACATGTTAGAGAACACATAAAGATGATTTAATAGTCTGTTGAGACGCCTAGTTTCACTTTGTTTAGCTGTGACTGTTGATCGTATACATTCATATTTCATCTCTGTAGTTTCAAACTGATATGAATGTTCGTATTAGGATTACTTTGGTGGAACATGAAAGCAGAAGGAATCCCCACCAGGTATTTATTTTAAATTTGAAGCAGGATAATCCAAGGCTTACAGTGTTTAACATGGCTACAGTTCTCTGAGTGTAGTTAGCGTCCTCCATTTGATTGACTCTGAGAGGAGGTGCAAGGCAGAATGTTCTGTGTCTCATCGCGTTAAAAGACAGAGCTGTAGCCAAACCCCAGAGAGAAGCAGTAAACAACTTCTAAACCCTCCAGAGAATATCACACAGACACATTTTATGACACACACACGGCCGTCAGCATAAAACGCACTGAACTAAAAACACGAATATTGCTGCAGCAGTTGTTTGGGACCCTGGCACTGCGGCGAATACCCAGACCAGATGTGGTTTTGGGACTTTGAAACCTCTCTTATCTCCTCCTGCTCTCTCTTTCTGCCTCAGTCCATCCATCCATCCATCCATCCATCCATCTCTCCTAAAGTCTCTTTCTCTACATTTTTTCTAAGAACATTGTCATTGCTGTTACTTGAAATCCCATTCTGACTTTGTGTCTCATTGAAATGATTACATCTATGAGATGCATGCACGTGAATGGTACCACAATGTCATAATTACAGTATCAGTAAGAAACCAGTGGGAGACTTTTTGGAGTTTGGGACTTGTCAAATAAAGAATCATGCCAGAAGGAAATTGGTGTCAATTAGGGATGGGTATCGATACTGATTTCTGGATTTTATTCTGATTCACAAGCTCTCTATTCAAATCAGATTTTGAATTGATTCAATACTGCTTCATTTGGATATATTTCGGTTATAATGTCCATTTTGCTTACACATCAAATAAATGATCTTTCTACTAGTACTGTTAATTATAAAGGGAGCCTTCTTACAGAAATATTTTTAAATTAACAAGGCCCAAACTATGCAGTTCAATTGCTGTATCTAACATACACTCACTGATCACTTTATTATGAACACCTGTACACCTACTTATTCATGCGATTATCTAATCAGTCAATCGTGTGGCAGCAATGCAGTGCATAAAATCATGTAGATGCGGGTCAGGAGCTTCAGTTAATGTTCACATCAACCATCAGAATGGGGAAAATTTTTTATCTCGGTGATTTAGACCGTGGCATAATTGTTGGTGCCAGATGGCTGGTTTGAGTATTTCTGTAACTGCTGATCTCCTGGGATTTTCATGCACAACAGTCTCTAGAGATTACTCAGAATGGTGCCAGAAACAAAAAAAAAAAAAACATCCAGAGAGAGGCAGTTCTGCGGACAGAAGCATCTTGTTGATGAGAGAGGTCAACGGAGAATGGCCAGACTGGTTCGAACTGACAGAAAGGCTACAGTTACTCTAACCACTCTTGTGCAATTGTAGTGAGCAGATTAGCATCTCAGAATGCACATGTCGAACCTTGAGGCAAATGGGCTACAACAGCAGAAAACCACGTCGGGCACTTTTATTAGGACCATAGTGTTCCTAATAAAGTGCTCAGTGAGTGTATATACTAATCAACACAACCAAAACTGAAGTACACTTTAAAATAAAAGTAAAATATCGATTTGGGGATTTTAAGAATTGATTTTGGGATTCAAATGTAGATTGCGATTAATCGACCATATTAATTGATCATATTAATTTGTAATTGTTGGCTGTACCGTTTAGTTTGTGGGGGTTTTGTGTAACAGAAAGCTTGCCAGGAAATGCTACTAATAGCCAGTTTGAGGCGTCAGGCTTACAAGACAAAACTACGTTTCCCATAATTATCCATGCACAGGCATGACAAAATATAGATATAGCAAAATAAGCAATTATACACCTACTGCATATCAGTTGTTCTTCATTTTGTTGCATTGCATTAAAAAGCATCCTGTGTTTGTTGGAAAGTGTATAAGAGAGAAAGAACGCATCTCTTATTTAACACAATTCACGTCATAAGTATTTTTTTCTCATCTCTTAAATTGGAATATTCAAGCAGGCAGCATCAGTAACGTGGCTGCCGCATATCATAATACATGTTCACGTAAGCCCTCCAATCCCTTCGATTCTTCTATTGGCATCATCATTATCCTTTCAAAACCCCCTGATTATGCCATTCTCCCACCCTCGGCCATATGTCCGAGGCCTCAATCCTCTCCTTTGGCTGGTAGCTACATCAAAAAAGGGGTGAAATTAAACCTATTAAACCTATTCAGTGGTGAAATTGACAGGCTCTTAATTTTTTCACGTGAGGCATTTGTGGCACCGTGTGCGACATGAGGGGTACGTGTGGATCAGTAGAGCCAGATGAGCCCCCCTGCTTCAACCCCCCGCTGAGGTAATAATGCGTCCAGTAGGCCTGCACTCCACCGAGAGAACCTCAGCCACTCACTCAATACAATAAGCAGCTAACCTTGAAGCAGACCTGGCACAGGAAGTCCAGCTGACAGCACTCTGCATGAAGGAGAGTGAGAAAAGTGTGTTTGTGTGTAGGAGAAGTGTGTGTATGTGTTATCTGATGAGGTTCTGTGCATTTGGCCATGAGGTATGCGCTGAAGTGAATTCTTCGGCCCTCTGAGACAGCACTGAGGAGATGCACAGTTCAAAGGGCAGAATTCAGACACTGTAAAATTGCTCTGAGACGGAATAAATAAGTTGTTTCAGGATGACGGCCCAGATTGCCGGTTGTTGAAGGTGATGGCTGGTGGAAAAGGCTTCAGTTTGTCTATGGATGGTGGATGCTGGTGAGGAAAAGGTCATGCTATCCTTTGAATGTGTGTCTCTGCCTCTGTCACTCTCTCTCTTATTTTCCTCTTTCCTTTCTGTTTTACTGATTTGTGCATATGTGCATAAACAAATATGCAATGTTAGCCCAAGACTGGCTTGCCTGTGTGTGTCAGGGGTTGGGGGTTAAGCTTAGGGGTAGGTTTAGGAGATAAAAATAACATTAGCTCAGTATAAGAACCATCGAAGTCAATGGAAGTTCCCACCGTGTGTGTGTGTGTGTGTGTGTGTGTGTATTGTTTGAGACCCTCACCACAGATGCAGATTATTGAAATGATGTGAGAGAGCTAGAGCCACTGGAGCAGAGGATTAAGTGTTGAAATTTAATGATGAAATATGCTGCAGGACAGTGTGCTTTAGATGCAGGGGAAAGAGTGTGTTAGTGTGCGCTGAGAGTATGTGTCTGCATATGTGAATATTTCTGTATGGGTATGTTGAGTGATTGTGTGTGTGTGTGTCCTTGTATACAACAGTTTTATCACCCTCTCTGCAGCTGTTTATGCCAGACCCCAGAGGAAAACACTGGTTTTTACTCAGGCCATTCTGCAGAGAAACAGAGCAGCCCTATAGAGAAACACCCCTTGTGAGAGCACAAAACTCATTTGTGAGAGACACTTAAATATGTGTGTGTCCTTAATACATCTATGCAAACAGAAAAACTTGTGTTTTTCTCCTATGGCCTCTTCCTGTGCTTATGATTCTATGGAGCGTTGCCATGGCAGCCAGGCTGCTCTTGCTCATGGTGTGTTATGGCATGTTGCAGTAGCTTCACTTATCAGAGAGAAAAGCACCATTACCTGTCAGTTGACAACAGTCCAATTTATTGATCGAACTCAATCCACAGCTATCAGACTTCCTAGAATTTAAACCACAGATGACTGTTATCAATAATTTTGACTGACATCATCAGCTGATAGATCTATAGAATGATGGTAGCAAGTAGATTAGCTATAAGTCAATATTTAGTGGTGCTTGCTAATGAATCGCTAAGAACATTCTAGGAGCCACCTAGCAATTGCCTAGCAACATGTTAAAAACCCCTTAAAACACTTCAGTATCTGCATAGCAATACCCTGGCAAACACCTACAACAGCCTAACCTCATGGTGGTGAATTTTGTTAAATTAGAGCTGGGCGATATGGCCAAAATAATTATCGCAATATTTGTTTTCATTTCGTTCAATATCGATATTTATCACAATATACATTTCACACCATTAATGTGGGCGGAACTGCATTCCACATGCTTGTTAGACCTTAAAAATTAAACAACTTGTTTACATGTGAACTCCAGAGGGTAAGATACCTTTTAAAGTACACTCAGTTTAGGATTTAATCCTACATAAGGTGTGTGACCTCTTTTCGACGAAATCATCTTCAGCTCACGTTTGACTCCAGTGAAAGACTTTTTTATGATGCTCCACACTCCAGCTCAGTAGATGGCAGTAATGCACCACAAGTTGGATTACCAACCGGCAATAAACATCACATGAAGTAGGGACATTTTTTTAGCCTGTGACAGCACTATGGATCATGGAAAATCATTTAACTTAATAGTACATAAATAAACAGGATTGGTGTTTGTGATAGTTTCTGAGTTTGTGAGCAATGGAGGAGGTAGGAGACAGCGAACAGTTAATGTGAGTATTTTTATTACTCTTTCAGCATCACACAAAATTTAAACAAAAAGGGCTTGGTGGCCAAAATACACAAACGAGTCGTTGGGGTTTCACACTGCAAAGGCACATGCAGCCAGCTTTCTCTGGTCTCTGTCTCCCACTCTGACGCTCTGGCGGGCCTTATTAGGTCTCCCTCCGCCATCACTATAATGAGAGACAGGTGTTAGAGTAGTTACAACCCAGGTGACGAGCCTTATCTCTCTCCCTCTCCCTCAGACAGACACATGACCACACACGTGACAGTATTGATGTCGGAGTTGTAGTTGTATTCAGTCGATAACTGTATTGCATTGTCAGTGTTGTCTTGTTCGGTACACAATGATATCATGTTAGCCAGATAGCTAGCTGCTAGCTTACGGCTACTGAGCCTCATTGCCGGTTTCCATGACAGCAGTGCATGATTTCATGACTTTGATTCAGTTAACTAGTTGTGTGTATAACTTTGCCGAACTGCTTGTGTTTTTAGCTATACGTACCTGATCTGACCATCTAGATGTAGAACATAGGCTAAATATCGAAAATATTTTATTATATATATTATTTTTTTTTTATAAATATTGAAATAGTTTTACTGCCCAGCCCTAGTTCAAATCTAGTTTTATATCTCAAAACTGTTCTCTGTACTTGAGTCCTAAAGCTTCAGAGCTGAAATATGGCTTCAACTTCATGCATGGCTTCAGCATCCATACCATAAAGTGTTGGTACAATCTGCCTGTCTCCCTCTCTCTCTTCCTTCCCTTCAGACCATTGCTCTGCTATCCCTCTCTGTTTCAGTTTTAATGACTTGTTTGTGCTGTTTTTGAGGCAGGTTTAGCTGCAGTTGGTCTGCTCTGAGGCAGAGCTGGAAGATTGTGCTGCAGTTGTTTTGTGGGTAAAGCCTGCAAATGAGAAGTGAGGCGCAATAATAACCTGGGAACGGTCTGAGATCCACACCACTGACAACACGGTGTGCTTTAAGTGCATCTGGGATCACACACAAACCCACACACACCTTATTATTCACCCCCAGCCTCAGAAAAGGAAGAAGAAAGAATATAAAGATGTACTGTAGAGTGATGGAGAGAGTGAGTGGAGAGAGAGCACGAGGGAGAATGAAGCTGAGAGAGAGAGTGTGAAAGGGTTACCTTTTCATTCTGTTAAAGCAAAACAGTCAGTGTTGGGTAGCTTTACAGGAGAGCAAGAGATTTTTTTCTGACAGCAGGTTTCGAGACCTGGGGCCGGATGCATTAAAATGTTCTTAAGAAAAAAATTATGAAAGTTCTTAGGATGAACTATAAGGAGTTTGTTAGAATGTTCCTAACTGCAATTTTTTAAAAAATTCTTAACTTCTCAAATATTTTCTTAAGAATAAAAAGATAGGCTTTGACATTGTCCGATCAGCCTGCTCATGGGGTTGCCTTGTCTAATAGTCTACAACAAATTCGATACTTTAACACTGGTAAATCATAATGATAAATGTATCTATAACCTTTTTTTTTTTTTTAAATAGCTAGCAATAATGTTTTTTTAATTGTAAAGTGCGAGAGATGTGTTCATTTAATGACACTTCCCGTCGTGGGAGAATTTACTTGCTGGTACCAATTTGACAACTTTTAATTTGACAGAGTCTTCAGTAGACAAGAGCTGGAGGTTTTTTCACTTTGGCCAACTATGTTAAGGATCTGTGTGGGGTGAAACAAGTCTCAGCTTTCTAACGTTAGAATTATTATGTTTCTATGGACTCCAAATATCACGGAGAGAGAGCGCAACGCAGCACATCAATTTGAATTAACATGGTCACTCATTCATTTGAATGCAAACAATTCTAGCTGTGCAAACTAGTAATTTATCGTTGTGTTCTGCAATGTGTAAGAATGGAATTTTTAACAATGCAAGTACATGTTGCATTCCAACCCGTTCTACTGACAAGTCGTAGTATTTGTGCGAGATGCCGAAATCGTAAGATCATACTAGTTGGCTCGTACAAAATCAAATAACAATTACAATTACAAATTGGTTGGTCTCTGTAGGAATAAAAGTCGATACAGCGCCTTATGATTTTGCTTTCTTGTACGAATTATTACAGATCGTCATGAGACTATGTTGTGCGTTCTCAACATTGCCGCAAGGCATTAGCTTTGAACGCTGTTCTGCAGAGCAACAGTTTAATGAGAATCTGACTGAATAAGTATGGTATTATAAACATATTTACAACTCTTTGCGATTAAATCAGATGTGATATTATTCAGACAAAGACATTTGATGGTCTGTCTGAGTTCTGAGGCTTGTTCCCACCACATTAACGGAATAACGTGCAATGGAACTGCACGCTTTTGATGCGTTAGCCAATAATATGCATTCTCCTCTTCATTTGCCAACTTGTGTAGAGTATGTTTCTGGCCAAAGAATGTGTATTAGATTCACGTCAGTGAATAAGTGATCTGTGCTATAGTGTGAATATATTATTTTTAAAATAGCTGTGCCATGTCATGCCTATGATTTTTGGCTATTTATAGCCAAGCTCTGTTTGGTCTACCTCCCCTCTGTGTCCTCTATAATTGATAAAGTCATTTGCAGCTCTGCAGGGTGACAGTGCACATGGCTTCTGTTACATCACTGATTGCACAGAGTAAAGATGGAGCAGAGCATCATGGGATTTTGGGAGGGGGTTGCTACACTAACACACTCCAAATACACCATGACTGTTGTGGTCTCAGTCCCTTTCTCCTCTCTCCTCCCATCATAATTAGAATGTCTAGACCCGCCCCTAAGTGTCCAGAAGCCTTTAGTAGTTTGAGATGTCCTGTTGAAGTGTTATGAGTCAGACCTCTCTTTTTAAACGGCAGTCCATTAAGACTGCTGTAAAACCACCCAAATGCCCTGGAGGAGACGGCTGCTTTCAAAAGCCTTTCTCTGAACCAGTGCACATCGGTATACTAGAACTATCTTTCTCAACTGCTTAACACTTACAAGGAGTCAAACTGCCCCAGACAATTGATTTGGTCTAAACCATCAGATGTTGTTTACCATTAAGGACTGCAATCAGATTAATGGAGCTAATGAATTGTAGCTTATTTGTGCTAGTTGTAGTTGGTGCAATGCTAAATGCTGTTACATTTTGGAATGTGTTTATTTAGTATCTGCAAATTGATTCTCAATAGAGAATTACAACAGAGGTGGAAATATTCAGGTACCTCAGAATTCGACACAATTTCATGTCTGCTCTGACTAACCAATAGAACTAAAATAGAATATCCTGTATTATAGGTGGCTATGTGACTTTTGGTCTGTATAAATGAAATGCAGCATCAGCAACTTTTAACATCGTTGTCAGTCAGTATGCATTTTGGTTTATGTGTTCTAGCTAGGGATAGGTATCGATACAGATTTCCCAATTCGATTCCAACTCAAAAGCTTTTAAGATTCAATTTCGATTCATACGGGTATATATCAGTTATAATGTCCCTTTTGCTTACAGATGAAAGAAATTGCCAGCTAATGCTGTGAATTATACAAGGGACCTTCTAAGTATTAATTTTAGTAATTATATATTATTAGTTTTTCATCATTTTGGTCACATTTTAGCTTTTTAAAAATCAACAAATCAATGCATTTAAATGATAAATATTGTATTATATTGCATATATTATATTTTGTTATTTTCATTGTTTAATTGCATAATTTGTACTATATACAGGTATTTACATTGATTCATTGAACACATGCTAAAAACCGGTACTGTCTCTTTAAGGAAATTCAGCATTTCTGTAAACAGCATCTTTGAATTAGCGCATGTTAACGAGAGAGACTCGAATGGCTTTATCTCATCTGTGCTATGCCTGATTACAATTAAAAGTTTCTTTTTTTGTTTATGATCAACAACTGACTTTAAAGAACAGGAAGACTATTAAAAGAGACATTATTCAATGACAAATTGGTTGTGTGGATTTCGTCTTTGGACACACACGGAACAACTTTTAACATGCAGTGAAAGGATCTCGCTGCTGATTACTCAACCACTATACTACACAATTGCTGGTGAGTGAAATTTAAACATTTACCTGCCAGTTGCCAAATGTATCCATTTTTAGTCGCATAGCACAAAGTTTGGTTGCAAATGCGAGTGATTTCCTCTCATTGTGGAGGGTTGCGCATAGAGTAAAAGATCGATCCATGGCTTTTGAAAATCGATATCGAATCAACCAAATAAAAATAAAATAAAAAAAATTAATAAATCGATTTTTTGACCAGCCCTTATTCTAGCATTGTGTAAAACCATGAACTCCTTAAGCCTGGTTTATATATTGGAAGAAGCCAAACTTTTTTTCTCCTGGACTAACTAAAGCACCCTAGGCAAACGAAGCCGCGGTTTATACTACGTGCGACGTCATTTTAAAATTAGTTTGTTTAGGGTGATGTCATGGTGTTTAACGTACTGTTCCAGCCACAAGTAAAGCCAATAATGGAGGTTTTTCTCTCTGTGGACCGCTGCTTTTAGTGCTGTGCCAGTTCTTTGCTTTATTAAACTTGTCACGGCCCCTTTCACTTTTTAAAAACTCATCTCTCTCCACTCATTTGTCATGACCGTGCTGTCTTTGTAGAGTTTATGTTGCAAATCATGTAAAAAAATATATTTCCACACAATCTCTGAGAGAGGGGCTTCAGAGTTATCCATTTTAACGACAGTAACCTAGGTACCAACTCTTCTGCTGGCACGCGCAATTGCAAATAAAGAGTCATGTCCAAACCACACCCACAAATAGTTTTAACCAATCATCAATGCTCTTTGACCAGCCGAGTTCTCTTGGGTCAAGAACTTCAGAGATGTGCGCGAACAGGAGAAATCTCACCAAAATGAACACCTTGGCAGAACAAAAACATCATTGCATTTTGTCATCATTTGTAGGCGAACTAAGCGAAGACTGTTCGACCAGTAAGTATAAATTAGCCTTTACTGGACTGGAAAAGTAATGTCCTATATTCCTTTAAAATAGTGACTCCTTCCCCTCTCATGTCAAGTCACAATCAGATAGAGAGGTTTTAACAATTGTATAAGGGCTCGATCCTTACAAACAGGCTTAATGCATAAGTATATCTATTCTTGCTTGTAGTCAGTAATGCTTTGTAATATAGCATGAATTACTGTTTTTATTATTCACCGCTGCATTCCTTATTTGAACAGATGACCTGAACAAACTCAAGCCTCATGTACAAGAGATTCTTCTGTTCGATCAAATCAATCCAGTTTAAACTAATCTATGCACAGACGATGTCCAATCAACTGCGTGTTTGTGTGACCGAGTTTGTCAACATGTTCTTAAGCTTGCAGAAGCCGTAAGTGTGTGAGATGTTGAGGGAATGATTAGAATCAGACATGCTGAGTCACACTCCTTTCAACCGGATAGAAACTCTTTGATTCTCCATTAATTACTCAGTGTAACAGACTGTGAACGTTCCCTTTTTAAACGTTTAATTAAAACCAAAATTGATCTTTAATTAAAAATTGTGGCGAAAGTTTATTCATATTCATTCAGCAACTCAAAACTTCTATTGTTTTAATTAGTCTTCAAAATGTCTTTTGTGTAGAGGGATGGCGGTTGAGATTGTTGTATGTGTTTTTACGCCGTGATTTTTAAGGGCCGTAGTCAAGAGCAGAACCAGGTGTGGTGAATTTAAGTAGATGAATTAAACGTGTCAAAATGTTCAACAACATTTTTTATACATCTTACACCTGTCATTTAAACACCCAATAAAAACACCCAACAGGGCGTACATGGATATGGTTTTTAGCACAAATACACACATTCATTCATAGGTTGTCATAAGTCATTCAGCAAAATTCATTGCTTTTACCCTCTAAGCTTTTTATATTGAACATTCAACTTTACAGGTACGTAACTTTGAATATTCCACCCCTCCTTTGTTCGGCTGATTTGTGTTCCTTGAAATGAAATGCATAAATTATGACATTGTTGTGTTGGTGTTATGGTGGAGAAATATCTGCTGTCCTGCTTAACTGCAGAGCCAGCCCTTTATCCTTTGTATTGTTCCTTCATCTTCATTTATTTTATTTCTCTCTTTCCTCCTCCTCTCGCTTCCTATGATTTATGAGCCTTGGCCTTCGGATGTCACTGTAACAGTAGAGGACATATTACAGGTGAGCTAACACTAGCCAATCACTACGTTCCCTCCAATCTCAAGTGGTAGCTGGTGCGATTCTCTGCTGTGGAAGCAGGAAAATGGGCTTCCTCATAACTGGGTCACTCATTTTGTTCCCTAGACAATACAGCGCAGGAACAACCTAGAAAAGGTGTGCACTATGTGTTGTGTGTGTGCGCATGTGTTTCTGCTGTTATAGAAGTCCCTAAATTTTTTCTGGCTATGTTTGTTGGAGAAATATACACTCACTGAGCACTTTATTAGGTATACTTGTACACCTACTTATTCATGCGATTTACACTGGTGTTCAAAAGTTTGGGGTCACTTGACTAAAATGATTCTCATGATCTTAACCTTTTGATTTGAAGGCATATGCTTTAATGTTTGAAATTAGTTTTGTTGACAAAAAGATAATTGTGCCAACATATTAATTTATTTAATTACAAAACGAAAATTTTATTAAAAAAAAAAAAAAAAAGATTTTTTTTTTTAAATGGATGACTTGGACTGAATAATTAAGAAAAGCAGCTAATAAGTGCCCAACATAGATGGGAACTCCTTCAATACTGTTTAAAAATCATCCCAGGGTGATACCTCAAGAAGCTGGCTGAGAAAATGTCAAGAGTACATGTCAGCAAATTCTAGGCATAGGGTGACTACTTTGAATATGCTAAAATATTACATGGTTTTTATTTATTTTGGATTTTTTTTTTTTTAGAAACAACACAATTCCTATAGTTCCATTTCTGTTCTTCCATAGTTTTGATGACTTTACTATTATCCTTAAATGTGAAAAATAATAATAATAAAGAATGAGTAAGTGACCCTAAACTTTTGACCGGTAGTGTATCTAATCAGCCAATCATGTGGCAGCAGTAGAATGCATAAAATCAGGCAGATAAGGGTCAGGAGCTTCAGTTAATGTTCACATCAACCATCAGAATGGGGAAAAATGTGATCTCAGTGATTTAGATCGTGGCATGATTGTTGGTGGCAGATGGGCTGGTTTGAGTATTTCTATAACTGCTGATCTCCTGGGATTTTCACGCACAACAGTCTTGAGTTTACTCAGAATGGTGCCAAAAAAAAAAAAAAAAACATCCAGTGAGTGGCTGTTCTGCAGACGGAAACACCTTGTTGATGAGAGAGAGATCAACGGGGAATGGCCAGACTGGTTCAAGCTGACAGAAAGGCTACGGTAACTGAGATAACCACTCTGTACAATTTTAGTGAGCAGAATAGCATCTCAGAATGCACAACACGTCGAACCTTGACGCAAATTGGCTACAACAGCAGAAGACCACATTGGGCACTTTATTAGGACCATAGTGTTCCTAATAAAGTGCTCCGTGAGTGTAAAGGGGAGATCATTATATTTGCTGGGTAGTCGAAAAAAATAAAAAAAATAAAATTCTGCTGCGGAACACTAAAGAAGATTAGGTAGTGTGTAAGTCTCAGTCACCATTTACTTTCTTTACATTTATTCCAGACAATGTAAATGGTGACTGAGGCTGTATTTATACCTAACATGTAATTTTGTTAAACACGGAAGAAAGACATATGGGTTTGGAACAACATAAGGGTGAGTAAATGAGGTCAGAATATTCTTTTTTTGGGTTAACAATATTTGTTACATTTGTTAGGAAGATGTAGATGCAGAAATTAGGACTCTCAGCCCTCTTTTCCTTCATTCCCTCCTTTTGTCTCATCCCTTCATCCCCTGTCAACAGAACCATCATCCAAACCTTAAGTGGATTTTTATCTCAGCTACACCATCTCTCCCAAAGGATTATTGGGCTTTTCACTACACTCATGGAATGATAATTACAGATCTTTGAGAGAAACACTTTCTATCCCAGCCGATGAGAGATACATGAGATGTGCTGCTCATTAGAGCCTGTGCCCTTGTGTTTGACTAACACAAGCATTCATCATCATGTGTCCTTTATGGGTTTGTTTAAAGTGAATTAGAGTTAAAATTAGAGCAAAGCCGGTGTTGTTTGTAACATTCCTTAGAGTATACAGAAACAAGACAAAGTCATGAAGATAAAATGTCCTGAGGGAGACTAACAATACACAATCCATTATACCTGCAATACAGGAAGAGGTGGGCCGTTCATTAATTTTAGTCAAATTGCTAGCTAAATTTCTGAGTCTTGAGATGTTAATGAATCTAAAAGCAAATCAAACAAAGACCTAAAACAGCGTTGCTGTGGTTACTAGCACCACATCTATGTATCTCTCCTAATCTCTTTCTCTGTCTTGTCATCTTAAATGCTAAGCAAAAGCTTGAAAATTATAGGAAATCGGTGGAAAAATATAGATGTATTTGGCCATTTAGTCACTTGGGTGAATAATTACTAAATGTGATTCTAGGAAGAATGGGAAAAATCATTGGAGTTAGCAAGAGAATGTGATTTTGTGTGTCTATTTCGAAATGCCTCTCCACTTCTCTCATCCTACCATGGGAAATTAAGTTTCAAGGACGTTCAGATCAGAATTTTGGATGTCTTTGAGCTTTTTATGCTGTTAACGAAAGAAACTGCTGACAGAAGTTTTGCTCCCTTGAGCTTGCGTCCCAGTTTAGACACTCCGTATGTAATCAAGTAAACCTTTCCACTAAAAATTACAGAGAGGGGAGGCTTAGTCATAAATGTTTTGCATTTTATAAAGTTGAGGCAGAGCTGATGAGGTAGGCATGCCATAATCTCTTTACCTCTGTAAAAGAGATTTTCCTGTGTTAGCTGAACAAAAGCACCAGGGAAGGGCCAGGGCAATTTTATTGGATTTGTCTCTAATTGGTTTCTGTTATTTCATTATAGCTGTTTAGTCTCAGCTGTTCGCCTGGCAAACCAACCGTTCATTCGCTCTCTAGACTTGTTCCTCAGTGGGCTATACCCCATGCTGACTTGTTGCAAGACCTCATCTGTTTTTATTCAGTAGACTCTTGACACAAACACTCGTTTCACTCCATCACGGAGTCCTTCTGTTAACAGCATTCAGGGAGCTGATAATTGATGCAATGTTCAGCTACTGAAGGTCTTATGGACATACAGCTCTGGACAAATTAAGAGACCACTACAGAGATGAATCTGCCCGATTCCAGCCTTGCTGAAGCACTCCCAGATCATCACTGATCCTCCACCTGGTCGTCTAATGGTTAGATGGAGACCTGGAGAGGCCTTCATGTCACAGCGTCTCGCACCCACTGTGAAATTTAGTGGAGGATCGATGATGATCTGGGGGTGCTTCAGCAAGGCTGGAATCGTGCAGATTCGTCTTTGTGAAGGATGCATGAATCAAGCCACATACAAGGCTATCCTGGAAGAAAACTTGCTTCCTTCTGCTCTGACAATGTTCCCCAACTCTGAGGATTGGATTTTTTTTCCAGCAGGACAATGCTTCATGCCACTCAGCCATGTCAATCAAGGTGTGGATGGAGGATCACCGGATCAAGACCCTGTCATGGCCAGTCCAATCTCCAGACTTGAACCCCATTGGTAACCTCTGGAATGTGATCAAGAGGAAGATGGATGGCCACAAGCCATCAAACAAAGCTGAGCTGCTTGAATTTTTGCGCCAGGAGTGGCATAAAGTCACCCAAGAGCAATGTGAAAGACTGGTTGAGAGCATGCAAGACACACGAAAGCTGTGATTGAAAATCAGGGTTATTCCACCAAATATTGATTTCTGAACTCTTCCTAAGTTAAAACATTAGTATTGTGTTTTTTTTTTAAAAAAAAAAACTATTTAAATGAATATGAACTTTTTTTCATTGCATTATTGGAGGTCTGAAAACACTGCATCTTTTTTGTTATTTTGACCAGTTGTCATTTTCTGCAAATTAATGCATTATTTTTATTTGGAATTTGGGAGAAATGTTGTCAGTACTTTATAGAATAAAACAAAAATGTTCATTTTACTCAAACACATACCTATAAATAGTAAATCCAGAGAAACTGATAATTTTGCAGTGGTCTCTTAATTTTTTCCAGAGCTGTATATGGCCCTCAGGCTTTCCACTGAGGAGTCTTGCTGGTTCATGTTGCATGGCAGAACTCTTGCAAGACCCAATATGTATCTATACAAACATACACATTCCAACACACATCATCTTATGACATCAAAACACTGTACTATAGAAGATGATTGCAAGGCAATACATTTTAATGTTTGTATAACATAACTACTTGCATATATAATCTTGTTTGGGGGCGGTCAATTTGCAGCGTAGTTCAACTGATTGAGCATTGCACTTGCAGTGTAAATGGGGTACGAGTCCTTAAGAGCACCTGAGTCAACACGTGAGCCGAAATGGTCATTAAATAATAATAATAATAATTCCTTACATTTATATAGCACTTTTCTAGGCACTCAAAGCGCTTTACATAGTATAGGGGGAATCTCCTCAACCATCACCAGTATGCAGCATCCACCTGGATGATGCGACGGCAGACATAGTGCGCCAGAACGCCCACCACACACTAGCTATTGGTGGAGAGGAGGGTAGAGTAATGTTGCCAATTCAGGGATGGAGATTATTGGAGATCATGATAGATAAGGGCCAATGGGGGGGATTTTGGTCAGGACACCGGGGTTATACCCCTACTCTTTTACGAGAAGTGCCCTGGGACCACAGAGAGTCAGGACCTCGGTTTAACATCTCATCTGAAAGACGGAAAGCACTACAAAATGATGTGGTTGGCTCAGCAATTGCGTTTTTCATCTAACATTTGCTTTTATGACATTATTGGTTGGGTTTAGGGTAGAGAGGGTAGGTTTTGATTATTTAAAACTCAGTAGAGCATTAACCTTAAAACCTCATCTTTTATCTCATTTGTTTACTGTGACACTATCTGTTAGGTTTGAAGAGAACTTACTGTTTAAAGGGATCACCCAAAACTAAAAATTCTGCCATTGTTTACTCACCCTCCAATTTGACTGACTTCTGTGGGACACAGAAGGATAAGTTTAGCAGAGTGTCTGGGGTGCTCTTTTCCATAAAATAAAAATGAAAGGGGATGTTAAAGCACCATAAAGTAGCTCATGTGCTTTATTCCAAGTCTTTTGAGGCCATACGTTAGCTTAGTCTGTTCATACAAAAATTTAAACTGTTATTCCATGATAATCTTGCCCTACACTGTGGCTCTCATATCTTCTAATTTATGCTAAACCTCTCACTAGTTCATTATTACCTCCAGTTTTTCAACAAACTAATGTTATTGCCTTGTTTATAGTTATTATAGTCCTATTCTTGGTTATTACATTGCTATTACAATAATACATCACCTGTCATGCCTGCTTGAAGTGTTGCATAATACAAGTCATATGGAGAACAGCCAGAACTCTTGGCAGTTAACATCAGATCAGAAATATTGTGAGCATTTTGGTTGAAGGGGGAGACTGGCAGTGAGCCAAACATTTTGAAGACAGAGGCAAAGCAAAGGGAAAGAGTGGGGCTCTCTTATGAGAATAATTAAGCCATATATTGTCTCTGTAAAGTATCATTAAAAAAGAGGAAAAGAACCCTCTGGTTCTCTGAACAATAACATATTTTCTTAAATATGCAAAATGACTCTACAAAAATTTCTGATCACGCTTTCGAAGGCTTCACTCTTCAAGCATACAAACTGAGATCAAACCGACCCCACATATAAACATTCACCTTGACCTGCTTCTTCACTTAACTTCAAAGCTAATATCGTATGTAAATAACCCCCTACATCATTGGCATCTGCTGAAATGTAGCTAGAATACTCCACTCACTTAGCACCTATCAGCTTTTATCATTGCTTTATTGGATCAGGGCTTTGCTCCACACTGCTTCCTATCGTGTCATTAATTAATGTTAGCCTCTGTTCTGCATGGCTCAGAGCAAAAGACACATGCCTGTTTTTCTTTTATTGTCTTAGCAAAGTGCCTTACTACTTAACAACCCACTGCTTGAGCTCCCACCCCCCCATTTCGCTTCGCCCCCTCGGATGGACACTGGCTTGTCTTATCAGGGGAGTACATAAATAATTGATTCAGGAATGAGGAGTTAAATTACGATGATCCATGGAAAACACCGACTCAGACCAGCGAGTCTATTTTGGGTTTGCCAGGCCGGAAACAGACTCACTCCGCTCTACAGTTGCCTAACACCTCTCTTTTTATCTTTCTCCCCTTTTCTCCCCAATTTGGAATTCCCAATTCCCAATGCACTCTAAGTTCTCGTGGTGGCATAGTGACTCACCTCAATCCAGGTGGCATTGGATGAATCTCAGTTGCTTCTGCGTCTGAGACCGTCAATCCACGCATCTTATCACGTGGCTTGTTGAGCACGTTACCGTGGAGACGTCGCACAACTCACCACGTGTCCCACCGAGAGCGAGAACCACATTATAGCAACCACGAGGAGGTTACCCCATGAGAATCTACCTTCCCTAGCAACTGGGCCAATTTGGTTGCTTAGGAGACCTGGCTGGAGTCACTCAACACGCCCTGGATTCGAACTCATGACTCCAAGGGTTGTAGTCAGCGTCAATACTCGCTGAGCTACCCAGGCCCCCTGCCTAACACCTCTCTTAACCTCAAAATAGTTTTCAACTCACAGTAAGTGTCTTGAAATTATAATCTCAGTCATAAATTATGCCCAGTGAGCTTCAAGTTGGTTCAACAACAGACAACCTGTTCTTTATCACCGTGAAAATTTGTCTGAAATAAGAAGGTCTTGTTGCAGACCTCTGTCAGCAGTGTGCTGTATCCGTGGATGGAGTCAGATGCAATTTTGTACTATTTTGTCTCCCTTTCTCTGGATAACAGCATTATGCTTGTATTGTGTGTGGCAGAAACCCAATATGGGCTGGAAATCAGTGAACTGCTGGTGTTTTTATGAAACGCTATCCAGTGTTTCGGCAGCTAAAGGATCTGCTTCCACACCTTCTACGGGCCACAATCGATGAGGCAGATCCATTTCTGTGAAGTTTGGTGTACAATGTTTTCCCCTGGCTGTGGGTTAATGAATGGCCATTTTGCAGGGAGAGATGGGTCTCTCATCTCTGATCTCTGAGTGCTGGTTATTCTCTCTCAGCTGATAGGCCATTCTCCTTACAAACAGCGACTCTGTTGGGTTTCAGGAGCTTTCTGTTGCCTTTGAGCTAACATGGGAATGTTTTGGACTGAAAAGTACTGAGCAAGATTTTTTATTAATTTGCCTTTATTTTCACTTTAGTGTTTGTCAATATATATTTATTTTTTTAGTTGCTTTAGGATTTAATTCATGGACCCATTCCTATTTAGTTTTTGTGCATTTTAATTTCAATTTTAGTAACTGTAGTTAAAGCTGAAGTGTGTAATTTCGGCACCACTAACTTCACCAAAAGGAATAGAAAAACAATAAACAGATAGTCCCACCCCAATCTCACACCACTGGTCGAGCCAGTGTTGCTGTGTTTGGCTGCATGGGCCGCTCAAACAAAAGGAGAAATGCTTGAATAGCACCACAGTATTAATTTTGTGTGAAATCAACCTACATATGGCTTTTGTATAGTTTAATCTGCATATTAATTTGGGATACGAGAGAATTTAAAAATGAAAAAAACATCACACATTAGCTTTAAAGGCACCGTGTTTAATTTGTTATTGCAAAAAATTTGCGAACATTGTTTAAAGAGTAGCTGTTGTCATGACGTGTGTGTGTGTGTGTGTGTGTGTGTCTGTGTGTGTGACTTTCTAAATATTACTCAAATACTGCATTATTTACACTGAGTGTCTTTACATGCACACCAATGTGCTGATAACCATCAAAAGTAATCTCTTAAAAATCTGGCTTTTTTAAATTTTTTATTTTAATTTACAAATATATATATATATATAAAAAATGTGTATACATGTGTGCATTGCTTTTTAAATAGTACCGAAATACTGCATTGAACTCCGTGTACAGAAACACTTTATGCAGCAAAATTAAGTTAGTTTGTGTGGAGTGGTCCACAAAACATGCATTAAAACCCTTACTTGTTCAGACCACCGTCAGACCAGTGTTTATACTGCATGTAAACATGGCTTTTAGCTATATTAGAAGCAAGTGTTTGTTTGACCTGGGGGAGTCCAGAGTTACAGTCTCCTGTCTGCACACTGTCATAACACTTGAGCTGTTCTCACCTAATTTCTGAACCAGCCACTGATTTATGGGTTTAGAGGTGAACTATGCAGCACATCATATTGTGAGAGAGGCCATTTATACATCGCTCTCTTTCGCTCTCTCACCTGTCCAACAGTATTGATTATGCTCTCCCTTTAAGCGCCCGTAGAGGTGATAGTGTGACCTTCCCAGCCCTTCCATTAGCGGTATTACTATTCAGTACAATCTCCTACAACCCTGTTAGATCCTCCACTTTAGAGAACACAGGACACACATGCACACACACAATTACATTGCTGCAAATTTAGGCCCATATTGCCAAGGTTTCGATTTCACCACCGGTCGTAAAGAATCACTCTGAGAAGAAAAGAATGACAGAATCAAATCTAAATCTCAAAATGAACATGCATCAGATGGCCATAATTAAATCAAACACTCACTATAGGGCAGAGGGGCATGTTCCTTACAAGGACTTGTGGGTATTATTTGCTACTTTTGATAGCCATCTACCATTATATTTGAATATATCATTTTCTCCCTAGGGCTGCAGGTGTTAGATCAAGGCCCAGCAGCAGCCAAGATTCCTTGCATTTACTTCTGAATGTAATCTTCACTGTATATAAATAGATTGCATTTGCCTTCAGCAGGTTTGAGCCTATAAATAGCAGACAGCATATAGAGCCTATACATATAGATTCAAAGCTTGTTTCCTAGGGAAATCATGGCTTACAGGTAAAGTAGAGAACGCGAACACATGCACACACACTTTTGCTTAGCTATTTAAATGAGGGCATATTAGAAGACATCTAATGCCATTTGTATAAAGCCTAAAGGAAAATATTAGCTTTTTTAGAATAACTTGCTTGGCCTCTAAATAGCAGACAGCATATCGAGCCTGTATGCTTGTTTCATAGGAAAAAACATAATGGAAAGGCTCACAGGTAAATCAGAGAACACATACTGTATGTTTATTTAGCTATGAAAATATATAGCTACGGATATATTTTCTGTAATTATGAATTGATTTTTAAGTTAGGGAAGTCCCCAAAGGGAGGTTTTGTCAGATTAAGCTCACATTTGGAGAGTTTCCCCCGAAATTATAGCCAAGTGTACGTGCACAAACTAGAGGCATGTTTTATTGTGCCACACTGATCACCTGTAAACACATGGCTCTGAGTGTAGGTAATAAATGTCACTCTGTGATGGGTAAATGTGATCAGGGCGAGAGCAGAGGCGCACAGGATTGTAAAAAGAAGACAGACTGTAAATATGTACCGCTCTAGATGTCCTACTGTTTACTGAAACCCCACTTTTTCCACTAAATCTTTAAAAAGAGACACCCCACTGATCAAAACAAGGACGTCTTAACCCCCCAACCAGGGGTCAGGGTGGGGAAAGTTGATTAATCTGGCAGCAAGTGTAAATAGGATCATTACTCAGAGTTTAACATGGATATTGAATCCGATTAGTGGGAATGCAAAACATCACAAAAGCAGAGAGCAGCGTGGCTGGCATTTAAATGCCACACACGTACACATGTTTTTCTGTGCTTTTTTCCCTTTCTCTCTTCAGTGCTTGGAAAAGCATCCTGCAGCCCCCGGTTGTGTTTCTAATTGGAGTGTGATATGAACTATGTCATTTGCTGTGATGTGATGTTGAATGGTGACAATAAAATGACATGGGTGGGTGTGAAGGGGAGATGAATGGATAGAGGGAGGGAGAGACGGGTAGGACATCATTAGCTCTTGGCTTTTAGTGTAGCTCGGAGGTTGTGTATTGAGTAAAATCTCTCATACTGCTCACAATAGGCCTCCACTTGTGTTACGCTGTCCGCAAAACCCCAAATCCCTCAATCTCTGCTCTGAGTTTTATTGTGTATTTTAGGGTTGATGGCAGTTAACACACCATCCTAATGCCATCATTGTAATTTCTCCAGCTCATCATTTGACTTTGATGTATCAATGAGTTCAGCTCATTGATCCTAGACACACTTGGGAAACATTTTCCTTCAAATGCAGACAAAAACAGCCCATGCAGCTGTTGGCTAGGTCATAGTTAAGACACTGAACCAGCTGACCAGCTGCTTGTATCCTTTGTTGCACTTTAGCTTTGACCTTGACCCCATAGCTGACATTGACCCCTTTATAAAATGTGTTTGAGAAGACCGGGACAGCTGCCTCCATTGATTTAGGTCACCTTTGACTCGTTAAAATCAAGATGAAACTCATTTTCCTTCCATAATGTGACACATTTCAGAGTAAAACAGGATATTTAATGAGAAAAGAGCTGTTATACTAAATATCAGCACTCTTGGAACACCACCTGTCCAATCAGAGGACTATAATTAACTGTGGTAAAATGTGGAATAACGTGTACTTCTGAATCAGAATCAGATTCAGAATGAGCTTTATTACCAAGTATGCTTACATACTCAAGGAATTTGTCATGGTGACAGAAGCTTCCAGTCTCCCACTTCAGGTCCTGTGAGATGATACCGCCCAGGAACCTGAATGACTCCACTGCTGCCACAGTGCTGTTTAGAATGGTGAGCAGGGTTGATGCTAGGGTGTTCCTCCTAAAGTCCACAATCATCTCCACTGTTTTGAGCGTGTTCAGTTCAAGGTTGTTATGATGGCACCAGTGAGCCAACCGTTCAGCCTCCCTTCTGAATGCAGACACATCGTCATCTTGGATGAGGCTGATGACTGTAGTGTCGTCTGCAAACTTCAGGAGCTTGACAGAGGGGTCCTTGGTGATGCAGTCATTTGTGTACAGGCAGAAGAGTAGTGGGGAGAGCACACATCCCTGGGGGGCACCAGTGCTGATTCTACATGTGCTGGAAGTGAATTTCCCCAGTCTCACTAGCTGCTGCCTGTCCACCAGAAAGCTGGTGATCCACTGATAGATAGAGGTGGGAAGCGAGAGCTTGGTTAATTGATTCCATAAGAGAGCAGGGATGATGGCGTTGAAAGCCGTTAACAATATAACCAGGAATGTGTATTAAGAGTACATTTTGATTTCATATTAACTTTAAAGAGATAGTGTACCGAAAAATCTGTTGTCATTGGGCAGAATATTAGTGAATTACAACCTCAGTCACCTTTCACTTATATTTTTTAGGAAAAAGATGCAATGAAATTCAGTGGTGACTGAGGCTAACATTCTCACTTTCATATCTTTTTATGTTCCATGGAAGATAAAGTCATACAGATTTGGAACAACGTGTGGGTAAGTAAATGATGACAACATTTTTGGGTGAACTATCCCTTTAAGATCTGTCTTTTAGTCTGTTTGTCCCTGCTGTCTGTGCCTTGAATTTCCAACATTTTAACAAAGTTTGTATGTCCTACACATTTTTTTGACTTTCTGGTTATGATTAAACTTTACACTGATGAATTCTGCAGGTCCCAAAGGCTCCATGTTTCTGAACTGGGTTGGTTTGAGTGGATTTGTTTTGTTTTTGGAGAGCTTTGGACAGAAACACACAATGGGGAAGGTTTGACTCATCTTTTTTGGTTTGTTTGAAAATCAGTATGTCACTTTCTTTTGATGTCTCTCCCTTTGTCTGTGTGTTCCTGTCTCTGACTCGCTCCCTCTTTGCTGTCATCTCTCATTTAGGATGAAGGGTTTAGGCATAGTGCAAAGGTTAACAGTTTTTTCATCTTTGAAGTGACATCGACTGTAATACACAGTTTGGATTCTTTATGCAATATTGCATGTACACACAAACACACACACACACAGATCTTGGTTGCATCTCTAAATAATTAACATTTTGGGAGGCAGCATGTTTTCTTGTAAGAAGTCAGCCCAAAGTGAGTGTCAGATCTAATAAAAAAAAACCTTCTAGATGGCTTGTTGCGGTATTAGAAAACCTCACCCTATCCTCACAGGGACTGCAGTTCACACACCGTACATATTGAAAGACTGTTTCATTCAGTCTGTAAATTTGCACTCTACAAGCAGACAAGCATTTCACCTACAGCCTCAGTAACCCAAAGATATTGCTTGTCCTCCCATTTAATATCTTATTTCAGAAGAGAACATTAGAACAATAGTTTCAAAAAGTGGTTATAGGGTTTTATTCTGCCTTTTTCACTGATTGCTCAATTAAACCAATAAGCAATGGGTCACCAGAACCTATGCTTGACTTAGTGTCTTTCTTGATTAAAGGGGTAGTTCACCCACAAATAAAGATTTACTCACAATCATCAGTCCCAAACCTGTATTATTATCATTATTTTTATTATTATTATTATTATTATTATTATTATTCACATGGAACACGAGGAGATGAGTTGTTCATGTTTGAGATTGCAACAATGTTCATAATGCTCTTTTTACATATAAAGAATGTGCATTGTGACCAGGGGCTATCAAAAAGAATTTTTTTATTTTTATTTTTTTTTAACACCATAACAGTAGTCATATAATGACTTTATGTGAGGAAAAAATTAAAACTTGAGTTGTTATTGACTGAAAATAAAATAGTCCTTTTTGGAGCTTTGACAGTGCAAGTCACCATTCACTTTCATTGTCTGAAAAAAATATTCATTTTTGGGCAAACCATTCTTTTAGTCTCACCAGACACACTCACAACACAGAGAGACTCTTCAAATTATGGTGTGAGACATGAAAACAACATTTTATTCAATGTCAGAATTTGTGAATAAATCTGTGCTGTTGGATCCTTTACTAATTCTATGAGTTCATATTGTTATAATAAACTTGATTATAAAATCAACAGAATCTAAGACCATCAATGATGGTGGCTTTGGTAGAGGAAGACATTTATGATGTATTAATGATGACACCCCCAATCATAACAAACCCATTCATATGATGAACTGCAAGCTGAATGGTGTCCAAACAATATCAAGACTATTTACCATTTTCATGGTTAATGCTTGGCATATCCCAGTTGACCTAAAGCAGAAAATCTGTGCTCCCTCCAACCCCAAACAAAGAGCAATTAGTCACAAATGATCCTGTTCATTAATAAGATTTGAAGAATACTACTTACTGACAAACCCCATTTGAATATTTTATTATAATTTTTCTAGTAAATTATGACTTGCTTTCCATTACTGAATATGGCTATAAACCATTGATGTTGACAAACTGGGTATATACACCAACATGTGTGGGCATCAGATGAATTAAATGTATTGATGCTAAACAAGTTTGAACTATGTTAGCTAGAAAAACATGATTAGTGGATACTCCCTAGAGAAGATTTCAAGTTCGTCCTGGCCTAGCACTAGTTTACATTTTTCAGAATTTCTTTAAGGGCTAGCTCATCCAAAATTTAAAATCTTTTACTCACCCTCATGTTTTTCCATACCCGCATGACTTCGTTAATGACTTGCTTTGTTCCATTGAACACAGAGGAAGATGTTAGGCAGAATGTTAGCCTCAGTCACCATTCACTTTCATTGTATGAAAAAGCATTGCAATGAAAGTGAATGGTGAGGCTAACATTCTGCCTAACATCTCATTTTGTGTTCCACGGAAGTCATACAGGATTGGAACAATATTAGGGTGAGCAAATGAAGACAGAATTTTCATTTTTGGGAGAACTATCCATTGAAGTATGAAGTTTAGAGAGGGAGAGAGACAGCACTGGTAAAAACAGTCATACAGCGACAAGAGAAATTGAATTGCAAGTGGAGAATAAGGTTCTATTTTTAATCTCTCCTCCATTTCAGTGAGTGGGGATGGTAGGCTCTCAGTGCCGCTGATGGGTGGATGATAGTCCCCCCCCCCCCCAATCAGATAGCATTGCATCCTCCCTCTCGTACACAAGACACTAAGACAAATTCGTGTGTCCAATGGTTATCTATCTGCTACAACAACAGCCACATCCAAATCCTCTCAAGTTAAGCATGCTTGGGACCAGGAAGGACTTTTATTAGCTGATTTAATGATTTTGGGAGACTAGCAAATAAATATTTAATGTCCATTTTTTATATTTATTTGGCAAGTAGCCATGTAATAAGACATTTGAGGTCATGATTACCCTTTTGAGGGGTTATTTTGTGATAATGAATGGCTGACTGTACAATGTAGCTAATACATATTAATTCATGGTTGCAGTTCACCTTAAAAGAGTATAATTCTAATACATGATAAAACATAATTTAACACATAAATGTTTTTTATTTTTTTATTTTTTTTTATTCATTATACTCGAAATAACTATGAATTGGTAAATATTATAATAAAGAAATGAACATTCAGCTGATTTTAGGCATATTAATGACCACGTTTTACATGCACCTAACGGTTTAACACACCTAGGTTTCTCTCGAAGAATGAGGCTTAATGTGGCCTTGTCAACACACAAGCAGCGTTCTAGCAGGTTTTTGAGGAGTTTGCATGTGCTTAGAACAGACTGGAGAACAAACGTCATTGTCAAATAATTCTACATTTCTGGGACTACAGTTGGAAAAGCACATACACTATAAACTAAACTTTTACATTTACACACACCACTGTAAAATATCGATGGTCCCTCATGTTCGCTTATATGCGCGCCTACATTGAGGGAATCCTGGAGTTTTATGTAAAAGGGAAACCTCACTATTGCAGCGCAATTCCGCTGCATATCGCGATCAAATTTTAAGGAAACAAACACAGCAACAACTCTGGAATATCTAGAAATAAGCAACAGAGAATAAAATAGAAGTCTTCCTCTGATACCATGTTTGTTATTTACTCAGTGTCGCAGGGAAATTACGTTGCTGCAGAGAAAGCTGCTTACTGACCAAGACACATGTATATGGGAGTAAAGAGTATGCTGCTTATACAGTGCATGTAAACGGGAATGCCACTTTCTTGCAATACGCCACTTTCTCGCAATAAGCTGCTTTATGGTGACCATGTAAATCTAGTCAGTGAGAGTGTTTTATGGTGCAGTATGTATATAGTGTGTTTAGTTGTTACTCTGTCCCCTCCTTCTCTACCTTCTCTTTTACCTTTTTGATCTTGCATCTTGATCTTTTTACCATCTTGATCTCCCATGACTTTTTCTGAAGCACTCAATGAGCCCGAATGAATGGGAAGGGTTGGACACCCCCTCTTACCCCTTCTTGCCCCAGTCTGCTTCTCACTGCAGGGAGTGCAGAGCAAGATCCGTGGATATGGCATGGAATCCAGGTGCAGTCTCCCGCGGGCAATGGGGCGACATCAGAATTAGTGTATTACGGGGGTGTTGTGGTGTGTGTGTCAGTGGGGGATGGTGCCGAGCATTGTGAAGCAATATACCGAGCAGTGTGTTTTTTTAAACTGTAATCCGGACAGCTGTTCTGGATAGAGGCCCGTACCCCAAACACACTGCCTCACTGCGACGACTCTGTCTTTGTGGCTTCCGCCTGTGGGCAATAGATTCCTCTAATTATACATATCAAGACACACATCAACATGCTGGTGTCATTTTCCGTTATACCATGGAGCACAGTGTGGTGCCCCTATTGTTCAGTTCACTGGGGCGCCATTTGAGTGTGTGTCTGGGAGTGATATGAATCACATATGTGTCAAAATATTAATCATGTTTTTATGTGTCATAATAATTAATGAGTTCACTTACAGGTACAGCTGTACTCTCTTTCTAGAGATTTTCCCTCTTCTACATTAACATAAACATGCGCTCATCAACCCTCACACTCTATCACACACACACACACACACACACACACACACACACACACACACACACACACTTAAACACAGTAGTAAGATCTGAGGTGCTCCTTCTACCTGCAGCTGGCTTTTGATTAAGTCGTTTCTTGCCGGGGGACCTCTCAAGGCGAGACATGTGCGTCCCATCCCTTAATTACCACTTCAGCCTCCTGCCAACATTTGGTTCCCCCTTTTTCAGAGTCCCGCAAACAAAGAAGACTTCTCTACTTCACTCTCTCCGTCTGCCGCCTCCTTTGGAGGGCACATATCAAAAGTGCCACAATCTCAGCGCCTGGGTCTCCCACAGCCTTCAGAGGTGTATTGAAATGAAGCTAATGACTGGTTTAACACTCTCCCTGTGGGATCACTGTGCGTATGGACAGGGTCTGACGCCACTGACACACAGATTAATCTCTGCGGACGGTTAATAAAAGATCACAAAGGTCCTTATGTCACACTATATCTGACCGGAAAGGAGAAAGA
Organism: Myxocyprinus asiaticus; assembly: GCF_019703515.2. Lineage (NCBI taxonomy): Eukaryota > Metazoa > Chordata > Actinopteri > Cypriniformes > Catostomidae > Myxocyprinus > Myxocyprinus asiaticus. The sequence continues at coordinate 17,804,226 of NC_059388.1, forward strand.
AAACAAAATAGAGAGAGATTTGTAGAAATGTAGCACTTCTTATTTCTCATTACTGCCGTTACAAAGTTACTACTTCAAAAAGCTTTGTATATATTTTGAAATAAAAACGTTCAGTAGACCTAATTTATCTTCTAATGGTTGATTGGAGCTATGACAGAGGACTTATTTTATTATTTTGAGGGAAAAAGATGGGGAATGTTTATTTTTGTTGTATATTTAAAGGTTTTTCAGATCAGTATAATGGTTTCTCAGTTCTTTAAAGCACCGGTACATCGAAGGTATTCTAAAGAACTAGAGGGTAGATGGATACCGTAGTAGATATAGATACATTGGAAGGATGGACAGACGGACAGATGGAAGGAAATAAATAAAGCATAAGGGCAGATCTTTAAAGCTGAAGGTTTGCTCTTTGATGTGTTAAGTGGGCTCAGAGAAGTAGTGTTGATCTTTTAAAAGCAGGAAAGGGGCATGGGTCCTGATCTCCCTCTGTCAGCTCAGGTGCTGCATCACCGGATTCAAATCAGGCAAACCAGTTACTTCACTTGACACTCTCATGCCTGTCTGTTTATTTAAGGCTGGGATTGGAGTGGTAATGTATGACACAGTTAATTCACACTTTTATAAGCCAAATTTAAAGGTGTTCTGCACTGCTCGATTGGAGGCCTGTCTTAGATGTCTTCCTTGGCCCTCTGTGACCTTGGCTCACTGAAAGCCTCTGGAGAGGTACACTGCTGCAGGCAGGAGGGTTATACAGCATCCTATGACTACACGTGCTCCTGTGTCTGGCAAAATGTCTGTATTTAAAAAAAAAAAAAAAAAAAGTGTATGACGATCAGACTGCCAGACTATGTTAGACAGTGGATGAGATAGGAGAAAAGGAGAGAGACTGAAAAAAAGAACTGTGAAATATATTCTTCTCATGCATAGAGCCTTATACTGTAGTTCTCCCAGTTTCTCTCTCTTTCTCCTGTCTTGCTCTCTCTCTGTTTTTCTCAGCCCTTAATAATGAGCTATATCAGGCGGGCCAGCTAAATGATTAAGAGACATTTACTGCTGGGAGATGGACACTTTCTCTGCATTGTTTTTTTCCCCCTCCCCTGTTGCTAGGTGTGGAAAAAAAAAAGGAGCGATCGAGCAATAAACAGAGGGAGAAAGCAAGCCGAAGTTGAATCAATCCCACTTGTTTGTGTTGAGAGAAGACTCTTTGAAAAGGGTAGCATTTCTTGCCATCATTTTTCTTGGTTCTAGCTTGGACGTTGAAACGTGACGCTTTCGGCCAATGTTTTTTTTTTTTTTTTTTTGACACGACACCCCTGGGGTGTCACTTTTCAGAGTGTTATTTTGGGAATAACTGCTCTGGGTAATAGAGAGCTTACAGTAGCATCTGTAAAAACAAACAGTACATGGCATCTGTCGAGACAAAAGCGGGACTACAATTTTAAAAGGTTGATGCTGTCAATATGACAGTCACCTAGAAACTGCCTTGGACCTTTTTTTAATTTGTTAGTTTGTTTGTGTATATGCTGGGCCATCATCAGAAAATCTTAATGAGTGTTTCTCTTTTATCGGAAGACCACAGACCCAATCTTTAGTCAATTCTCGAAGTGGCTCAGCCTCCTGTTCACAGTCTCTGCAGATTTCCACAGAACTCAAACGCCTGTCATTCAGTTTCTACACTTTCCCCCAGGACTGGGTATCGATACAGATGTAAAATCTCTCAATATCTCTCAATTGGACTGTGAGATGGTTTAATTAAATTTTGACTCCGTTTGGTAAATTTAAGTTATAATGTCCATTTTGCTTACATTTTGAAAGAAATTCTCTCTTGACTAAATTATACAGCGAACATTCCAACAGGAAACCTTGTACATTTACGAAAATATAAAAGTTTAACAGAATCGGGATCATTGAAATAAAGTCACGAATAATTGGAAACTGTATATTTTTATCCAGAAATACTTTGCCCTACTTTCCCTGCCCTTTGTGTGTCTTTTTTTATTTTTTTCAGTTGCCAATTTACTATGTTTAAATACATTACACTGAATTCTGCAGATTTTTACCCAAAATTAGCACAGAAATAGCAAAAAAAAAATTTTTTTACATGGTTTGTGCAGTGGTTGAGAGATTTGGGGGTGGGGGGGGCGAGCGAGAGAGAGAGAGAGAGAGAGAGAGAGTAGACGGTTTAAAATGATGCTTTTGGAACACGAGACAGACAAACGGTGTTATTATGTCTCTATTTTGCAACTGTAAAATGAACTTTAAGCTATAGTGCTCTACTAAAAATAGTTGTTTTCTTCTCATGATTAATACACTTTAAAATGAAAGGTTCTTCAACAGTTGAAAAATAACTTTAGTGGGATGGGGGGGATGCCCAATTCCCAATTCCCAGTGTGCTTTTAAGTCCTTGTGGTCGCGTAGTGATTCGCCTCTGTCCGGGTGGCGGAGGACGAATATCCCAGTTGCCTCTGCGTCTGAGACCGTCAACCCACGCATCTTATCATGTGGCTTGTTGAGTGCGTTGCCACGGAGACAGCGCGTGTGGAGGCTTCGTGGCAACCACGCTCAACTCACCACGCGCCCCACTGAGAACGAACCATATTATAGCGACCACGAGGAGGTTACCCCATGTGACTCTACCCTCCCTAGCAACCAGGCCAATTTGGTTGCTTAGGAGACCTGGCTGGAGTCACTCAGCACGCCCTGGGATTCAAACTGGGGTGACTCCAGGGGTGATAGCCAGCGTCTTTACCACTGAGCTACCCAGGCCCCAAGAACCATTTTTTTTTTTTTTTTTTTTTTTTGCTGTGTAGGGTTCTTGAGTTGTTCTATGGTTCTCTGTGTTGATAAAAAATATATATATATTGATGTTACTTTATAGGTTTTCAGCATATTGGTTTCTTGGTTCTTTAAAGCACCAATACATCTATGCCTTCAAAAGAACTACAGAATGAAACGTTTTTTGTGGAACTTCGAAGTTTTCCAATGTCATCAGGATGTAAAACCAATAATTGGAACCTTAGGAACCACAACAACAAGCTTATTTACATGGTTTGTGAAATTGGTTGAGAGATGGGGGGACTGATGAAAGAAAGAAATAGAAAAAGAAAAAAGAAAAAGAAATAAAAATAATAGAGAGAAAAAAGAGAAAGAAATATAAATAAATAAAAATAAAAAAGAACGAGACTTTTGGGGAGTGCTTTTGGTTAAAATGGGTGTTTCTTTGTGTGTTTGTCAACCCCTTTGTTCCTTTCAACTCACTAACAGGAATGAATTTTAAATAGGTGCTAGTTGACGTATGGCCATGTGTTTATGGATGCTCACATATGCTAGTTGTCTGTGTGTTCAATGATGGGCTCTAGTATTGCTGACAATCTGTTTGGGCCATGTTGTCATAGATTTATGACATTACATTACCCAAGAATGACACTGGGCCACTTAAACTCAGTCCCATGTGTGCATTAGCACCACCTCAACACACATACACTCATCCATACATCAGACACATAGACACTTGCACACGTGCGCTTCTCTCTCTGTAAAGTGCAGGTCAGTGACCGTATGGAGGAGTTGGTTCAATATTACAGCAGCTGTGTGTGAGCTCACCCCGAGAGCAGAGTGTAGGACACAAGCACTGCTTTAATGGCTTTAAACTCATGTTGGCCGCTAAATGAGTGTATTCACATTTAAACTTCCTGCACCTCTCTCATACTCCACACACACACACATTGGTGCAGCTATCCTTATGAGGACTCTCCATAGACATAATGATTTTTATACTGTATGAACTAAAGATTCTATCCCCTAACCCTACCCCTAAACATTGGTGTTAAAGTGATTTGAATTATGGGGACACTAGAAATGTCCTCATAAACCACATTTATAGCATAATACCCTTGTAATTACCAGTTTGCAACCTAAACAAATGTCCTCCTAAATCCCCCAAACCCGCCCACACACACACACGTCATCACCCACACTGAATAATTCTGCTTTGCTGAAAAGTTTCAAGCTTCTGCTTATTAATGGAGAGAGAGAGAGGAACAAATTCTGCACTCCTCCTAGAAGTAGAGAGGTGATTTGAGAGAGAGAGAGAGAGAGACAGGAACAGGGCCACAGACTCTTTCTTCCTCAAATCATTTATGCAGACAAGTGCTTTTTCATGCTGGAGTTTGACCCGTGTGCTCCCACTTCTCTCTTTGACTTCTGTTTCTTCATTTTTGTGCCTTTTCTGTCATATTTCACCTCTATGGCTTCAGTGTTCATCTGCCACCTCCTCAGAACACTTGCCATGAGGGATTTATTTGGATTTGTGTTTAAAAAATCTGTGAATCTCTTAAGCTGTGTCCCAAATGATGGCATATACTCTGATCAGCCACAACATTATACCACCTGCCTAATATCTTATAGGTCCCCCACATGCCACCAAAACAGTGTCATCCCACATCTCGGAATACCATTCTGAGATGCTATACTTCTCACCACAATTGTACAGAGCGGTTATCTGAGTTACCATAGACTTTATCAGTTCGAACCAGTCTGGCCATTCTCTGTTGACCTCTCTCATCAACAAGGTATTTCCATTCACAGAACTGCCCCTCACTGGATGTTTTTTGTTTTTGGCACCATTCTGAGTAAATTCTAGAGACTGTTGTGTGTGAAAATCCCAGGAGATCAGCAGTTACAGAAATACTCAAACCAGCCTATCTGACACCAACAATCATGCCACGATCCAAATCACTGAGATCAAATTCTTTCCCCATTCTGATGGTTGATGTGAACATTAACTGAAGCTCCTGACCCATATCTGAATGATTTTATGCACTGCACTGCTGCAACATGATTGGCTGATTAGATAATTGCATGGATGTTTGTTGGTGCTAGATGGGCTGGTTTGAGTATTTCTGTAACTGCTGATCTCCTGGGATTTTCACACACTACAGTCTCTAGAATTTACTCAGAATGGTGCCAAAAACAAAACAAAAAACCAGTGAGCAGCAGTTCTGTGGACAGAAATGCCTTGTTGATGAGAGAGGTCAACAGAGAATGGCCAGACTGGTTTGAACTGACAAAGTCTATGGTAACTCAGATAACCGCTCTGTACAACCTCTGTTTTGGCGGCATGAGGGGGACCTAAACAATATTAGGCAGGTGGTTTTAATGTTGTGGCTGATCGGTATACACTATGCACTCAACCATCTAGTGTATGCATTTTCAAAGGAGCACTAAAGTTTTTTTTCTATATGGAAACATTCAGCATTTTTAGCAGACAGAAGTGACATTTTAAACGCATGCATTCCAGCTAGCTTTAATGTTGGCCAAACTCAGTTTAACACGTGTATCTCAAATAATGGACACATTCGCACAGCATGAGGTAATAGAAAATAATTTATCTCACATTTGCAAGTTTCTGTCTTTACAGAAGTTTTGCTAGTTTCCACATTAACCATTAATGAAATGTTTTTTTGTCAGACTGGTATCATTGCCAGGTAACCCGCCCCTTCTGCTGCATAGGGCAAGCAGAGTTCATGAAGTGTCCAACATTCTACACTTTCTTTTTCTTTTGAAGAAGTATAATGCAGGTACTCTTACTCTGTTGCATTTTCTGTGTGAACTTACTACTCGCACTACATACTGTACAATGCAATATGACGTATAATAGTGCAGAAGTATGTGATTTGGGACGCAGCTTCTTCTGCTCTTAAAGCAATATTCCAGGTACAATACAAGTTCAGCTCAGTCGACAGCATTTGTGGTATAACATTGATTACTACAAAAATAATTTTGAAGAATTAAAGTGCTTCTATAAAATTATAAGCCTCACATTTCTGCCTTTTAAACCCTCCAAACACTTGCCCCATTCACTTCCATTGTAAGTGCCTCACTGTAACCTCGATTTTTACTTTTTTTTTTTTTTTTTTTTTTTTTTTAAAGGAGGGACGAGTCAAAATAATTTTTTCTGGTAATCAACATTATGCCACAAATGCTGTCAATTGAGCTTAACTTGAATTGAACCTAGAATATTCCTTTAATGCCATGGCAACCTGTACACCTCATCTCAGACATCAGGGCTCTCAGTCTTGTCAAACTGTATATATGTATTGTTGTTGTTTTTCTTGTCTTCTATGGTTGTATTGGACCCGTTCCAGACTAATCACATTGCACACTATCTTTTATTTCCACTGTCATTCACTCTGTTTATGCCATGAGCATGCACGCGCACACACACACACATAATCACTTACCCATCCCCTGAAGAGTGCCGCCACATAGTGTGACCTGTGTGTGTGTGTGTGTGTGTGTGTGTTGCGTTGCGTGGTGTGACCTGTAGAGTTTGGCACCGATCTCTCCAGATGCTACACATTGGAGGCATATGCTACGTCTTTGTCTACATTGCATTGAGGTTTGTTTTTCTGGCAGTGTTTATGAAACGTTTGTTTGTGTTTATGCACCTGTCTCTCTTGCAGTTTCATCTGCAAATCTCTTTCACTCCCCCTTTCTTACTTTCTTTTTTCTTTCTTTTCCATTATTGAAATCGGATGGGTCTGTTTTATGATTAGTGCTGGCTATGGCAAGCATCACAATTACTGCTCATACTTGGGTTTTGAGGTTGGTTCAAATCCCTAAGCCTAAGTATTATTTAGGACATGACCCATCCTGCACTGTTTGTGCTACAGATATGAATAATACCTAAAATTGTGCGGCTTGTTAAGGACATATGTGCTCTAACTTTTCTAAGCAATCAGGCTTAAGATTTTTGCCTGGTTGATGATAAAACTGACAAAAAATCCCATAGACTTGCATTGAAGTATGGTCTCACAACATATCTAGTGTTCAGAATATTATAGAAACTTGGTGGTGGGCTCTTTTGACTTGGGTCGGTAAGCAACCAAATAGCAACCACTTATCAACCAATCAGAAGACCCTATCAACCACATAGCATTGTGCTGAAAAACACATTTAGAACCCCTTAGTAACTGCATATCATCCACTCATAACACCCTAGCAACATGGTGGCAAGCACCACTCTGAAAACCTAGTTGATTATATTTATGGCTGTGAAATGGGTTTGCAATCATAATTCTGTGTGTGATTTAACTGTTGCAGATCAGGACAGCCCTTTTGCTCTACAGAGACTGTGAGTTTCCGTCTGCGGTCACCTTGATGACGTATGCAGCGAATGCCCATGAGAGTGTTGTTATGTTTGTGTGCAAATGCAGATGTGTGTGAAACCTAACCATGTCCATGCTTGCTCTCTCATCTGGGAAGACTGAAGTATGGAAACACAATAGATGTATTTGAATCTTTCCACTAAAAGTTAAGTTTACCTATGCTGGATCCGAGTTGGGATAGTGTTTGTGTGGTTCACTCCTGGTTACAGGGTCTCAGCAGGGATAGGGTGTTGTGGAGTTTGAGAGAGGAGGGAGTTCTCCAGAGGGGGTTTTCCTCTCTCAAAGTCTCCCTGGAAGATGTGGCATTTTGCAGAAAGAAAACACACTCAGACAGAAAGTTTACACACACACACACACACTTGGCTATCTAAGTGGGGACATACCATAGACATCTACTGTTTTATTTAAATTACTACATGCTAACCCTAGCCCTAAAAGGAAGCTATTTGCATTTTGAGACTTGGGTAAAACAGCATCCTTTTATGAATCAATTTTCCAATTGTGGATGTCCTTGAATGTCCCCAAAGAGAGGTTTTTGTCAGATTTAGGAAAAATGTAGTCCTAAAACTGTAGCTAAATTTGTATACACACACACACACACACACACACACACACACACACACACACACACACACACACACACGTTCACATGCTCTGTCCGATCAATGGGCTGGTGTCTGTTTTGAGATTTATCCAGTATCTCCTCTGACAGTGCAGCGGGTTTTAAAAGACTGTAACTCAGCCTGGGTGGACAAACACCGTCAGACATTCATCTCCACTCTGTTCAGCTCCACTCGTTCACTGCCTAAAACTGACCATTTATGGAGAGAGAGAGAGAGAATCTGAATGCTAGAGAGAGGAAAGAATATAAAAAAGTAATCCTTAGAGAAAGAAAAATGATAAAACGTAATCTGCAGAGAATAAGGGAAAGAGAGAGAGAGAGAGCGCTGTGATGTAAAGTAATGCTGTCCCAGTGTCTCTGTACTTTAATTATTCTCTCTTAGATGTAATATTAATATTGTTAGACCATGGGAGACATCACACATTGACATGCTCTTGGAAAATTGACACCAATGTATTTGCCCATAGCCTGGATTTTTAAGGTCTTCTTAGGTCTGTTATCTCATTTTTTGCATTATCAAGTTCACTGATTCTGAAAACAACAAATACCATATGTAACCTTAACTGATCCTTAAATGTGTTGTCATTTTAATATTCAGAGTAGTTTTAAAATGAAATTGTCGGTGTGTTTGTAGATCTGTCACAGACAGGGACAACTCAGTCTGTGTCCTTCTAATTGGACTGGGATGATCTGTCCTGTTGTGAATTATTCTGTAGACATCCCTTCCTCCCAAATAGTGCTGTGTGTACCTGCAGTCAGTACATTCAGCCCCTTAGGAGACGTCTGTTTTAACCAGAGCTCAAGCAACAGGCCTTAAGTGAGATGATTAAGACTTTGTTGTCTTGTAGACATCCAGTACTACCTAAGTGTGACGGCTAAGTAACTGAACTACTTTTGAGGTCAAAATGTAGCATTTAGCCATTTTGTTTTGTGTTTTTATGTTGTTTTTTTGGGATCAATGAATAGTTTCAGGAGTGGAGGAAGAGAGCCCTTTGGCATTTATTGAGCCTTGATAAAATTGTTTTCTTAATAGTTCATGCTCTAATGCGTGAGTGGGTTTTCGCTTTATTTGGATAGAAATGTCTATAGACAGTTTTTTCAAAGAGGCCTTCATACAGCTCTTTGCATTTTGTAACGGGGTAATGTAATAAATCAATTCACCGATGGGTCTTAACACGTTTGGCAGCCCTGTGAAAGCTTGCCGTTAACATTCTGATATAATCTGCTTCTGATCGTCATGGAAACTTGATACCTTATTAAATGTTTTGCTAGCGCTGGTGCTTATGCCTGGAGCTAATTGGAAAGGCAGCGCAAGTGTGTGTGGGTGTGTATTGCTCTATTTAACCCCTTGGTGTCCTGGAGGGGATGCCAACTTTTGCTGTTTCACATGGTTAGCACACTGTTATGAAACATTAGACATGTTAGATGTTAGTCTTGGGTGTGAATGGCAATTAAACCATAACAATCTGAGTGTGCTTTTCTGTCATTTCATTGGTAAACACTCAACTATTATAGGAGGATAAAGCCAGTGCAAAGATATTTGTCACATTTAAACTCAGTCTGATGATATACATTCATCACATATATGCAGTTGATATGATTTCACCATATGCCTTTGATAGGCCTATCATTTCTCCCTTCTTAGCTGTTTGGAGAGACTATGGATATGTTTGGCCAAGTGTTACCTTCTTTTTGTGCCAGTTCCCAAATCTAGCCTTGTCAATGTGCATATTTAGGCTATTTTTATTTTATACTACATTTTGGGTAGCCTAAATATAGTGTAAAACAAGTGTTCATAATTCAGCATCACATTTGCTGTCGTTAATTTTGTACTTTAGATGTATATGGGTGTTTCTTCAACTTCGGGCACTTTTATGTGGTATGGGGTAGAGGTTGACCGATAGTGGATTTTGCTGATACCGATAACTAAGGTGGGAAAACAGGCCGATAGCCGATTAATCGGGCGATAGTTTTAAAAATGTCTAATATGAATGAAAACTTTCCATTCAATGTAAAATAGTGCTGAACTTTATTAAGTATCACTTTTAAGGACTTATGCGCGGTGCTGAGCGGACCTGTATCGAAGCCCCGTGGCAAATTCTTTAACATTGTGTTGATTAATCCACTTAAACTTTGTACAACAACCCCAATCAACATTTGATTCCTACAACAAAGTCGTGATGCCACCTAAGATGGTTAAATTGGCACAAAAGCAAGTAAAATTGACCTTACCTGAAGATAACGAAGCAGGCACTAAACTTTCCACGGAGGCAAATGTCGGCGATGTAACACCAGGCCAAGTCACCGTCACCGTCTGAAATTTCTCGAGGTTATACATTCATTAAAAATGTATTTTGCTGGAAGATTAGTGGATTGCTTCAGGCGATTCAAGGAATACAAGGTGTGCTTAAAACTCCCTCAACACAGGTTACAGGAGCCAAGGACCGGATAAGCAAACATGAAGATAACACCTCAGAGTTCCAAATCTAAAATGCGAAAATGAAAGCAACAATCAAATCTCTCTCTTTGAAAGTTGATGATCTGGAAAACCAGAGCCATCAGTCGAAACTACGCTTGGTGGGACTTCCAGAAAAAACAGAGGGGAAGGATGTGTGGTTTTTATTTTTTTTTTTGGAGAAATGGCTCCCTGAGACACTAGGCCCAGAAAACTTTCCTGGGCCTTTGCAAATTGAAAGGACACCCCGAATTGACAGATTCAACAAAGACAGGATGTATGTGTATGTGTTTTTTGTTTTTCTTCAATGGCAGCTCACTTTTTTCTCTTATTATTATTATTGTCCCTCATGACAGTGGGATTCTGGTGTGATAAAGGTTTTCCTTTCTGATATTCAGTTTACATTTTGGAATGTAAGGGGTCTAAACATACTTGTTAAGTTAAAGCAAGTGATGAGTAGAATAAGGCACATGAAAACTAAAATAGTCATTCTTCAGGAAATGCATTTAGTTCCAGAAGATGTGATTATGGTGAAGAAGAGGTGACCAGGGCAAATGTTTTCTGCTTCGTTTAGCTCACATTCCAGGGGTGTTTTTATTCTCATACATAAATCTATACCTTTGCATGTAATTAATACAGTCACTGATCAATCAGGTAGATGATATATAATTATTCAATGCAAAATTCTGTCTGTCAGACTAAACTTGGTAAATGTCTATGTGCCAAATTACGATAAAAAATTATTATTAAAAACGATTAACAAAATATATTTTTAACACTGGCTGGATTACCAGGAAATCTTATTATTGGAGGAGATTTTAATTGTACTCTTTGTATATTTGTTTAATTGTTATTTATTTATTTATTTATTGTTTGTCTGTTAGTTATGTGGCTGTATTTTAAAAATTGTATTTGCTGTCTACTACTGGTCTTATTACGTCTGACAAATAAAATAAAATATTGCTAAAAAAAAGTATCACTTTCAATGGCAATACTTTATACATTTCACACTGGTACCTTCTTCAAAGCCTTTGCCATCTGAAATAAATGAAAATATTAATTAAAATATTACAGGTCAAATGTGTTTGTTGTTCAGCAGCAACTAAACACTGCCTTACAAAGCCAAATAGTGACTGTATGCTTCACTACTGACAATATTTATTTTATTTTCATATTAAATATATGAATAATGAACAAGAAAGGGAGAGAGAAAAGGGTTAGAAATAAAATCAACTCAAGTCTTGTCTTTTTAAAGGTGATTTTAGAATGGTATTGTGTATATATTATGTGCCATCACATGAACACATTGTATTATATAACAATGTGCCCTCTCGTGAATATCAAATGTATATTTCAGCCGTATATATATTTTAGCATCCTCTTACGTTTAAAAAAATAAACAAGTATGTACATAACTACGTCATAAAATTAGGAAGCTTGGACAGAAGTTAATTTTGTCAGAACAGAGAAAAGTTTGGGAAACTTCATAGTCAAAAAACTATAAAACTGTTCCTGTGCGCATCGCATTTATGAAACGCAATTTGCTAGCGCTTGGTCTTCTGAAGCAAGCGAATGGCCAAGCAAAAGCAAAAACTCAGGCAGCATATTCATATAAGGTTTGCATTAATGGTTGATTTATTACTGATGATTAACTTATAAATTCACTTCGGAGCGCTCATGTTTATAATCTGACTGGAACATATTGGATGCCCCTCCAAAGAAAGAAAAAAAAAACTTGACAGATCTGCACAAATTCATAAGTGACTTTTTATATACACTACCAGTCAAAAGTTTTGAAACACTTGACTGAAATGTTTCTCATGATCTTACAAATCTTTTGATTTGAAGCCGTATGATTAAATGTTTGAAATTAGTTTTGTAGACAAAAATATAATTGTGCCAACTTATTAATGTATTTCATTATAAAACTAAAATGTTATTAAAAACAATTAAAAAAAAAGTTTTTGAAATTGATGACTTGGACCAAATAATAAAGAAAAGCAGCCAATAAGTGCCTAACATAGATGGGAACTCCTTCAATACTGTTTAAAAAGCATCCCAGGGTGATACCTCAAGAAGTTGGTTGAGAAAATGTCAAGAGTACATGTCTGCAAATTCTAGGCAAAGGGTGACTACTTTGAAGATGCTAAAATATAACACAGTTTTGATTTATTTTGGATTTTGTTTAGTCACAACATAATTCCCATAGTTCCATTTATGTTATTCCATAGGTTTGATGACTTTATTATTATTATAAAATGTGAAAAAAAATAAAAAATTATAATAAAGAATGAGTAAGTGTTTCAAAATTTGAGGAAGTTGAAGCAACCAGAAGTGTTCAAGCGGCCATCTTGGTATGCCCAATTTCTCAGAGCTCCAATGACCAACAGGCGAAAAGAACCATTTCTGACCTGTGGATACGACAGTTGCATTTCGCCCTCTAGTGACAATCATGTTTAATTCGCTTGTTATGGATAATATTCCTTATGTGGGAGAAGAAATATTCCGATCGCGATGTCAGCGCATTCACCTGCCCCGGTGTTCAGTCTATCAGTGCAGTACAACAATCACCAAAGGAAGTGGGAAAACTGTCCACAAGTTGTAATGTAAGTAGGCAAAGCTGTAATATCTGCTTGTTTAGAATGACAACACGTCCTTACCCCCGAATGGGACTTTAAAAAAAAAAGTCAAACCGGGATTTCTAAATCGCCTTAAATGTCCGGGATTTGCTTGTTTTCATAGTGATGTGCTCTCTGTAGTCATACATGTATACATGTCATAAATATGTGTTCATTTGCCATTTAAATCTAGCGTATGAGTTTATTTTAACCAACTTTGCTTTTTGATAAAAACATAGAACAAGTAACTCTGAACAAACACTTTGATGATCACAATAAATACGTCTGAAAATGTCTGTTTTTATCTTCCCTCAGTTTCAGTGAACTTGTTTACATTCAGCTGATCTGTTCGCTGATGAAGTTTGTTAGAGGCGGATACTGTTTGATATAGATATACATAACTTGCTCCGGCTTTCAAGAAACAGGAAAAATTCCAGACTTTAATTACATGTGCAGGACGTTTGTGTTGTAGCGATGTACATGCAGATTTCAGATATATAATTGGTGATTGAATGACTAATGTTTACTTGCTGAAATTAGATGATTTCCTATTAAGTCAATAGGGACATTGGAATGTTTGGGCACAGCAGTATGGTGGTGCAGTGGCTTCACTGATATGACGTCATGAGCAATCCAGTTCTATATATGTATCAGTGGTCCTGACCTGTATCTGTATGATTTTATGCATTGCACTGCTGCCACACAATTGGCTGATTAGATAATTGCATGAATAAGTAGGTGTACAGGTGTTCATAATAAAGTGCTCAGTGAGTGTATATACTCTGTTGGACATTGTCGGTAGACTAGAGTGTGAAAATAAAAATAAAAAAATGTCTAGAGGTCCACAGTGCTAAAAGTGGCAGAAGTTAATACAGTATATACAGAATTTATAACAGATATCATCCACCCTGCTCTCTTGATATCAGTATCAGCTAATGAAGACCCATATTGGGCGACCACTAGTTGATTACTTCCATATCCATTTCTGCTGATGCATTCTCTTTAGTTACACTGGCTCCAGAGGCTGTAGTGAGCATTTGGGGCATGGTGCCGAGACCCTTTAGCTCAGTGACCCTGTAAATCCTCCCAAACTTGTGGCCTCCTGCCCCCTGCCATACACAGGCGATTAGATCTGCCTCAGGGCAAAGGGACCTACTTGCAGATAGAGAGAGAGAGGGAGGATTGAGTGGGTGAGAGGATGAAGGGATGAATGAGTCTGGTTTATTTAACCGCAGCACTGGAGTGATGACCTCACCACACTGCTTAAGATGCATGAGTTGGCAAACCTGCTTCATTCAACCCTTAATTTAGTTCAACATGATGGTAACCACTGATATGCAGCATATAGCAAGCTTATATTTTCATAAAACATACTAGAAATCTTTTTTTGCATCGTATTGCTCTGTTCGCCTGCAGTGGAGATACAGCATTAGACATAGTTTTAATAGCAATGTCCACAATTTTCATTTAAATGCAGTTATGGAGTCAAGCTCTGTTTGTGTGGGAAAGATTGTCACAGCCATTTTCTCAATGCATTACGTTAGACACATCTGCAAGCTACGAATCTGCTGAACTGAACTGTATATGTGAGAAATGAGCTGTGTCTTAGCTTGAAGCCATCTAACTGGAACATAGAGGAGAGAGTGTGTGTGTGTGCGTTTGTTCCTTTTTATAACTGCCACTGCACCTGAATCAGAGAAGGGAGGGATTTTTTGACACTCTCAAAAAGCGACGGAGAAAACGCTGGAAAAAGAGGGAGAAGGGAAGAGTGGAGGGAAGAGAGAACAGATAGGGTGGGGGAGAAAGTCACCTCCACAAATAAACAATGCTGCTCAGTTGATTTGAATTATTCAGGGTTGTCAACAGCAGAGAACCAGAAAACAGCCCAACAAATAACAAATTACACCATCAAGCTCACTGGGGCAGAATAGACAGAGTGTTTGGTTGTGCCGCGAGAGCTGGAACATGGATGTTTGGAAATTAAATAAATGCAAATATGCTTTACAGAAACATGTGTTTGCCTGTAAACATTGTCAGGTTACATGAAGTCTAAACCACAGTGGTTTTACCATGCTTATTTAATTTTACATATAGGGAAATAAGCATTATTTAAACAAATGAGTACATAAATGTATTTCTGAATGTTGTTATGAAGGTTCCCTTTGATACACATAATACATAAGTGTGCTCTGCAAAACCTTAGCTATTTACCTGATTCACAACAAATATTTTTTTTTCTTTTTTTTTTTTTTTGCATAAGTCAGTAAGTCTTGATTTATGTTTATGTTTTACAACTAAAGATGAATTTTCTGATTATGAATTGTTTTAGCAGATATTGTGTTTTAATCTATTTTCTCCTGAAACATGAGTTTTAAGCATGACAATTTTTGTTATAAAATTAGTATTTAAAGAGGTTTATTATAACCTTGTCATTGGATTTCTTGATTTTCAGCTCAGTTGCAGGTTTGGTATGCCCAGTTAGTTTTGGATGCACCTGTATCCCTGAAAGAACCAGTGAGGTCGATAAAACATGACTTTCAGCTGCGTCACCTTTACACCTGAGACCAGCAGGTCTCTCTCTCTCTCTCTCTCTCTCTCTCTCTCTCCCTCCCTCCCTCCCTCCCTCTCTCTCCCTCTCTCTCTCTCCTATTCTCTCCTTATCCCTTGTTTTTTCAAGCTCTTTCTAATGGGAGCGTTAACAGGTGGATTCGTTCTTGGACTATTTAAATAGGCCATTCTTACAAAAATAGCACTGATTCAGCCAATAAAATGGCCCAGATCTAAACTGGACGGGGTTCCATCATTATTCAACTTGGTGCATTGCAGACCAACACCCTTTAAAGACAGGTGGAAAACATAAAAAAAATAAAAGTTACTTAACCTTGAGCTTTTTTTCTACCTTCAACTATAAATGTGACTGCCCCTGTTTCCATGGCAATATCACTAGTATGGAATAGAGTAGTTCCTCTTTCCTGCCTTTAGCTCAGTCACAGATACACTGCTCAACCTCTTTATCAGCATTTTTAGAGGATAACATGGCGACACACACACACACATGCACACAAATCCCAGCATGCCACTCTTCACACTCCATGCTTGTCTCTGTGGAGACTAGCATGCAGGGACGAACAGAAACGCACTGCCTACAGATGTGGCCTGGGAGACAGTCTTCAACCGGGAGCCTTTTCCCTGTCTGCCTTGAGATCGTATGCCTGTCTTGTTTCACTAAATGTTCACACTGTTTTTGTGGTATTTTTGCTCTGGTGCTTCAGTAATTAATTATTGCTGGTGTCGTGCTGGTTATATTATCCCCCCTGTAGAATCGTAATGATTCTATTGGCTGAAAGAACTTTTAATGGTTACTGTATTCTGTGCATTATTACAAATCTTACAAAAGTTTTATTATCCATGTTGTAAAACTATATAAATATGACAATTCATATCTTTTAAATCATATGTGACACATCAGAATTTCTAAATGAAGTTACAAGTGGTCAAATTAAACCCTTCTCAAACTGTTTTTAAGTTAGCTCGGAAGCTAACCAGTTAACCTGCTATCTGACTTTGTGTCTCAATTAACTCCCTAGCTCCCTATGTCATGAATCAGTATATTGTGAACATTCGGGCAACTCGCGCATTAAATCACTGCTGTATAAAAAGTGCATTTTAATTGTAGATATTTAAACATACCGTGTTATTATGAAAGATAAATAACATAATAATAATACAAAATAAATAAAAATAAAATTTTATATATATATATATATATATATATATATATATATATATATATATATATATATATATTAATTCTAACCTTCTTACAACTCTAAAATTAATAGTGTTTACCTTTCATGGTCTTTTTGGATGAAAGACATTAAAAACAACATCTCTTTTAAAGAGAAAATAAGTCTTGACTGCTCATCTTCTAAACACTTGAAAGACTTCCGAAGACATGGCAACGTTCCCTGTAAGGGAACATAATGAGCAACGATGCTCCCTAGTTTTTACAGCACATTCTGGGAACTTTTAGGGAGTGAACATTTCAGTGCAGTGGAATGATTTGCAATTGAGATCCTAGAAATAATGCCCTAGAAATTACTGACTCCCTGATGAGTGCCCTTACTGCTGAACTAGGGAGCTGATTGAGACCCACCTTATGTGTCCCGTTAACTGATTAGCCTGCTAGCTTAGCATAAACCCTACTAAAATTACTACACTACCACTATATTTTGTACTTTTATTATTTGTAGCTACCACTCCTTCAAAAGGATAACCAGAAGGACTATTTTGATTTTTTAGAACAGGATATTGTGTTAACACAGTATGTCTTAAAGGCGACGCTAGCTCTTGGGTCTAAAGGGAGTAGGATTCTGAGTGGGAGAAGGATCTTACCTGACACCGAAAGATTTGTTTTTGCTCCTCCATTTTTGATTCCTGTTATCCTTCATCTGTGGAGTCCCTTGTTTATGACATCACAGCATGTCTCCCGTTTGGGGGAGGCAGGTGCTGCGTCAAAACCTGAGTCATACTTCCTCTGGGACAAAAACACAAGTATTGCCCCATATGCTAGCACTCACACGTGTAGCAAGGCATCCTGTTTGCCATGGGCAGCATGAAGTGTTAGTCTCTTTATGACCCCTGCACCAGGCAGAGGAATATGATGGAACAGACCTGAGCTGTGTCTGTTGCAAGGAGAGCTTACAGTTTTCTCTCTCTCTTTCTTCTGTCATTCCATCTCCATTTTTCATCGCAGCAGGCGACCCCTAGGGATAAGTATGATTGGACCAATCTCATAAAACTTAAGAACATGTCCAGGTTATATTTCACCCCAATTCAGAAGAAATAAAAAGTAATACATTGCTTAAGAAAATGAAGCATGTGTTTAGAACAATTAAGAATTTTCTTAATGGTTCTTAAATAGACTTAATTGTTTTGTGCAATAAAGTACAGTATACATTTAATATAATATAAATATATATATATATATATAATATATTATTATTTCTTTCTTTCTTTCTTTCTTTATTTATTTATTTTTTGAATGAAATGTTACTTGGATGCAAATTTCTGAAATGTATGATGACTGGAGGAGTCATTTGTATTCATGAAGAAAGCCAGACCTGATTGGATGAATAATTAAAAAAAAAAAAGCGCTAACTGATTGGTCAGAAAAACTATAGTGCAACTCTAATCTTACCCCGAAATCTAACCATCACAAACCAGGTAGCGGTTTCAATTTGAATGAGTCTTCCCCTGCCATCCTGCTGTACGTTACATCCTACAGTACGCAACCTGGATATATTTTTGTCATCAGTGGTTGAGTGTGAAAACCCCTGAGGTTTACTAACAACTACAGTATAGTCAAACTTAAATAGACAAATGTAATTTTTTTTATTTTGACAAAAAAACAAGTGAGACACGAAACAATGTCCAAATGTTTATTTGTACATAGACCAACAATTTATAAATAGCGTATATGTAACTCACTTCACCACCCCACTAGTTCACAGTTGATTTATCTGTTACTCATGCTGTCAAAATGACTAAAATACACATCCCTAGACAGTCTCTCAGTTCCTGCTTAGTGACTAGCCATAGAAGTTCTTTTGGCCAGCAAAAAAAGAGTTTTTGTGTCTCAGTCGCTCTGCCCTTCCACATCTTTTCATCCCTTCATCCACACAGCCCACCTCCTCTCCATCTCTCCATCCTGTTTCTTACCCAGTAGCCCAACTGACTGAACAGAGCTACCTATCTTAAGCAGGAAATATTGCCAACAATTACTGCCAATTTTGCACCTGTGGCCCTGCTGAAAGGGAGATCGGAGCCTGAGCCAGTGTTTTATTTGCTGGAATGCCACAATGCACAATGTTTAATTACAACTAAGCAGCCAACATTTGTTTTAATCTGTCTTTGTATATACACTATTCATTCCTTGCTGCCAGCTCCCTCTTTTCCGGTGCCAATTTTTCTCTTTTTATTTGGTAAATGTGTGTGATGTGTGGGCGTGTTTTATTTGTCTGCTTTAGTTAGGAAGTGTTGGATATATTTCCTCCAGGATCGGAGACGTCCCATCTCCGCTGTGAGCTACGATACACACACCATGCACACACACTCAAATAATAAAACCACGCCTGCTTCAAATGCACCACATAGATCAAGGCAAGAGAGCGCCGCTCAGCACCTGCAGTCGGGTCAGACAGCCACTCTCTGAATCCTAATTCCTCCCGTTAATAGGGAACTGAAAAATAGGGGCCACTCCTTTTGTTGCATCTAAACGAGCTGTATCTGTGTGTGCGTTTGAGCATCAGCCCTGCTAAAACCCTTGAATGGGGCTCCCAGATTTCTGCAAAGTGCAGTCGTTTCAATGACATGACAAGCTTGTCAATTGCTTGTGCTATTCTTCTCTTGCATAAATGGTTTGTCTAAGCATTTGTGCAAGGCATTCAGTTTTAATGGGTTTTAATGGCTCTGAAGAGGGCCCTGATGCAGGGGCTTGTTTAAGAAAATGCTCAAGGGTGGAGTCCCGCTGCCTCGCTCTTCGGGTTCTTATTTGCAGTATGAGAGCAGCGCAGAAGCCTTCTCATCCCATCTCATTTAGCTCTCTCTCGTATGAATAAGTGATGAGATTTCATACATCACTGAACCTGGGCTTTTTTTACAAGTTCATCAATCATGGCGCCCCTCCTTCTTATGTGGAGCAGATGTTTGGGGGTGCAGACGTTTCAGGGGTACCATGCTACTGATGACCACCATCAACATCTGACCCCAAAAAGATCTGAGTCAGCTGAAAGAGAGTGCGCTGGAGTGGATGGTGCAGTTAAAGCAAATATGTTGGAAGAGGCAAAGTAAGTGGCAAAGGAAGAGAGTGAAGAAAGAGAGTGATTTTGGGAGAGGTATTAAATTAGCCATCAGGGATCATTGATCTGCTGAAAGTGCAAAGTCTGCACTGAATTGTAAGTGTATAAGCAGAGCTTTGAACTTGCACAACATGTTTGTGTGAGAAGAAAAGAGAGACATTGTAAAGTGAATAAGAAAATACAGTACCTGAATTAGATGACTGCATTTGTGTTTGATAAAGGGCTCTGCCGATAAAATAAACTATTGATACATAGTTAAAAAAAAAAAAAAAAAAAAATCACAATATATATCAATACTTTACATTTATTGCAGACATATTTTGTTTTAATGTGTGCATTCAATGGTCCTCATTCATGAATCTTTTGTAAATATATGAGTAAATTCTGAGTAATTTGTGCATAAAATGTTCCTTCCTGAACATTTTCGGCCAGATTCACAAACATTTCATACTCCGCAGATTTGTTAGTAAAGCATGCGCATGTTAGTGTATTCCAAACATTCATAAAGAAGGGGCGTGTGCATGTTCATTCACAATTATCATAATCCACGCCCATGAAAATGCCATATAAGGAAGGCACCAGACTTGCTAATAAATGCTGTTAACATCTATGCGGAACAGTAATAAAATTGTTTTATGAACGAAATGCATTCACATCGTAAAATGTTGATTTAGCAAGCACAATAGCATCTCGAAGAATGTGACTTACTGTCATCTAATTTTTTTGTTGGCATTTGACACTCTTTTGTGATTCAAATAGTTCAAGAAGTCAATAAAAATGGTTTGACATGAGTGTAAAAAAATTTCAGTTAACGCCAGGAGGATGTTCACCACCATTAACCTTCTCTGGTTCAGTTTGCAGCACATCGCCAGCATCATTTGTGAAACTTCTCTGATAAATCATGAAGGTAACAGTGATATACTTGCAACTGGAAGAAACTTCAGAGAAATTAATAGAATGCCTGAAGAAGATCTTCAGATCTTACAGATTTTCAAGCTATACTACAGTGTGCATGATTTTTCTGTTTTTTTCCCTGTTGTATTGTGTATGCATCAGCCCATGATGTGTTTGTTTATGGGTTTAACAGCATTAGCATTGACCATACGTTATCAACTGAACGCGCTTTACCGATGCCTATACTAAATTATGAAACCTAAATTATAGAGCTCATATTAAAATAAACATTCCAACCAGTAACGTTAGAGGGAATTAATTTTTTTGAGAAAATCAAAAGCAAACTGTGTCTTCATGAAATTTTCACCTCATATCAAGCACTTCTGCTGAATAAATGATGAGCTGCATTGGGAAATGGTTTAAAAAGAACACAAATCTTTTTTTTATAATTTTTTATTTTGTTATTTGAAATTAAATTAAACTTCACTTGGTGCTGGCAACACCAAGGTCATGGGTTAAATTCCCAGGGAACATGCATAATCATATTTACTTTTTGCACTTTCTTCTACCTGACACAGCGTCTATGAAAACACGACACTCCTGCTCAATTCACTCAAAAATAGTGAAACACGGCACAACTGTCAAAGATGTCCATCTAGAGCATGTTTAAAAAGAACAATAAACAAAAAATGCAGACAGACAAAAGAACACATTCTGTGTGAACATCCCCTAAATCTTGTGAAATGGAGAACCAGTTAACTTTTGCATTTCTCTATTTGATGTTGGGTGTGACCCATGTAGTACCTATTATTTGTAAACCGAGTTTTTTTATTTTCTAATCAGAGGTTATGATCCCAGCACATTTGGTTGTAGAAAGTTGTAGTATTACAGGATGTTTTTCAACCATTAGATTGCAATCAGACTGTAGTGGGGCTCATGGGGAAGACGGACTGGGAGAGGTACAGTCGGGCAATAATGCAAATCTTAACCGTAATCAAAGCAGAATATTTAAAACACAAATAATCTCTCACAACATTAGAGAGAGACAGATTATTCAACCACAGAAATAATGGAAATGGAGACACTGACTTCTGCATTGCCGTCAATTTTTATTCTCTAAAAAAAAATGGCTGTAGTACATTTGAAGCACTTCTGTATGCAGCTCATAATGTATTGTCTCCAAAGTAGCAGTGAGGATGACGTATTGATTTGATCAATCAATGCAGTAAAAGCTATTAAGGCATGCTGTAATGGTGGCACTTAAGGAGAAAGGGGCTGAACACTGATCATTCTCGAGCAGATATTAACCTCCTAACAAAGAGTGAGAGAAAGGCGGTCCGATAGAAAGCAAAACATGAAATGAGTGCTCAGAAGAGTGAGTGTAGAGTGGAGTTAAGGCTGCTTCTGCTGCCTGTCTGTCTGTCTTAATGCTCCTTTTGTATTTTAATGATTAATGCGCAGCTAAGCAGGGGGTCTATTTCATCATTACTCCGGGCCTGCCATTTATTCCTTCCCTGTATCCTTCTGTCCATTGTCCCTCATTTTTTTCCACCCATATTTCATTATTCAAACAAGGAAAGAATATACGACACTCCTTATGAAGCACATCTGTGTCTGAGTTATTAGGTTGCTGTCTATCAAATTGCAGTTGTCAACAGATCTCCATATCCTGCATCCAGAGACATTTTCTCCAAAGATGTAGCTTACACATGTTAACATAATGTATGCACTGTGTCAGCAGCTCTGGCATTCCTGTTTGTTATTTCCCTTAGAGGGCCAGACAGACAATTTTCTCAACTGCCATATCCACACTACTCTCCCGTCATCTGTTGGTTTCCAGAAACTCATTTAGTTGCAGTTCTAAAGCACTAAAAGCCCTTCATGCCTTGGCGGCTGGGCAAGGGATAGGGCCATTATGCTTCATCAAAGATTCATTGCCCCAAAGCTCAGAAAATGACCGGTATATGTTTTAAAACAGACCTTCGGAAGCTTTAAACGCTTGCTAAGATACTGTAAAGAAAGGCCAGGGCTGATGAGGACAAGAGCGAATCTCTGCACTACAGTTTCACTCTAAAGCAGCATCTGCACTACAATAAACCCAGTGGAGTATGATTGGCCTTTATAGTTTGCAGTTACAATAGGGAAAGTGCTACTACTGTGTTTAAAGGTGAAGTATGTAATTTCTGCGCCAATAGTAGTACCAGATTGAAATGCAAAAATTATGGCAAATTCACACATGTTTCAAACACATTGTCTGCCATACAGGTACTCCACCCCAAACTATAATTTCATGTTGCAGTGCAATACTTGTTGTGCCTAATGATTTTTAAACTGAGTGAACCTTTTTTTATTTATTTTTTTACAACTTTGGGCACTTTTATCATAGTGGATTATTAGAAAGTATTTAATTTGTCTATTAACTGTGTCAAACAGTATATACAGGTGCATCTCAATAAATTAGAATGTCGTGGAAAAGTTCATTTATTTCAGTAATTCAACTCAAATTGTGAAACTCGTGTATTAAATAAATTCAATGCACACAGACTCAAGTAGTTTAAGTCTTTGGTTCTTTTAATTGTGATGATTTTGGCTCACATTTAACAAAAACCCACCAATTCACTATCTCAAAAAATTAGAATACATCATAAGACCAATAAAAAAATTTTTTTTAGTGAATTGTTGGCCTTCTGGAAAGTATGTTCATTTACTGTATATGTACTCAATACTTGGTAGGGGCTCCTTTTGCTTTAATTACTGCCTCAATTCGGCTTGGCATGGAGGTGATCAGTTTGTGGCACTGCTGAGGTGGTATGGAAGCCCAGGTTTCTTTGACAGTGGCCTTCATCTCATCTGCATTTTTTGGTCTCTTGTTTCTCATTTTCCTCTTGACAATACCCCATAGATTCTCTATGGGGTTCAGGTCTGGTGAGTTTGCTGGCCATTCAAGCCCACCAACACCATGGTCATTTAACCAACTTTTGGTGCTTTTGGCAGTGTGGGCAGGTGCCAAATCCTGCTGGAAAATGAAATCAGCATCTTTAAAAAGCTGGTCAGCAGAAGGAAGCATGAAGTGCTCCAAAATTTCTTGGTAAACGGGTGCAGTGACTTTGGTTTTCAAAAAACACAATGGACCAACACCAGCAGATGACATTGCACCCCAAATCATCACAGACTGTGGAAACTTAACACTGGACTTCAAGCAACTTGGGCTATGAGCTTCTCCACCCTTCCTCCAGACTCTAGGACCTTGGTTTCCAAATGAAATACAACACTTGCTCTCATCTGAAAAGAGGACTTTGGACCACTGGGCAACAGTCCAGTTCTTCTTCTCCTTAGCCCAGGTAAGATGCCTCTGACGTTGTCTGTGGTTCAGGAGTGGCTTAACAAGAGGAATATGACAACTGTAGCCAAATTCCTTGACACGTCTGTGTGTGGTGGCTCTTGATGCCTTGACCCCTTGATTGATTTGTGGTTCTCTCGGTTGGTTGTGCATCTTTTTCTTCCACACTTTTCCCTTCCACTCAACTTTCTGTTAACATGCTTGGATACAGCACTCTGTGAACAGCCAGCTTCTTTGGCAATGAATGTTTGTGGCTTACCCTCCTTGTGAAGGGTGTCGATGATTGTCTTCTGGACAACTGTCAGATCAGCAGATTGTGTAGCCTAGTGAACCAAACTGAGAGACCATTTTGAAGGCTCAGGAAACCTCTTCAGGTGTTTTGAGTTGATTAGCTGATTGGCATGTCTCCATATTCTAATTTTTTGAGATAGTGAATTGGTGGGTTTTTGTTAAATGTGAGCCAAAACCATCACAATTAAAAGAACATTGTTCTTCATTGTTTAAAAATCGTGTTTTTGATAGCGGAATTCATGGTATACATCTACATTACATTACCCATGGTACAGAAGAGAAAGATCCACCAATCAGAGAACCGTGGTGAACTAAACCCATGAAACGTGCCTCAGAGCAACTAACAACTGGCCACTCCCATGATGCACTGTGAATGATGTAATCGAGTTGGTGTCTCTTCTTCGCTCTTGAGCTACATCTATGTTTGTACATATAAGAATATTTTGCAGTAAACATAAAATATATGGTTTCTATACTTATATTCAACAACCTAAAATCAATGGTTTTATATATTCCCATTGTTTTTTTATTCAATTACATCATTCGCAGTGCTTCATGGGACTGTTTGTGCCCTCATGAAAGATGGTAAGTATACAGCTTTGTACCTTTGTCTTTATGTCTGATTTTCAAACTTTTTTGCCTCAAAACAAAGTTCCGCAGAGCTGTTTGGTTTGGTTCTCTTTTATGAAGGATTTTCTGAAAAGTCTATGGAAGAAATAAATAATGAAAATACTCCCGGAACCCAGATGGCTAAAATGTTGCGCTCTATTAGGTGCAAAATATTTGTTGTGGTAAAAATGATGCCACAACTATGGGAGTCAAAATTTTTGAACAATTGATATAGTTTTGTAAGAGTGAGGAAGAAGTAGGGCAGTTGTAGGAAGTGGAAAAAGAATTGAACCAGGACTTGGAATATTGGTAGATGGGTGAAATTTTTAACCCTAATTTAGTAAAACCTTTTTTTCACTTAGTCCTGGGTCAGTTGTTGGCCCTCCTGTGGGCTGAGCAGCTCTTGGGCTCATGTATGTTTTAAGGCGGCTCATATCCAGGGATGAAAGGTATTGACCTGCTGATGAGCTTCTTTCCTCTGGGAAGGGGGGGCTAAAGCTCTTGAGTGCCTCCCCAGGCAAAACAGCACAGATTTAGAGAAGCGGTCTCAAACCTTACTGATTTTCCTAGATTGGGTAAGGTCCTTTGGACATATTGAACGCCACAAATGGGGTTTTGCGGTTCCTTAGTGCAGCCATAAGTGCCCATTCTGCCTCCTAGTTATTGCCCTCAGTGTGGAGTTTGTGGGAAGAGCCCGGATTACATGGAATGCTGGGATAGAGGGGAGGGGGAGAGAGAGGGGAGCACAATCTGAGTCAACAGAGGTTAAATATGTTATGATTGATGATGCAGCTTTAATAGCGCACATCTGGCCTCCCTTATCGATTAAGGAATGGATTATGCATGTATTTCCCCTTTGTGTTGGCACAACAGATGACTTAGATTACAGTGACTGATTCGGGAAATGTGAACTCTTGGGCTGATTGCTTTTTCACATTTGTCTCAGCTGCAATATGAATGATGGAAAATGCTGGTGCTTCAGATACTCTAAAGCAGAGGCAAGAAATCCTTCCGGAAGCCTCTAATAATCCTGTTGTAATATTTGGGAAATCCTATTAGGGGGGTTTTTATGTGGCGAAGAAAGAAAAATAGGTAAAGAAGACAGTCTCATAGAAGCAAAAACTGATTAGAGGCTAACAAGATAG
Organism: Myxocyprinus asiaticus; assembly: GCF_019703515.2. NCBI lineage: Eukaryota > Metazoa > Chordata > Actinopteri > Cypriniformes > Catostomidae > Myxocyprinus > Myxocyprinus asiaticus. The sequence continues at coordinate 17,830,229 of NC_059388.1, forward strand.
ATGTAGACGTGTATAAGTTTCTCCATTTCCTCTCTATAATCCCCTTTCTCCCAGGACCCACTTTTCATTTTGCTATCGAGCTGCCATTTTTTGTTGGTGTATTGTCATAATGATTTTGGGATGCAAAGTTAAAATGACATCCATAGCAACCAAAATGCAAAAAAAAAAAAAAAAAAAAAAGGTTTAATGTGAAACTGGGTTCCCACGTTCATAGAAAACCTGTACATTTCAAATTGAATTTTAAAACTGATTTCCAGGCTGAAAAAAGTTATGGAAATTAATACAAACTTAAAGGCATTGATCACCTAAAATGAAAGTCATGTCATCATTCACTCACCCTCATATTGTTCCAAACCTGTATGACTTTCTTCTGTCAAACACAAAATGAGATGTTAAGCAGAATTTTTCACTTTCATTATATGGGAAAAAGATGCAATGAAAGTAAATTATGACTCTCATAGTCTGACATGGTGCCCAACATCTCAATGAAAGGATGTCATCTTTGAAAGTCATGGAAAAGTCATTGACATTTTTATAGTGAATATAAATTTTTCTAGTTATGCTCAGCTCTAAACTATTGCATTGGCTATAAATTGCTCTTTCTGATTTTTATAAAATAATAATAATAAAAAAAGACAAAACATGTGGTTCTGATTTATAGTTCATACAGGGATAAATCTGATCCTATTGCAGCCTTCTGAAACACTCTTTTATGACAGGACAAGTTCATATAGATGCAGGCCATGTTTTATTCAGACTCCTTTATTGTATGATTGAGTCTGTGTGTTTCAGCCCTGTGGGCCACAACTCTCTCAGACCTCTCAAACTGAACACAGAGTCTGACTGTGGCCTGTAACAGTCGGCTGATCAGAGAATGCAATGGAGCCATAGCTCACTCAAAGGCCCAGTGTGTGTCTAGTGATGCATTTCAAAAGCTGTGCCAAAATATATATAACATTTTTTTATTTTTTGTTTACTTATCACACACACTCACAAAATCACACACACAGTCAGACCCTCCGCTGAAGCCACTACGGGTCTAGACATATTCAACCCCTGTGCCGCAAGATCGACCCGCAGGTCAAAGGGTTAAGGTCAGTCCCAATGGAAAGAAGAATGATTGTGTTGATGTCACCTCAGGGTGTGTCGAGCCCATCATGCAAACATGTGATAAGGTTATACATGCATGAGGTCATGCTCATTTCAAGCTTTTCTTTGCATGGACGCTGATTATGAAGATTGAGTCATTACTCATCTGCCATGTGCGACCGCTTGTGTGAACTAATATTGTATAATGTGTCGCAAATGAATGAAGATTTTGATTTATTGATGTATTTAAGCACAGGTAAGGCATAACATTACATATAGATCTGATTGAATGGAATTTAAAATATAGTGTCTCATTAGACTCACAAATAAAACCTGATAAATGTTATTAAGTGATAAGCAACACTGAATGAGCTTTCACTCAGGGAGGCTTTTCCTTTTGAGATTAAAGTGAGGGTACCTTGATCTGTGTTTATTTGTTATGGCTTGTGTGTATGTGTGTGTGCCAATTGGAGCCGAATAATGGGCTCAGGCTGTGACAGAGGTAGAGACTTCCCCTCGTCTCTCTCTTCTCTAGATACTCTGTTTAATTGAAATGACCCCATGGGGTTGTAGCACTGACCGCAGCAATTAAAACTGCCATCCAGCACAGCGGAGGGAGTGAGGTCAGGATAAGGGGGGATACAGGGCAGTGTGTGTGTGTGTGTGTGTGTGTGTGTGTGTGTGTGTGTGTGTATAGTCCACAGTGAAGCTCAGTCAGTAAGAGCTGATGGCTGTAGATAGTGGCACTGATACTTAATATTTAAAAGGGTCAAGCACCATGCCGCTCCATGTTCCCGCATTCCCCCCCTTCTCTGTTCTTTCTATCTTGTAGTTTTTTGCATATTACCTCTTTATTTTCAAACACTGATTGAGACCTCATGCTGGTTTTGTGTGTTTTTTTATTTATTTATTTTTTTTTTGCTTATATAGGGGTCAATCAGTGAGTCTAAGTTAATCTCTTGCAAAAAAGACATTGGCTAGTGGGAGATGATTCAGATGATTCAATGGATGTTAGTCAGGGTAGACTCCATAATTAATTTGGGGTGAATCAAAAATAAGGTAACGAGAATATGGTTGAAAAATTAGCTTAATTGTCCTAAGAAATTATGTGAAAATACAAACATTTTAAATCATAAATATAGGCTTCATTTTCTTTGTACAAAATATAATTTCATACTTTTTTGTGTGTAAATGTGGGATTTAAATATAACAAGGAAATTATATTGAGAGGTTTCATGAGAATTACCCATTGAACAAAATGCATTTCTATACCCTGACTACCCTGGCTAAGCTCTTTTATATTAATATAAGAAGATATAGTAAACACATACTGTAGAATTTTCATGATATTTCTACCTATTTGAAGGAGCAAATACAACTATTAGACACTGTATGATGTACTAATGTTAGATAATGTTCTTAATGAAAGTAGATCTATATATATATATATATATATATATACAGTTGTGCTAAAATATTTGCATACCCTTGGAGAATTGGTAATATATGTACCATTTTTAAAGAAAACATGAGTGAGCAGGCAAAACACATTTCTTTTATTTCTTATGGGATTCATATTCAGCTGTAGGTTATAACAAAATGGCACAATCATAAAACAAAACATGGCAACAAAGAAAAAAATGAAATGACCCCTGTTCAAAAGTCTGCATTACCTTAGTTCTTAATACTTTGTATTGCCCCCTTTAGCATCAATGACAGCGTGCAGTCTTTTGTAATAGTTGTCTATGAGGCCCCAAATTCTTGCAGGTGGTACAGCTGCCCATTCTTCTTGGCAAAATGCCTCCAGGTCATGCAAAGTCTTTGGTCGTCTTGCATGAACCGCACGTTTGAGATCTCCCCAGAGTGGCTCAATGATATTAAGGTCAGGAGACTGTGATGGCCACTCCAGAACCTTCACCTTTTTCTGCTGTAACCACTGGAGGGTCAACTTGGCCTTGTGCTTAGGGTCATTGTCATGCTGGAAAGTCCAAGAGCGTCCCATGCGCAGCTTTCGTAAAGAAGAATGCAAATTGTCTGCCAGTATTTTCTGTTAACATGCTGCATTCATCTTGCCATCAATTTTCACAAGATTCCCCGAGCCTTTAGAGCTTACACCCCCCCCCAAAAACATCAGTGAGCCACCACCATGCTTCACAGTGGGGATGGTATTCTTTTCACTATAGGCCTTGTTGACCCCTCTTCAAACATAGCGTTTATGGTTGTGACCATAAAGCTCTATTTTGGTCTCATCACTCCAAATAACAGTGTGCCAGAAGCTGTGAGGCATGTCAAGGTGTTGTCGGCATATTGTAACCGTGCTTTTTGTGGCATTGGTTCAGTAAAGGCTTCTTTCTGGCAACTCGAACATGTATGAACATGAAGGGTAAGTAAACTTTTGAACAGGGCCATTTGGGTGATTTCTGTTATCATTATGATTTAAAAAGGAGCCAAACAACTATGTGATGATAAATGGCTTCATATGATCACTATCCTTAAATAAAAGATCAGTCATATTTTTTTTTTTTGCATGAGCAGTCATATTTTCAAAATCAATGCCAAAATTTCACAATTTCTGCCAGGGTATGCAAACTTTTGAGCACAACTGTGTGTTTGTGTGTGTATATATATATATATATATATATATATATATATATATATATATATATATATATTGAGGATCCATGCTATAAACAAATGACCTCAGTAATTGTCATCTGTATCTCCATAATTTCAGGCATTTTCATGTTTCTGTTATGTTCAATGTTGGAGAATCAGTATGGGTTTTTGGGCACAATCTTACAATAAATCACCATCTGAAATACAAGAGAATATTCACATATACAAACTTAAAACAGAGGAAGACCCAAGCAAATTTACAGGTATATCATTAGTAAATTGTTGTTAAACTTCTGGCAACTTTTTATTTTATAATTTAGGTAAATGACCATGTGTAGTATGTACCCTTAAAGAGGTTTTTGAGCCTGAGATCCCAAGTCCAGATATATTCCTGACTCCAAATTAGAGCATGTCTTCTTTTTATACAATAGATGAGCATCTATGGTTAGACCCATTATTTCTCTGAGATTCTCTCGTAGTCAGAGCCACTTTCTCTCTGTATGTGTCTATGCTGACATTTTGAGTTGATGGGAGCTCTTGTGTCATGTACAGCTGTCTCTGCTGTCAGCTCAAACCAGACTAAGAATGTGTGATTGTCCATATTGGATTTCCCATTCACACAGTCTGACTATGCCCACTAAAAGTATTTCTGTCTTTATGTAACAGCATAGTATGTGTTTGTGTACCTGGTGTTGGTTTCACCACCCGTGCTGCTACTGAGATAATTAGAGCAGTGTGAATAATGAACTGCACGCTAATGTATAGCTATAGAACAGGATTTGGAGCTCATTGAGACGCACTGTTAGTCTCAATACAGCCATAAAAACAGCCCTCTGCAGGGCTCGACATTAACGCTTGTCCGCTTGTCCAGGACAAATGGATTTTTGAAGGGGCAAGTGAAAGAGAATTTTACTTGCCCGGCCAGACAAGCAGACTGATTAAAACGTCAATAATGAAAAAATAACCGGCTATATTTGTGATGGCCTAGGCCTGTATCACTTATTAGAAAGTTCATATTCTTATTCTGCTGTTGGAAGTAATCCAGAGCATGTAATTTTATAATTCGCTAGCGATCTAGTAACAGCTGCACCATATTTGATTGACCGGCAGCATATGTGTGTGTGCTGAACATGCTAATGCGCGCCTGAACGGTTAAATACATTACAAAATTCCGCCAAAATGCCCGTCTTGGTGAGGTATTCATGTAAACATGGAGAGTGATGTCTAAAGTGAACATAAACCGTAGAGAAAAAAGCGGATTTGTATTAAAATGTCAGACTTATAAGTATAAATGTAAGCTAATAGACCTGCTGCCATCTAGTGTAGTGTGTCATTATAAAAATCAAACAACCATAACAAGAAAACACTCACTGCTCTTGGCTGTGTAACTTTATTAGCTTTAAAAAGTATTAATGAATTATAATAATACAGTGAAGACCAGTAGTAGTTTTATGTTGCATTTCATTCTGAATGTTTCCTTGAATACTTGATAGCCTACTGCTGTTAAAAACTTTCGAGCTGTTAAAAAAGCAGTTTTCTCAATTTGTATTTTTTGTTCTATTATTTTTAATCTCTTTCTATTCATTGCTGTTTTTTATTGTTATTTTATTACTGACTGTTTACTAGTCTTGAATAAATACTTAAGAACTTGAAACCGTTCTTCCAGAATTAACATATTAGTTAGTGTTATATGTAATGCTATTCTGAGATGCGGGTTGGCGGTTTTTTTGGCGGCATGAAGGGGACCTACACAATATTAGGCAAGTGGTTTTAATGCTGTGGCTGATCAGTGTATATGCAGAAGGATCTCCAACTGATAATTTATAAAGCAGCAAAGGAAGCCACTCTCTCTCTTTAATGATACAGGATGTTGTGGTCTACAGGCACAGGGCTGTATGGTTTTAATCCAGAAATGTTATGTTAGAATATTATAGCAATGTTGCATTCACTTTTGCTCCTCTGTCCCTATCTGAAAAGCAAAAATGGAATTACTGTGGGTGATTGCTGGTCATGTGTGTATGAATAAATCCTGAACTGAGACAAAAGGAGAGGCCTGTGACCTTTTCAAAATGGGAGATTTTCCCTGTCATGGCATGTCTCCGACCTACACGCTGCTGGACAATCACGACTGTTCATAGAACAGCGGCTGCTGCACAGGGATTATCAAAACTGTTTCATATTCATCTTAAATGTTACTCTAACAGATCAGTGTATTCAGAGAAGTAACATTTGGTATCAATCTTCATTCTCATGACTAATCATGTCATATACATTTCATGTATTAGGTAAACCATTTTATCCAAAGTGACTTTGTGCGTTCCCTAGGAATCGAATTTTGACCTTGGTGTTGCTAGCATCTAGGGTTTCATCATGAATATGGGATGCTTAAGCATTTTAAAATATTTTGCCCCCTAAAACACTTCAACAATCAGTATGGGCATCAAGTGTCTCGCTGCTAAAATACAAGACGATAGCCGTCTTCATTTCGGCATTTCTACATTTCGGCATTTTAGATATGGGACAATTGGCAAACCCTACTAGCACCAATTGTCCTACTTAAGGTACAAGAACATATGTTTAGTCTAGTTTTAAAACCAAGATTTCACATGAAATACTGTTTTGTCCTTTATGCCACCTTTACTGATTTGGACACCAGGATGGTGAGAATAGGATCAGGAAGCAAAAATCAGATTCAAATTCAAAAATCCCCAACCACTGGCCCATAGGTCAAACAGCATGTTATACTTCTAATTAGCTGGTAACTGGTAAAGCATTGCACTAGCAATGTCAAGGTCAAGGGTTCGATTCCAGGGAACACACAAACTGATAACATGTATACGTTGAATGCACTGTCAGTTGCTTTGGATGAAATTGTCTGCCAAATGTGTAAATGTAAGTACACATCTTATAGAGAAAAACACTATCAACAAATACTTACTGTAAGTTGGTTACCAACACACATTGATTCAGAAAAGTCCTAAATCAATCAATCTTTTGTTAGATTACACTAATAGAGTCTCTGTAGCTAAACTAGTAGAGAGTGGCACTAGAAACTAGAGGTGTGAATCTTCACTGGCCTCACGATTTGATTCAAATATGATTCAAAGGGTAATGATTCGATTACAAAACGATTCTTGATGTATCACGATGCATCTTGTCCTCCTGGTTTTTTTTTAGCAATAGGTGATGCAAGTTTATTTATATAGCATGAATCTTAAACACCTTTATTTCTAGACAAAGGGTGACATTTTAGAATAATAGTAAAGTCATCAAAACTATGGAATATCATAAATGGAACTATGGGAATTATGTTGTGACTAAACAAAATCCAAAATAAATCAAAACTGTGTTATATTTTAGGATCTTCAAAGTAGTCACCCTTTGCCTAGAATTTGCAGACATGTACTCTTGACATTTTCTCAACCAATTTCTTGAGGTATCACCCTGGGATGCTTTTTAAACAGTACTGAAGGAGTTCCCATCTATGTTGGGCACTTATTGGCTGCTTTTCTTTATTATTTGGTCCAAGTCATGAATTTCAAAAACTTTTTTTTATTTGTTTCTAAAGCAAGATAAATGAATCTTGTTTTAAGGATTTTTTGATATTTTTACAGGAAAACAATACAAAAATTATTACCAAGAATATGATTTTTGCCCTAATATCAAAGGTCTTATTAGAAAAAAGAAATTATGATCTAACGTGAATTTTCTTGATAATAAAATATGATCGTGTCTGGTAACATGTGCATGTAAAATGGCTAGAAATAGCATTTTAGCTTAGCGTAAAGCTGACAATTTACTTGTTTATTTCTATTTCTTGTGCTCCAAACATTTCAGTCAAGTGTTTCAAAACTTTTGACCGGTAGTGTATATATATATATTATTTTTAAATTATTAAAATAAATAAGTAAAAGAAAGATGTTAAATAATATACACGCACTCAAATATATCTGAATTACTTTTTTCCCTTTTAGCTTTTTATTTAACTGCTATTTTCAAAAATCAGAATGAGTCACATTACATAAACACTATGAAATACTTCAACTTATTATATTAAAATAAGTTTTTTTGTTTAAAGCATTGTTAATCATTTTTATTTAATCTATGCTAAGCCTATTCATTTTAGTTTTAACTATAACCACAAGTTGCTGGTCTAGGATGAGATATGTCTTTCTGTGATTATGCGGATGTCAGCTTCTTCTCTCCTCACCAGCACAGGTGATAGTAAAGCGGTTTAAACAGCGGGCTGTTGCCTTAGAAATCTATCAAGCTTCTCAAATGTGCTCATCCATCTGTTTGTTCTGCAACTATAAAGTCTCAGGTATCATGACCCTGTTGCAAATGCTGCGATGGATTTCAAATCCGAGTTAACAGACGTGTGCACTGTCCCGACGAGCAAGAGACCAGCAATGAGCAACAGCCAAAGAAATGGAGAGAATGTAAGAGGGAAAAGGCATTGGAAAGCAAAAAAATATATATATATATATTTGAAGATATAAATATCACCCATGTCTCCCTAACTGCAGTGTCAACATTATTTTCAGCTGTTTTGATCCCGTTCTGTGCAAATCAGTGAAATAACGGTCAAGAGCATGTGTGTCGGTTTGTGAATGAATTTCAGGATCGTAGTTTCATTTGGGCACAAATGGTTGTGTGGTTGATACAGTCTCAAACAGCTAGTGAGACATCTGTTAGTCTGCAAACAGCGTGTTTGTTTTAGTCTATACACGCCTAACAGGCGTATATGTTTCTAGCATCTCACTCTGTCTCTGGCGCGTGCCACTGCGCTGCTGTGGTATAAACTGAGCTCTGAATCGATTGTGAATGTTTTGATAATCGATTTAGAATCATTGGAGAAAGAATCGCGATGCATCACTGAAACAATTTTTTCTCCCACCCCTACTAGAAACCAATGTTCATGTGTTCACAGGCAACTCGCATAATGTTAATGTATATCTTCAGTGCACTGTACATCATTTCAGATAAAAACAACTGCCAAATGAATAAATGTACATCATGTACAATGTTCAAAAGACTAGCGATATGTCTTTAACTGGAAGTGCCATCCTGCTTCATTTCCTGGTATTCTGGCCCCAGGCTCTTACTGTGACATACTGTGGGCAAGATGTTCATTTTCACACAAGCAGCATGATCCCCTCAGTGCCCACAGCTATACAACATGAGGCATGCGTCTCTCCAGGAATCTCTCACAGAATGACTTTATGGCCTCAAATATTCTTGATGGAAATGGTGCTGCTGGCCTCATGGACATGCACTGGCCCAGCTCTGATCAATAATGAATGGCTCTAGTGTGGAACTAACAGATTGCGTGAAAGGAGAAAGAGGGGCGCAGACAGACCTCTGCACTGACACAGTGGGAGCTGTCACTGACCTGCCTCTCAGACAGGGAACGAGAGAGAAAGAAGACAGGGAACGAGAGAGAGAGAGAGAGAAAATCATAAGATTAATGCCCTAATTAAATAGAGAGGTGATAGCATAGAGTCCTGTTGTGCTGCAATCTAAAAAAAGAGACTGCAAGCATAATATAAAATGAAAAACAAGTTCTATAGAGATGGAAGATGAGTTAAAGGGATAGTTCACCCAAAACTATAAATTCTGTCATTTATTCACCCTCATGTTTTTCTTAACCCATATGAATTTCTTAGTTCTTAGAAACACCAAAGAAGATGTTAGTCAGAACGACAGCCTCAGTCACCATACAATTTTATTGTATGGAACAAAATGCAATGAAAGTGAATGGTGGAATGGAATAGGACCCTAAGAAATCAGTTTTGTTTTCTTCTGAATTCCGTTTTATTTTTCCCCAAATTCTGTGTTTTCCATTTTAATTTCTCTGAATTCTGGGTTTTAAAATTCAGTTACTTTTTATCATAATTTTACTTTTTTTTTTTAAAAATTTTTTTATCAAATTAATTAATATAATTTTAATCAAATGAAAACGGAACAATTATTTTCAATGGCTACTCACATTCACTTACTGTTGAAGCTCATGCAGACCGTATAAGCTATTTGTTTCATTGAATCAAGCCTTTTGTGATTTAATGATCACACTAGGAAATATCACGATTTTAATTGAATTAAATGTGCATTTATACATTAATTTTATCCCAAATATGTCAAATTCCATTACATTCCATGTTTTATAGTTAATTCAAATTTTATGTCTGGATTCCACGTTTCCTTTGATTTTTCCGCAATGCAAAAATCACAGGGCCCTACTAACATATCCTTTGGTGTTCCTCGAAAGAAAGTCAGTCATACAGGTTTACATTTTCATTTTTGGGTAAACTATCCCTTTCCAGAAAGGAATATAGATGGAAAAATCATGTGGAAGGAGGTCTCTGGTCCAGAAAATCACTGATGCCAGTGTGTCTACCCATCAGGCCTGTCTGGAGAACCCTTGACATGTCCGTCCCTATCTCATCTGTGCACTCAATACTGTTGTTATTGTCAATTACATCCAATTGACAGGTAATTACCCTCGTTTTAAGCACCATCATCATTCAGTGTGAAGTAATGTCATGAATTCTACTGGTAATTATCTAGTCCGACATTCACATTTAATTGGCAGTGAACCAAAACATTGCTTTAGGGCCTGTTGTAATTCAACGATGGGAGAAACACTTTTCCCACACAAGCCTCCAACTTGCACCTATTCTCTGTATTAGACTACAATGATTTTTCTCGATTTTCCCTGATTTTATTATTATAATTTTTTTAAATTATTTTTAATAGTATCTTGGCATGTTTTGTATCATAGATCTCCTAGTGGTGAAATGTCATGCAAAGCGTTACCTGATGACTTCTATCTGCTCGAACCTTATCAGCATTTCCGTAATTCTACCCTCATGCATTTCCACCTCTTTATTTTTTAGGCGTTTATCTAAACAGAAATTGCTTTTGCACCAGTGCAGCAACTCAAGGTGTGTAGCACCTCAACCATATTTGATTACATTGTGATTCTCAGAATAATTTTACTATGTGCTAAAGCCTTTCTGATCCTTCCTGTATATGACACTTTAAAATGTATTAGATTTCATTAATCAGATGTATGAATCTGCGTCATACTGTAAAGGAAATATTGTCCTCCGAGGATTTGGTGTTTCCATCTCATCCTATCAGTGATATTGTAATGTAGCCTTGCATGCAAAATTACATTTCAGCAAGTTTAAAGGAATTCATGGGGTTTCTTAAGCGTGAAATCTCATTTATTCTGTTATATCTTGCAATTCTAGTGTGAATTCTTTTCGGTGGTGTTGTGAACTCTCTTCGGTGGTGTTGGGTTTTGTCTTTGTCATCTTGGATATCCTCTCTAAATCTAATGCCTCATTCTGCTAGTAATTTTCGATTGCTATAATGTTTATTTAAAGCCAGTGTTATTGTAGCATTATGGTATTAGATTGCAGTTCCTTCATGTGGGTATTCCCACAGCGAGGGAAACAGTCCCAGATCAATGAACTGCTCCCAGGTCTGCATCTAAGCGGAATGATATGTTGTTGCTTTACATGATGCCATCTATTTTGGCTCGGCTTCTGTATTTTGCCAGTGCCAACCACACATATCAATATATCTGTCCCCTTTGACCCAATGCATTCCAGACATTATTGTCAAGAGAATACAGCAATATCGTGTTAACAACACATGGAAAGCAGGATGTAGTTTCAGTTCTGAAAATTTTTCACTGGATTGCGATGTTTGGAAAAGTCAATTTGTGTATTTTTATTTAACAAGTGTGTTATTATCTTTTCTCGAGAACCCCATTAAATCTTACTAATGCTGTCACGTTACATCTGAAAATCGCATACAAATGTCTCCACCATGAAAAAAACATTTAAGACATAAACCATCCTGATCTTTCAAGTTGCAGGATATTTAGACTATGTGAACCTCTGTTCATCTCCAGATGTAAACCATTCAGCCTGTTCTTTCAGCTACAGCTCTTGATTAATACTGCATATTCCACCTTCTGTGTTCGCTGCTCCTTGTTCATATGTTACGTAAACATTGGTGGTACATCAAAGGCAGACTCAGTATCCAAGCATCCTTCCTACAGAACTGGAGCTGGCCCGTTTTAACACCCTTCCCGAAGCTTATCCATAACATATAGGTACTCTGGGATGCCCAAGTGCCACGGCACATTAAACTGTGTTATGGCAGCCCCCGGTTACCCTTTATGACACCCAACCCCTCACGGGCTATTTCAGAAAAATGCCTATGTGGGCCGCACAAGGCCACTGAATGCTTCAGGATGGTTCTCAGGGTGGTTTGGCATGGATCTTCAGAAAGCTGGCATGGAGATCAGAGCCATTAGGCAATGGTGAATTGCTCTTCAGCAGTAGCCAGCTGCCATGCTTAGGATAGAATCAATTGAACTTTAATTACAACAAAAAGAGGACAGTGAAAACCAGAGAACTCCTGTGGAGTTAATACTAGGAGTTTAGATTTGATCCGTTACTGTGGAGGTATTGAGGAAAGAGGTTTTAGAGATCAAATTTGACAGTTTTCAGACAATTCTCATCCTTCAGGTTTTCTATAGATTTCTGCTGTTCATGCAGCCTAAAAATGAATTAATTATGTTCTGCAGGATCAAACAGAATGTGAACATCATTAAAGTTTTACACTTTTATATTGGTCCAAGCACATGTAATGGTGCAATTGTCCTATTTTAAGATACGTGGCTTTATTGCAGAGCTATTTTTTGGGCAAAATCCATTTCCACATCCTTCTAAATACAAACATTTTTCAGTTTTGCTGGACAATAAAGAATTGTCCCCTGGAGGTTCCTAGTTTTGGCTTGTTGCACAGAGGACCATTAAAATCGTTGCACAATAGCTGCAATCGCTGGCCACATAGGGCCTTATTATCCTGGACATTGATTAATAATGCTCTTCTACATGCAGAAAAGGCACATGATTGGATGAGAGGAATGAAAGGCAGCAGAAATCTGCAGCTTTCTGATAAAAAGCAACCTTGCCTTCAGCTAATTATCCATGGAATCCCTGTTTACCTCCAAACAACCAGATTCCTTCAGAGGCAGCTCTCCTGGGGATTTTGCTTATAAACACATTGTAATATCTATACTTTAGGAGGACAGTGATAGAGAGGAAGGGGGATTTTCCAGTCAGTGCTGAGAAGTGAGGGGTGTCAGCGTGAACAGAAGAAGGCTTCTCTTTGGTCTAGAACTGATTAATGAATCACATCTCATTAACCTTAAGCTATATGCTGTTCTCTATAGCAGTGCAGAGAGGAGGCATCATTGGTGCAGTCACGTTGCAGTCTATGGCACCCTCAGCCCTTTCTTCCTCTACAAAGTCTATACTTCTCCACATGGACTGTTGGGTAATAGTATGATATGAGTACAAAGCGGGCACTCGAGAGCAACCTACTAAATCATAAAAGGACAAATAGGGCACCCTACAATCATGTGGACGATCAAGTCCACATCATGTGTGCTGTTTGGGACAGGGCCTATGAGAAGGAAGATATTGTGCTCGCTTTTGCAAAAAGCCAGTCAATTTTTGTCTTTTTTGTCTATTAAAAAAATCTTAATGTCTTTAAAACAAGATCAATTTACTTGGCAAGCAAAATTGTGTAAGATAATAAGACTTGTTTTCAGAGAATTTAGTATTTCTTAGGGTATTTCTTCCCTTGGCAAATAAATTGTTCTTGTTTTTTTGGGGGGGGGGGGGTAAGAGTAAAAAAATAAAACTTCAAGTATTTCTTTCTGTATTGATTTGGTCTTAAATATCACCAGGACATTTTCCAGACAGGTTTCCTGACAATCACCCACCTTTTTTAGTTGTGGATTTGCAGCAGAGACAAGGTGACGTTGATATACCTGCCAGAGCGCCGTGTGTCTGCTCGCTCTCTCGCTTGCGCTCTCTCTCTCTCTCTCTGACCCTTGGCACTGTTGAGCGTTGATCAGATTGCATCTGTGTGCTGGGCTCAGGCAGCATCTGCTGTCTGCTCTGAGCTGTCCACCCTGCCAGCCAGCCTGCTCCACTCACACAGAGCCATCTTGGGTTGAGAGCACTAAAATGTGCCTGGTAATTACTGCTTTTTTCTGACTCCTGCACACTCTTTCACCTTCTCATCATTTCTTTCTTTCTGTCCTTTTGTATCCGCTCTTCACACTCCTGTCTATTATTGACCATCTTTTCTGCAAATCTCTCTCCTCCTTTCTTGCTCCCATCTCCCTGCATGTGGCCACTGACCCTTCAATCCGAGTCCAGATGGGATGGCCACTGAGAGATTAATGAAGCACATTCACTTTCTTCCGCTGTCTCTTCATCTGACCGCCTGTGACCAGACCTCACACCTCAGACCATATTGCGACTGGCTCTGCAGTCTCACGCAAAATCAATACGTCAGCGCATCATATCCTGCACTTAGAACACTAACGCTTCATTGGCTGTAAGACTCAAACCACAGGTGTTGTAAATGTGTAACCTCAAAGTTTTGGGTCTGTTTACAAAGGGAACCATACATAAAAAACTAAACTGATTTTGTATTTACTTTCTAATTAAATGATCCTGGTCTTATTGTGCACAATTCTTGTCAGCAAAAGGGTTGTTCCCAAACACTTTTCCTGTCTTCCAATGTGCACATTTAACTGCAGTAGGATGGAGTAATAAAAAAAATTAAAAAAAAATTAAGGCCTGGTCAGTTCACTTCCATTTTCAGCAGGCTTTTTTTTGTTGTATCTTAACCATTTGGTGAATCTGTCCTACCCAAACAGGCAGGGAGAATGAACTCTTGGAATTGGCAGATTCTCTGACCTCTTGGTCATTAAAAGTGACTCCTGAGACATCTCTTTCCGTGTCCTCCTGATGGCCTGACACTTTTGATACTGATTTAAAGGTTGAGGTTTCATTCAAGGAGATAGAACATGGCAGAACCAGGAGTGTCAGTGTGAGCGCAAATGTTTATAGACATGGTGGCATGTAATACTTTACAGATGGATGTGTGTATTAGAGCTGGCTGATTTGCAAGAAATGTTTTCATGATATTTTTATTTAAAAAGATTCACAATATTCGATTACATCATCAACCCCCCTGCCCCCATTGTTGAGTGATTGGTGATTAATTTGCATGCATTTCAAGTCCACCAGTCAATTTTAGTCTTATTTGTTGAAACACGAAAAATTTAAACCACAGATATTTCTAATTTTTCCAGACATGTACCATCTTCAGCAAGTATGCGTCTACAACTACAGGTGAAAAATTACCAATACAAAATAAGATCAAAAGACAATTATATAAATGTTAACATAATAATGACCCACTTATTTTCTAATTTAATTAAATGGCTACAACAGTTTGTTTACCTCAAAATGAATAGTAAATTAAATGGTATCTAAAAATGTAAGTGCAGAATAACTATCGGGCTACTATTTAATACATTTGGCAACTTCCCAGCTCAATGGTTTCGTCATTTACTGATATTGTTGATCATCGTCTGTCAATAACTGTTGCAACTGGCATTGGGATATTTGTCAGATATCGTCGATGTCTGATTACATCATCCCATCGCCCAGCCCTAGTGTGTATTGATCTAAATGAGCTGTTCTGTGTTGATATGGCTTTGTTTCATCTCTATCTGAAGGAACTGACAGATATATTTGTGGATGGAAGAGTCTCTCAGTCCCTTGTGTCCTCTCTGGCATGAACTTGTGGTCAGTGGTATAAAGTGTTTATGGTCTAAATAAATGCCTGTGTATGAACAAATCCTTGCATTGTTTGTTTCTATAATTGAAATCCAACTACACACAAGCACACACAACGATCGAGTAAACATTATTTATAGTGAGTTTTACAGCTGTGGACAATCCCAAAAGTCAATAAAGAGGCTGGACTGATGTATATATTGGATGTTACAATCATATACACTTCTCAAGGGAGTTTACACTACCGTTTCGCAGTAGAAATGTATTATTTTAAATAAGATGTATTCCATTTACTCTTTCATTATCTGTTTATGCACATGCAATAAGCTATATGATAGATAATTTCAGGGGATTAGACTGCATTAAGTCTGTTCAGTGTCATGATTGGCTTTTATCATGGCAGTTGACGCCAGGGGTGGCAAAGGGGTGGCAAGAGTCGAGTAAGGGGTGGCATCCAGTAATTTCGTCTGACGGGGGGGTTGTCTACTGAGGTGGAATGCTGTGTCCTGCCAGACACGGGTGGTATGTTGTTATTGACCATGCGTGACACGGACGGGTTAAGCCGTTGTACAATGTCTCCTTGCATGACGCGCCAGGGGCAGGCCCCTGCCCAGTCGTTTCGGCCGCTATGAGCAGATGGTTCCTCCCTGCTCCGCGCGTCAGCTTCCAGGGATGCACCCTCGCTGTAATTGGAATGAGCGTATCCTAAACCCTTGGGTGAGGACCCATTGGAGGGAAAGTCTGGTGCCAGCAGCAATGGTAATGCCAGCTCTAATAGCGTATATATTAAAGTTGCTGCAGTTAAAAAGCTCATAGTTGGATCTTGGGAGTGGACTGGCGGTCCGCCCCGAACCCTGCCTCCCAGCACCTCCCGGATGCCCTTATCTGGGTGTCTGATCCCGGGACCCAGAGCGTTTAATTAGAGTGTTCAAAGCAGGCTGCGTAATGCCTGTATACCACAGCTAAGAATAATGGAATAGGACTCTGGTTCTGTTTTGTGGGATTTCGGAACTGGGGCCTTGATTAAGAGGGACAGCTGGGGGCATTCGTATTGCGCTGCTAGAGGTGAAATTCTTGCACAAGATGGACAAAAGTGAAAGCACTTGCCAAGAATGTTTTCATTAATCAAGAACGAAAGTCAGAGGTTTGAAGACTATCAGATACCATCGTAGGTCCGACCGTAAACTATGCCGTCCTGCGATCCGGCGGCGTTATTCCCATGACTCATTGGGCAGCTTGTGGGAAACCACGAGTCTTTGGGTTCCAGGGGGAGTATGGTTGTAAAGCTGAAACTTAAAGTAACTGATGGAAGGGCACCACCAGGAGTGGAGCCTGTGGCTTAATTTGACTCAACATGGGAAACCTCACTGTCCCGGACATGGAAAGGATTGACAGATTGATAGCTCTTTCTTGATTCTTTGGGTGGTGGTGCATGGCCGTTCTTAGTTGTTGTAGTGATTTGTCTGGTTAATTCTGATAACAAATGAGACTCCGACATGCTAGATAGTTACGCAGCCCCTTGCGGTCGGCATCCAACTTCTTAGAGGGACAAGTGGTGATCAGCCATGCGAGCTGGAGCAATAACAGGTCTGTGATGCCTTTAGATGTCCAGGGCCGCACACGCGCCACAATGGGTGGATCAGCGTGTCTACCCTGCGGTGAGAGGCTCGGGTAATCCGCTGAACCCCACTCGTGATCAGGACTGGGGATTGCAACTATTTCCCATAAACGAGGAATTCCCAGTAAGCGTGGATCATAAGCTTGCGTTGATTAAGTCCTTGCTCTTTGTACACACCGCCCGTCGCTACTACCGATCGGATGGTTTAGTGAGGACCACTGGGGCTCCTCACAGGCCTTGGCGGAGCGCCGAGAAGAGGATCAAACTTGAATATCTAGAGGAAGTAAAAGTCGTAACAAGATTTCCATAGGTGAACCTGGGGAAGGATCATTAACGAAGGCTCCGATGGGGCGAGAGTGCCCTGAGTGGCACGAGGCTGAGTCCGAGGTGGGGGAGGTGGCATCCCCCCCGCCCGGGGCAGCCCGAGGTGAACAGCCGTTCGTCCTCTTTTTCGGAGGTCACCCATAGCCCTTGGCGCGCACGGCAGTCCGCGACTACGGCCGCGCTTCGTCCTCTCCGCGTGTGGCCATTGATGTGCACCGCCCCAATAGGTACCCAGCTGGTCGACCTCCCTCTCCACCCTTCTAGCCCCACCCCTGTAGACACTGAGCTAAGTATCACTGTCGTTACGCCTAGAACATAGCTGCCTAACTTAATTACTGCCATTTTCACTCCATTTTCTATTTTGAGCTGTTTGAATAAAGCTAATATCCCCCCTGTTTACAGCAAGGACAGATAACCTGATCAGGCCTGTAATAAAAGTGATTAGTTTAAATTGTGTTAAAACTCGCTGATTCGTGATGTTGTTTTCCAGGCCTTTGAGAACATGCTTGTTGACTTGGCTCATTCTTCCTGTTCTCATTTGGGATGATTTAGCAGAGAACAGCTCACTTTACAATTCTGTACACACAGATGTGCATTGTGACTGTGGTATTGAAGAACAAAGCCAATGGCTAAGACAAAGGCAATTTCAACATTTAAGTTATACGTTAAGTTAAACTGAAGGGTCAGTTTGCAAAAAATAAAATAAAATCAATAAATAAAATCTTTTCTCACTGAACATATTCCCCTCCTTTAAAATCTCCTAAATGTCATTTACCATTCTGTATAGGCAAATCCTATTGAGCTTCAAGACTGCATCAATTTTAACATTCAGTTTTAATATGTAGAAGTCAAGCATTTAAATGTGTGTTCCATGCAAAAAACTAAGTCAGATGACAGAACTATCCCTTTAAAGTTTCAGGAGAACCTCACTTCTTTGCTAACATTTGCAGATTTTTCTAAATGAACTGCCTTTTTAATTTTTAAAATGTGTTTTAGAAATGTTAATTTTGAAGATATTGTTTTCTAACTATTCTAAACTACAGCTCCTCCTGAATTCTTGGTTGAAAAAAAAAATAAATAAAACCTGCAGGATTACCGTTGGTGTCACTTTGTTTTTTTTATATTTTTTTTAATTTTATTTATAAGTATTTTAGACATCAAACCTGTTCTGCTCCGGTGCATTTTTCTTTATGTGTGTTGTAAGGAGACACATAACCCTCAGTCTCTGCTGCTCAGTGGAGGGAAACGGGGATCAGGAACTGATCTGTGTTTCAGGGAATTATCCTGACACAAATACTTTCCTCCTGCTATCATGATATCTTAAGAGTTGGGCAAAAAAAAAAAAAAAAAAAAAAAAGAAAAGTGACTTGACCTTTTTGCATTTTTTCTTTGCCAAATTGCAGTTGACTGGATCGAGAGATTAAGGGAATATCACTAATGTGCACTGTCCTGACTTTCATAAGCGCTTTTCTCAAATGGTGAATAGATGAAAGCACTTAATCTGTCAGGATTTGTCAGGAGACTGGAGGAGTTGTGATGTGTCAGTGGGGTTTGTCTGAGCATATGCACCGAGATGTTTAAACATGTTCTTCCTCTCCTCTCTCATCTCCTCTTTTCTCTGTCTCTCTGTCGCTCCGTCACCTCTGACTCCCAGGGGGCCTCTCTTCCACCTCGAAACCTGCAAACTGCACACACCTGGAAGAAACATGATTATTCACACATACATGCACACATGCACACACACTATCTTGTGAGCTGCCTCACTGCCTAGATAGGCAGTGGCTATTTAGGCTTATCATCATGGAGCCTCATAAGTGACCAAACTAAGATAATTATACTGCCTAAAATATCCTTTGTGTTCCACTGAAGAATGTCTTAATAGGTTTTGAACATGAGTGTGAGTAAATTATGACAGAATTTTCATTTCATGTGAACTATCCCTTTAAAATGCTCCCTCCGTAGGCAGCTCACAAGGTTTTAGAACGGCAACTCTCTCCTTCCTGCTTAGACACACTCTTCCACTCTCACCCCGGTGAACTCCTGCACCCTTGTGCTTAATAACCCCACTGAGTTGTTTTTCCAGCCCCTGAGAGCTCTCGCCCTTCTCAGAGTTACTACAGTCCACTACGCCGCCACACTGTGCTCTTTTCTTCCTCTCAGATCCCTTCTTCATGCCCTGGCTGATGCATAATCGATGCAAATTTAGGCAAACGAGATGCGCAAAAGAAGAGCCACGTGTCCCAGCATGCCTCCCTACGCTGACTTGTTACCTGCAGGATTTATCGATCCACAAGTGCAGCAAGAAGCATCTGTAGGATGAGTGCAGATAAGAGGAGTGATGCAGCTGTCTCACAGTGTGACTGGCTGCTACAGCAGGGGAATGAGTTGGGGGGGTCCTTTCTAAAGGAGCTCATCTATTTTTCCGAGGTTTCGATTTGGCATGTTGAGTGGAGATGCTCTTTCATGCTGAATGGGATTTTGAATGGTAGGTTGAAAATAGATAGCACACTCAATATCAGTGGTTTTCAAGTGGTTTTGCTTCAAGACCCAGATTTTACATTGTACGTCAAGTGGTGACCCAGCACAATAACAGAACTTTTTAATGTGCTAAAGTGAACACAAATGCCCTTAAACATTTATTTTAATATTACCATAGGCCCAAAATATGCTAACTTATTAACATGACATAGTCTGAATTGCAAAATTGACAATTTTGTTAATGCATTGACAACAGAAGTCCACTGCTTGGCCAAAAAAAAAAAAAAAAAAAAAAAACAAACAAAAAAAATTTCTGTATTTCTTTGGACTGCCTTTAGCTTTGATTACGGCATGCATCCATCATGCCATTGTTTCGACAACCTTATTCAATGTCACAACATTTATTTCCATCCAGAGTTGCATTATTTTTTGGCTGAGATATTGTATTGATGACAAGAGAGTTGAACATCTCTGTAAAGTCTTCTCCAGCACATCCCTAAGGCTTTCAATGGGATTAGGTTCAGGACTCTGTGTTGGCCGATTAATGTGTGAAAATTATTCCTTATGCTCCCTGAACCACTCTTTCACAATTTGAGACCAATGAATCTTGGCATTGTTGTCCTGAAATATGCCCGTGCAGACAAAATCCATTGATGGGATAACATGGTCATTCAGTACATTCAAGTAGTCAGCTGACTTAATTTTATTGCCGCATAATGTTGCTGAGCCTAGTGTTATTATAGTTAACGAAAACTAAAACTAAAAACTAACTAAAATCATTTTCATTAACTAAAATAAAAATAAAAACTGAAATAATTTGAAAAAATTAAAACTAAACTAAATCATTTTTTCTTAACTCCAAAACTAACTAAAATAAAAATGATCTTATTCATTTCAGTTTTAGTTTTAGTTTTTGGAAAAGTAGGACACAGTACACTGTACAGTGTTATGATCTGAGGTTGCTTCAATTGGTCAGGTCTAGGCTCGGCCAGTGTTATTATAATTTTGGATTTTTTGGTTTTTGGTTTTTATTTCTATTTTATATCAATCTGTCATTCCAAATGAGTTTTAATTTTCGTTAATTTTCACTGTTTGTCTGTTAGTTTTAGTTTTGTTTTCGTTTTCTAAATTTCAGTTTAGTTACTTTTTATTTTAGATTAAGTTATTTTAGTTTTAGTATTTTTCATGGCTGCCAAAGCAGAAGCATTTACTGGCATTTACATCGTTACATTTCTCAGGGCAGTCTTGTTACCACTGTCTGTTTGTATTTTCATGTTTAATTTGGATTGTAAATTTTGCAAATTGTATAACATAAGGAGAATATGGGTAAAGTGACAACGGACATTTAAACTTGATGCCCAGTGTATCCATATGAATTTACTTAGATGATTATATAAAAAAAAAAATCTACTAATCTTTGGGAAGTAAACAATTAAAGGGATAGTTCACCCAAAAATGAAAATTCTCTTATAATTTACTCACCCTCATGCCATCCCAGATGTGTCTGACTTTCTATCTTCTGCAGAACACAAAGTAAGATTTTTAGAAGAATATCTCAGCTCTGTAGTTCAATACAATGCAAGTCATCACAGTACAAAACCTTGACGCTCCAAAAAGCAGATAAAGGTAGCATACTTTTTTACTTTGTCTTGACATCAGCAGTCTCATTGGCAATCTTTCCTGTAGACTGCAATTGCAAGATTTATAGTAAAACAGGAGTTACATTTAGATTTCTTCAGAAGACATGAATAAAACTATTTAAGGATAACTTTATGTTGCCTTTATGTGATTTTTAGAGCTTCAAAGCTTTGGACCCTGTTGACTCATTTTGTATGAACCTACAGAGCTGAGATATACTTATAATATCTTTGTGTTTAGCAGAAGAAAGAAAGTCAAACACATCTGGGATGGCATGAAGGTAAGTAAATAATAAGATAATTGTCATCTTTGGGCAACATCTCTATTCTCTATTCTCTATTCTATTTCTCAGTATAAAGAATTTCTTCATTTTTGCTTTTGTCTAAGGTAGAAGACATTCTAAGCTTTCTTCAAAGGTATATTTTCAGGTTATGTGTTTGGATCATAATTAAAAGTGGCAAGAAATGTACAATTTCCAAAAGCACAATACATAACACTTGTACAGTGAGCACTATGCATGAAGGGTGCATTGCTTCACGTGCTTCCCTTCTTACCCTGATGTGCCCATCAATTTGGAATAGGGTAAATCTAGACACATCAGACCACATGACCTTTTTCCATTGCTCCACAGTCCAATCTTTTTGCTCCCTAGCAAATTGAAGTTGTTTTCTTTTTTCTGATTAGCCTCACTAACAAGTGGCTTTCTTGTAGCCCCACAGCTGTTTAGTCCCAGTACTGTAAATTATCGTTGCATTGTGCATGTGGAAATGCCCTTAATTTCACTATTAAACATAGGCTTGAGTTGTACTGTCAAGTTTTTATGATGTGACTTCAAGCGTTTTGTGATCTCTAGTCATGATCATTCAAGATTTTTTTCCGACCACATTTCTTCTGTGAAGCTGACGGTTCACCACTATCCTTCCAGGTTTTAATAAAGCGTTGGACAGTTCTTAACCCAATTCTAGTGATTTCAGCAATATCCTTAGTTGTTTTTTTTGCTTGATGCAGGACAATAATTTGCCCCTTCTGAAACACAGTAACATCTTTTCCACGACCACAGGATATGTCTTACAACATGGTTGTTTAAGAAATGAGAAGCTAAACATTGCATCAGTTAGGGTTAAAAGAATTGTTGCCAGCTGAAACATATTAATTACTGCACTGATGATCCAATCAAATGTTCTTAAATATCTGCTTATTTAAATCGAAATTTTTTTTTTGGCCAGGCAGTGTATGATTTATCTTTCTAACACAGCCCACTGAACATGTTACACTGGACCAAAAATGTTACTTGTATTACCCATATTACAAGTGATGGATGAATTTGTAAATACTCTAGAGTTTGATTGGACGCATAAACTTTGATGTTAACTAGTGGTCGACCGATATGGGTTTTATAATGGCTGATGCCGATATCCAAAGAGCAGGGCGACCGATAGGCCGTTACAATGCCAACATTATAACACAATTTAATATGGTATATAACATTAACATAAAATTGCTAAAAAAAAAAGTTTCTTCTGATTTCAGTTTAGTCATCAAATTTTAGTAATTTATTTGCACATGTAGTAATTGTTAATATATTAGGAAGAAGGAAATAACAGTACACACAGTAGTCCAGCAACCATGGATGGCATGCCCACGTTAGCAATCGCATTTTCTCAAAAAATAATCAAACCAATTGTACATACATTACATAGTGACTAAAACATTTACTCATAGCACACGTGAAGCGCTTTTACCTTGAAGTTGCACCAGCAACTCTTTAGCAGAGACGGGCCACTTCTTTTAAAATGAATGGGAAAAATTAGAACGCCCATCTGCAGCCAATAGTCAACGGGTATAGATAGGAAGTCCCACCTTTCAGGTAAAAGAGCCAATCAACTTTTAGATACAGACATCGCCTGTCAGTCAACTCAAGAACTCGCATGACCATAAGCTATAAAAGCTGGAAAAATTGCTTTTTTTAGCATAATCTGAGCAGCGACGAATTCTCAGGGCCTTCTCTGCTGGCTTAACATGCCAAATAAATAAATATTTTTCATCCTTTCATTCTCAATCACCTTTTTGCCTATGTATTTTTAATCACTTTCCACTCTTAATTAATTTACAAACAAATAGAGAAAAACAAAAAGTTTATCCAGTCAGAATTTATTCCTTGATGCTTACAAGCAAAGTGTGACAGCTGTTTCACAAATTGCATGCCCGAAGCTGAAGCAGCACGTGAGTCTGAACTCCACCCCCCGTCAGGCCTTCAGAATTTCCACAGAATCCCTCAACAGTGCAAATGAATGAGCAACTAAAGTCAGACTGTCAGATTCATCAGCCAGTCAGATTGATTTATTTGTTCTTGGTGGGTGTGATCTTTAGGATCAGAGTCCCGGTCGAGGCCTTCTAGCTGGCGTTGAGTGATGCAATCACTTTTTAACGAGATGTGTATATTTGCAGACGGTATATGACATTAGTTTGATTGATATTTGCATTTTTATCATTAGACAAGACAGTTAAAAGTTACAGTGAACTGTTGAGTAGAGAGAGGGAGAATGAAACAGGTGAACACTTTAACATTATGAGCTCAAACGCGTCTGCCATGGCTCTGTTATGCGGACAGTTTAAATGAGACTGTGTTGCACACCGGTCTGTTATTGTAGTAACACGATGGTATGTAACAACAAAATGAACCGTGACTGGTCGTTTACATGTCTCAGTCGCTTTACATGCAAGCAGGTGATTTTCGGTGCCCTCAAGAAACAAATCGGCCAAATGGGAATATTTATCAGCCAATGCGATAATGAAAAAAGTCAGAATATCGGCTGATTTATCGGCCTCTGTGATATATCAGTCGACCACTAATGTTAACAAAAAGTGATAGGGGAATAACAGCATCTAGTCTAGTATTTCTTTGTATTTTGGGTGGTGCCAAATGACAAAAACCCTTTTTTTTTTTTTTTCTTTCCAACACCCGAGAAAAGTGATGTCCACTGGAATGGATGCAGGGCCTGAAAGGGTTAATTTTGCACCAATATATGGTTAGTTGAATTTTTTTTTTTTTTTTTTTTTTTTTGCATTTAGCATCGTTTTTCCAAGCTGCTCTTGATTCTACCATAACAGACCTGCAACCCATTTTTTTAGGTCTCAATACACCATTTGAGAAACAATGCTGAAAATGAAATCACCTGGGTTGCTGTGTTCTGTCTAAAATCATATTGTCACAAATGTCACATTACAGACCCATCATATTTCAGAACACTTGTCACTCTTGACACTCCCCAAATACTTTCCTTTTTGTCAACACAATCATGTGCAATATTCAATCTGTCCATTACTACTTATATATATATTTAATTTATATATATCCTACCTCTTCTGATTCACACTCTTGGCTACCAGTTACCAGTTACGGCCAGACTAGTCTCGCTAAAGCAACTAAATAAAGACCCAACTGTCCTGTGTGAGATGCATATTTAATGGCATTGCCACCATCTGCTTAATTTAAATGCACTGAGAATGTTTCCACCATGCCAAAATGCTGACAATCATTATCTCTGACAGAGCAAGACATTACAGGTCACGCTAAAACCCGTCAGGAGCGCCAAAATGCTCTTACAAAAGATTATGATATCACAACATCATGACAGTGAGAGAATTTTGTCATATTTTAAACCTTTGCGGTCTGATTCAAATTGAATATGTCAATCATTCTCTTAGATTAAACTAGGGATGTGCAACTACATCTTTATAAAAACCGACTAGTTGATTGGTTTTCTGAACAACTAGCCAAGTAGTCTAAGGCCACATTCACACTAATCATTTTCATTTCCTAGAGTTTTCCCAAAGTAATGGAGAGCGTTTTCTAAACACTCTGTTTTCGGTGGAGGAAATCATCGGTCTAGTGTGGCTGAAATGTGTAAATGTAACAAAATCGATGTATTTTCAAATGAAAACATGTTTAAGTAAGCCCTGTATAATTATGCTTACCAATCAGACAGATTTCTTAGAGGGCATTAACATGTTCTTGCATTAAAAAACTGATGAACGGAGCACAATTAACCCCCCCAAAAAAACAAAAAAAAACCTGCAGGGGTTGAACTTGACACGCTGTTACTGTTAGTGGGCTAACACCTCTGAGAAGTTTCAAAATCTATCACTGTTTATTCATATGAAACCTAAAAAATATAAAGCTACATAAACTCACTTGTTGACTTCACTAATTTTTATTTATTCGTTAGAAGACTCTTTGGCCATCCTGACCCATCCCAAGACGTAATCCTTAAAAATAACTTTGCTTAGACAGCATCCTTAGATTTTCCTGCTGAGAAGGTTGAAATATATCTGTGGTTGATGAAAACAGCCCATTATATCTTCATTCTTGGGACCTTCCTCATTATCCTTTCACATGTGATGACCAGGTGGTCTTCCTTCAGGTCCCTGTCTTCATTAATATGCTGTGAGACTGACTCCTCGGGCACATGGTACTGCTATCATACTATCATCACTCCCAAGAGTGAATATCTGATTAATCTGTCAGACGATGATTTAAAAAGAGCATAAATAATTTATTGATGTCTCTTTCACTTTTAAATAAATGTTCAGTCTCAAGCAAGAGATGACACTGAATCCAGACCCCTTAGGAGAAATAGGTGTCCTTTGCCACGCTTGTCTTTAAAATACTATGAAAATCTGGTCTACTGTGTCTTTCCAGTGCAGAATAGATATAAGTCACACTCAGTGATGTATTGCCTTCAGTTCTCGGGTTGAATCAGTTGCAAAAAATCATAAACTCATTGCCCTTATGTGGCGTGACATGCCAGCTCTGCCTAGCAAAACATCTGTTATATGTTGTTTCCATGGAAATGTGGTGCTCTCAAAAAGCATACTTTTTTTTTGTGTGTGGTATCAAAAAGAGGGAATTCAAGCTTGTACATAGATTTGACTGCTATGTGTGTGAGCATGTCTTTTTCTATGGCTATGTGTCCTTCACGTTTTGTAAGAGCCTGTTTGTTTTTTTATTAAATGTTCATTGCTTAGTAATCAAAACTTGGTGCAGATTTTGGTCACACTGTCGTAGTGCTTATATCGGCTATTTTAAAACCACTTCAGTGTGGCTCATCCAATCATTTTATTCATGCCACCCATTCTTAGTATACCCAAACAAAGTTCAAGCATGGTTTGAAAACCTGCTGTTTCTTGTGCAGACAGTACAAAAACAAGCCTAAACTATCCAAACAAAGTTTTGGAACTCCAGGGCCACTAATAACTGTGTGATATAGTCCATATTTGTTCAGTCTTACAGCAAACTCAGCAGTTCAACGGTTCTTGTATAAAAGCAAACATTTGTTCTCCAAAATCTCCCTCAACTGCAGTAAATTGTTGCTGAGGCTGTCATCCACCTTGTAACTCACTCATGAATATGCATATATTTGCAGTCCAGGAAGCTTTTTCACAACCATATTGTTTGTTTAACTTGAGTTGAGAGAAGACTAGTTACCACCTATGGTAGTGGCTCCACAATGGCAGCCTGGATGAGAATCAGGGTATTCATTAATATGCATTAACACCTGCCTACAGCGGAACTCAGGTTTTGCCATTTAGTGCGGAGACAGAACTTTGGATCGGATTTATGGGGAAGAAGAGAAAGGAAGGAGGGAGGTTGGTTTAGGCTTCCGTTGGGAAACATTACAAGTCATTTAATTGTGTGAATAATGGAAAAATAAAAGAGAGCAAGAGAGATGAACACTAGAACTGAGATGTTATCTTTCATAAGTGAGACTAAAACACTGTTTAATGGGTGACTACTTACTCATCAGGGCTCTTGGCTTGACTCTGTTAATAAACTCTTCCCCCAGGCACTTATAAAGCTCCATCAAAGCTTAATACACACACATGAATGAATACTCTCAGAGATTAGCAGTCATTAGATAATGACGCACACAATAATTACACTAAGGGACGGATTCACAAAACAGTTGCACCACTTTAGCGCACTAAATTTCAATGCAAAAACCCTCTCTGCAGTCCCAGCAAAGTTTGTCAGACTGTAGTAGGCTGTTGCATCTTTACACACTAGCACTCAGAACTAGCACTCAGAACCAGCCTGCAATATGGGGAATTGTTAGTCAAGTCGAAGCATTTTTATTTGTATAACACTTATCACAACACACATTGTTTCAAAGCAGCTTTACAGAAAATTATGCTGTAATATCTGCAATGTCTGCAAAGTTCTTATTGAGCAGTTTATATGAAAAACAATTAGAAATTCATACTTTATAAATGATTTGTCTTTAGTGCCCCCAGTGAGCAAGCCAAAGTCGACTGTGGCAAAGAACCCAAAACTCTCTTAGATGTTAGATAATAGAGAAAAAAAAAAAAGCCTTTGAGCTGGGGGAGCCAGTTCCCCTCTGGCTATACAGCATAAATATAATCCCTAAATTACTTGTGTAATACAATTCATGTATTATTTGAGTAAACTGAGAATATGTTGGTGGGAAATATTTAAAATGAAAGGATATTGATTGAACTGTAAGATTAATGATTAAGTGTCTTTGAGTGCACGTAGATGCAGTGTATTTTTTTTATATGGCTGATGATGGCTATAATTGGTATTCATTTATTGTCTATGTACTCCATTTTAAGAAAATTCAGTCCATCATACTACCAAGATGATGCAAGCAGAGGTCAGTGAGGTGTGCACCGCAGTCCGGCTGAAAGCTTGTGGCAGTTTATTTGGGGTGAAGTCTATCCTATGTGCAGGCAGTGGACATTGAAGTATCGCTTGAGTTGGCAGCAGTTCATCCTCTGTGAAGTCCATTGAAATCTGTTGAAGTGATGAAGATGCCCCTCGCTGTCTGGTTGGCACAGGCTGCAGTTAGTAGTCATTGCTCCATGACACAGCGGTGGGAATGGGACATCGGGCTGGACAGAAACTGGATCTGGGAGGCTCTGGTAACCTCAGGATATATATTCCAAGGATGAGAAAGGGAAAGAAATAGATATTATATCGGAAATTATATTGGATAATGTCACATTAAGCACTATAACTTCAAAATAATTAAACTTTTATTCTGACCTCTGAGGAACACCAAGAACATTGCTGTAAATTGTAGTAACACCACCTCCTTGACCCTTCAGGCAAGGCTCATGTTCATAACAACCTGGGGGAGTAGACTAATTTAAACTTATATATATTTATCTGATTTAAGCCATGATTCTATCAAAAAGAAAGCATAAAAATGATCTGTAATAATTTAATCTATATTTAGTATTTTGGATGAAAGAGATCTAATGTTTAGTAGCCCAAACTTTATTTGATGTTTATCTTAAATTTTATTTGTCATTTTCTAGTCCAGATTTTTTCTAAATGACAAAGTTTTTTTGTTTAGTAGTTTGGGGACCAGACTCAGTCTCTATATGATATCTAGGCGAAACAGTCACTGTGTAGTTTATATGTCCTGTGTGATGTCTTAAGGCAGCTAGCAGATGGTCGGATTAACCAGTCTGTGTGCCTCCTGACCTTTGCCCCAGTGAGTCAAATGCTTACACTTTAAGACTATGAGCCATATTACTAAAGATGAGAGCGGCATCTTCCTTAGAGGGTCCATCTCTCTCTAGCTGGTGAGGTCTACCCCAGAAACTTGTAAAATTGTCTATAAATCCTATGCCATTCTCCAGACACCACTCAGACCATCCGGCCATTCAGTGACAATAATTTACTATATCTCCTCACCGCGATAAACAGGGAGGGGATCAGAGAAAATTGCACCATGCACATTGCACATTGCATTCAGCACAATGTTTTGAGCATGTTTATGTGGTTACACAATATGCCTCATTTTTTAGTGAATTGAGTGCTAAAACAAAGTGTACAGTGCATGTTGTGCAAATTGTTCTTTGTGAATTTCCCCCTAAATGCTGTTGCACACAAAAGAAACAGTTAAATGTAACATGATTTACTATGACTCTTTTTTTTTGTTTTTTTTTGAAAAGCCATTAAAGTATGGTTATCGTATGATCTCTTGTGGTTGAAAATGCACTTGGTAACCTGTAGAAACAGCTCTTTAGCTCAGACTAGATGCAGGTGATGAAACATAATGTAAACTGCTTGAGGCATGAGTCAACCACAGCGAAAGTGTCGGTCCTCTGCTTTTACGGTGGTCCTCTGGGAATTGCAAGCTCTTGGGCATAACGGGTCAACTTCTTTGCCTGAAATATTAAAGACCACTGAGCCTACAGAACAGTTCAGTGATTAGACTATTGAAACTTCAAAGTTAGATGGTAAGACAGGAGGGGGGGTTACCTTCTGCAAGATTATCCAGCTAATAATTAGTCAACTCTTTCTCTCCATCTCATAAAATTGGATGGATGTGTGGAGTAGATAGAGGGGGGACATGGCACAGATCTTAAAGGGATAGTTCCCCTAAAAATGAAAATTGCCATAATGCCTCAATTTGTTTCAAACCATTATGACTTCCGTTGAACACAAAAGTGTATGTTAAGCAGAATGGCAGCCACAGTCACCATTAATTTTATTGTAGGAAGGTGAGTAAATGATGAAAGAATTGTCATTTTTGGGAGCATTGTCTTTTAAAGAACTTGGATGAGCTATCAACAAGAAAAGGAAAATGGCCAGCAAATCTCTTGGCGACCACTAAGACAGCTGGCAGAGCAAGAGAATGAGAAAAGGGAGGATAGACGTGTATTTTAGTTCAAGCTCATGGAAGCCAGTTGTTGTTTTTTTTTTTTTAATCTTGGTAAACATTAAATATTAATTTATTTTTATTTTTATTATTGTTATTTTAAAAGGACAAGAGTCTAACTTAGGAGCTAAAAACTGAAAAAAAAAAGAAAAAAAATCATTCTGTCTAGGAAACTCTCAAATCAGGTCATTTGACTTAGTCGCCACATTGTTCATAGGGGGCTTTTTATCTACAGAACCCATGTCAAGCAAATGCATTTAGTCATACAGACAGGACTCGGAAAGTTGAGCGAGGGCTGATTAGTATTTATCGACTGTCTGTCTTGCTTGGATTGGGCTAATGCCCATCTGTTTTTGATGGGTCTGAAGTCAGCATTTATTACACTCTTACTCATGGAGACATCATCAAGACACATTTCTGCTGTATGTTTGTGTGTGAGAGTGATTGTAAACTACGGTTAATATGTCATTGTGCCACAATGGCAGCCCGATAGAAAAGCCTGCCAAGGCCACAGGTTGTAATTTGTTCCGGTCTCTCTTTATACAGCATGATTTCTGGCTGACAGGAGGCATGGAAAAGAAGAAAATAGGAACATTTAGAGAAGAAAAGGTAACAAAATCAGAGAGACAGAGAGAGAAAGAGATGGCGAGAAAGAGGTTTTCAAGTTCCTACGTTTTATTTCCTTCTCAATTTCTGCTCTCAGCTATATTTCCGAGAAAACATTTAATAAAAACGAGGTCAACTACATCTTTTGAAGTGGCACATTTATTCAAGTATTCTTACAATATATAAAAAATATCAAACTGATTCTACTAACTGTTTCATTTTATTTACACAGCCAGAACTGTCCTGTCTGCAGTTACAGGTCATCTTTGGTTTGAGCTTGAGTTTTTATAGTAAAAAAGTGGTATTTTAAGTGGTATTTGATCAGTAAAACATCACTATCACTATTTCTAATGTTGCTCGTACCAATTTTTTTTTCTACAGAGCTGAATGATACCTAAGATACTGTGGTTTGTTGAGTAGAGGTGTGCTATTCCTTTTCTAAGTGAACAAATGATCAATTTTTCACCTGACAGACAATAAAACTGATGAAAAATCATATGGACTCACGTTAAAGAAGGTACTAGCGGGACTGACAGAGCGTTGTACAAGCAGCCTCAGAGATATGGGTTCTGGTCCCACGGAAACCAGGAAGTAATTGTGTTCACCTAATCAATGATGAGCGTGATTCAGAGGTTGTATTTTCCCTCTAAAATATATATTTTTTCTCCACTTACTGTTTTAGGTTTAGGGTTGGTGTATGGTTAATAAAATGTGCATTCTGGTTGACTGTATTACATAATTTACAATGAAAACAACTCACTTTATAGCTCCATTTTGGCGCCACTCTGTGGACATTTCATTTCACTGTTTCCGAATTCACATTGAGATATATCTAGGGATATACTGTATCATAGTTAGACTATATCTAGGGTCCAGAATATAATAGAGACTTGGGGGTGGGCTTTTTTGACTTGGGCCAGCAAGCAACCAACTAGCAACTACTGGAACTAGCAACTCTCTTCATTTTCCTACAAGGTATTTTTTTTATTATTAATCATCTATCTAAAAGTACAAAGAACAAAAAGACTACTGTAGTTTTGTTGTGGATAGGCCCATTCTGTGGACCCTCAACACAATAAATCAGAGCGCTCCTCTGCTTCTGCCAAACAGCATATATTAGCATGCTAAATATACTTCACGTTCTGAGGCCGTCAGACCCAGCAATCAACACAATCCAGCCTGCTGTTCTACACCAGGGTGCTTGTGCAGTCACTTATGTCATTTGACATAAATAGTCTAGTCAGAGGGTTATATTCATCTAAAAGCATCTCTGAGCACTGTTTTGGGGTCAGTTTTGTTTTAAAGCATACGCCATTCTGCTCCAAGATCTTTGGTTAAAGACCTCTTAAAATAACTTGACAAGTGCATTTTTTTTTTTTTGCCCTGTGTTAACATATTTCTTATTGAAACTTAAAGTTTTAGTGAGATATATAGAAGGGCTCATTTAGAGGAGGGACATTCTCATTCTAGAGAGCATTTGATTAGACAAAAATCTCATAGTGCAGGAAGAGTCATCAATATATTTAGCCGGTTTTCCCAGAAGAGAAACAGCTGCAAATTTTATATGCGTATATATAGATTTGTCAACTTGCATATAGATGAAATTTGCATATACTGTAGATGGCTTCAAACCAAATAAACGTGTTTAAAAACCAAAAAACTATTTTGATTTCATGGGATCTTTAATAGCCATCCGGAATAGACATCGCTGAGACACATAAGCCAGCAGCCTGTGGAGTAATGGAGGAGAAAAGGAAAAGAGAATGCTAATATTACCTTTTTGTCCTCTCTCGTCTCTGTCCTGTCCTCCATTGCTCTCCTGTTCATCTTGGATGATCCAGGGAAAGAAAAGTCTCCCCTGCCAGAATGACCTCCACCAGCACTGTCTTTTTTTCATTGATAGAGAGCTGTCACAGGAGAGACAAATTCTTTGAGTATTGCTGGCCCTGTGCTCTCCTTTTCCTCTTCCTTTTCATCCATCCTTCTCATGTCCCCTCCTGTTGTTTCCCTTCTCTCACTCTGCCCCTTTTCATCAAATAGGCCCCAATTCACAATGACTTCTCGCCAAACACAAACACACAGACAATGAGAGCGAGAGAGAGGAGAATGAGAGAAAAGCCTTTTGGAGGGTCTGAAAGAAACTTTAAAGGTGAGATTAATTGCAAAGGGACTTTGCACTGTGAGTCAGATATGAGAAGTACTCTCAAAATTTGGGAGACATTTCTTTCTCTCTAATGTCTCTCATACACACACATGCCTTGGCTCTCAGTTATGTAGTTATGAGTTTTTTTTTTTTTGTTTCCCCATATGGAGTACACAAGCTGTACCAACCCATAAGAAAGATAAGTCACAGAAGAGATCTCTTTAATATTTCAGTTGTTTCCCCTACACAGCAATTCGATTAAATTGAGGGCAATTAAGATACTTCTCGCATGTTTCTTTTGAGGAAAGACACCATTAACTTCACATATCTCCTCTAGAGTTTCATTAGAGTTCTCAACAATATCTCAAAATGTGTTCAGATTTGCCACGATACCAAAGTCTGCAATTAAAAGTCATATAAAGATTTCATATGAATTTAAACATTTAATTGAATTGTAATTTTGCAATATATGTAGGAAATGATGACCACTCACATTAAAATGAAGGCTCCAGTCATATCAGTAACCTTATAAAAGCTGATTTATTCTACATGGAGAGGGTCCGCACATGGGGGCTGCCATGTTAGAATCACATGACCAGCTGAATACTACTCACTTAATCTCAGTAACCGTCCTGTTATTTGACACTTTCACTCATTGATTACAGTAATCATGGCTGACTGTGAATACTACATTTCTACAATGTCATCTTACACTGAAAACTATTGATTTTAAATGATGTTGCATCCAAGCCTCTAGGTGTCAGTGTAAGTCCAAGATGACACAAAGACAAAAGTTACTGAGTGCACCTTTAAAGGAAACAACTTGGAGCTCAAATAAGTTTCCTCTGCTATAAAAGAGCAATCTCTGAGCAAATCATTTTTCCTTTGGGATCACACTAAGAT
This sequence comes from Myxocyprinus asiaticus, assembly GCF_019703515.2. Taxonomy (NCBI): domain Eukaryota; kingdom Metazoa; phylum Chordata; class Actinopteri; order Cypriniformes; family Catostomidae; genus Myxocyprinus; species Myxocyprinus asiaticus. The sequence continues at coordinate 17,864,024 of NC_059388.1, forward strand.
TTGGAATTTTATGTTTTGTTTTGTAAGAGTAGTGATATCTGAACTGAAATGAATCCATGGTTTCTGTTATCTCTTTGTCAGAGGTCAAATCCTACTAGGAGAATCTAGTAAAAAATCAGTGAGATTTTACTTCCACATTCATCAATTATTGTTACAAATATGCTCTAATGTTTGTTTGTTTTGCTGTGAGGTTTTGCCTAATGGTCCTTGCTAATGAATGGATTGAAAATTTTATTTGAAAAGCTGGCATGCGTCGCTTTTTGCACTTTTCATTAGGTTTTACCAAATCGCACACTCACACCCACACACATACAATTACATTGAGTTTTCCATGAAATGTAAATAATTTGCTTGTTGTTGAAGTTATAATCTAATGGATTGAATAGATGAGGAATGTCTGTCCTGATTGGATCTGAGAGGCGCTGGGGGGTTACTTACTGCCTCTCTGACTCCATTTATAACCGCCAAAAATGAACAATCTGGCCTACAGCATCTTAAGTAGGGTTGCCAACTTTCTACCAGCCAAATACAGGACATTCCAGCTTAAAATAAGGGACAATGTTTTTCAGTGGGGCTCCTGCACGATACGCTGCGCAATGGTTAAAGAGGTCCACAAAGAGCTTGTTTTCATAGGAAAACAAAACAGTGCGGACGGATTCAAAATCGTATTTGGTGTGAACTGCCTCTAATACCTTAAAATGAAAACCGCTTTAATACAAGAACTAGGAGGAGCCCAATTTCTATCAATCTTCACTTTTAATAAACACTACTTTTTGCCAAAAGGACAAATCTACAATCAATGGAGAAAGACAATATTTTTCTGTCAAGCTCAACAAACCGGCTTTCCAAACTCACCAGTTTGTTAAAAGTATTATATATCACAAAATAATAATAATAATTTGGCCTTCCAGGGCCACTCTTACAGTACAAATCTTAGCACTGTTTTAAGTAACCATGCATTATAATGGATTTTTATGGGAGAGAAAACGCTTACCAAGAAATGGTGTATTTCTCCTTAGGTTACAGTGTCGTTGATTTGGCAGTAGATCATTTATCACAGGGAAAGTGTAGGAAAATCACATTTAAGTGTTTTAAGTAAACCTGTGCTGTATTTTACCTTTGTGCTTAAAGTGCTGCTGTTTTCTCACTGAGTCTCTCTTCCAGAACGAGCACTAACAGATGCAATGCGATGTCATGTCTTATCTTGAATAGTTGTGTTTACGATTCCGTATTATAAAGGACGGTTGGCAACCCTAGTCTTAAGAGCTAATCAAGGTAATGATCAGCTGTTGTTGTTTGTGTTTTCATTCAAAACCCCAGTGGTATCATCTGTTGATTTGTCATAAAAGAGATCAGGCGGAATGACAAACACAAATCAGTGAGAGTTTGATTAGTCGTGTTGAGTGGCTGGTCTTTATTTGATGGATGTGTCATCATCAGGAAGATGGCTCAGATGTAACCCTCAATCCATATGCTATATCAACACACTATGAAGTGCTAGACCCTTGACACCATCTCTCGTAAGGAATCTCAAAAGTGGAGATCATCTGTCTGTGGTCCAGACCAAAGGGGGTGTTCACACTGGCAGTGTCTTGCTGCAACCAGAAGAAATTTATTTTCAACGAGAGTGGGCGACGCAATGCAGCAACTACCAATGGGAGTGCAGATAGTGAAGCTTACATGATCTGCCGCCTGATTCAACAGAACAGAGACTTTCTGAGACTTGCATGTGGGCCTTTTCATGACATGTATTTTCATTATCATGCACAAGTAGTCGCACTTTAATATAAACCCATTCTGCGCCGATTACCTTAAGACAGTGACAGAGAGTAGGAGCGTATTTTAGATGGTAGCTCACACAATAATGAAGTGATCATTCCCTAAATTGTCTGCATAGATTTGCTTTTGTTCATAACCAAGAGTGACGCTTTGATAATTATGATTTGGTCTTATGATGTCCCGACTTGAACATTGACAAGTTACTTATTCATACATCTTGCCCTTGCACACAGGAGTGAGAGTCCTCATACAGCTCTGTGTTGATGTTGAAGGACGTTTTAGTCATGAAGCAAATGTGTGGAATTTGCGCAAGTGCTCTTAGTATTCAGAGGAGACCGTATTGTTTCTTGAGGGAAGAAAAGAAGAGAGGGTAACAGAAACAAGGAAAGAGAATTGAACAGCGCTTGTCACCCTAAGCTAAGATGTTCGATCTCTACAGGCCTCTGGGTGTCTGGATGCAGTTAGAGACTTTGTCCCTCACTCCTTTTGTCTCTTGCTTTCCCTATCTCTGTCCCCCCATGGCTCCGGTCCATCATGCAGGCCCTTGTTGCCATGGTAACTGGCGGAGCAGTAGCCGCAGTGATGGAGGGAAAATCGGAGGAATTCAGTCAGCCTCTGGAATGCGGTCTGACATGCCAGACATACTCTCTTTTTTCATCTCTCTCTTTCTGCCAATCTTTCACCCTCTCTGAGTTTACTGTGGAGTTGCTGATGGTGAACTAGTGATGTATTTGATATCTGCTTTACAAAGTAAATGTCGATGTTTGTTGGTGTGACCGTTCAAACTCTTAGTGATATCCAGCTTTCTTTTGCACTCTCAGTCGTTTTAAATAAATATATAAGTGTTTGTGTGTGTGTGTGTGTGTGTGTGTGTGTGTGTGTGTGTGTGTGTGTGTTTACGTAGCTATAATTTTAGGGGAAATGTATACGTAAAAGTGAGCTAAATCTGACAGATCCTTCCTTTGAGGACATCTTCGATTTTAAGAGCTATTCATACATTAAATGTATTGCTTCTAATTCTAAAAATGCACAAAAAAACAAAACAAAAGTTGTATTGTATTGTATGGTAAGGGTTTGTCAGTAGAATGTATAATTTGCTTTATGTGTGTGTTTGTGTATACTTTAAGTCTTAAACTTGATTTCCTTCTTTAACATCATAGTTTGTAAGTATAGTGTATAATGAATGTCAGTTCATAATAATTATATTTGTAGTGTTGAATAAATATAGTTTGAATGACATGTTTTTGCAAGATCTTTAAAAGTGCTTGGGGGAAGAGCTTATTAACAGAGGCAAGCCAAGAGCTTTGAGTGAGTGGTTACCCATTAAATGGTGTTTTAGTAACTCTTATAAAAGATAACACATCTCAGTGTGAATGTTCATCTCTCTGCTGCCCTCTCTCCTCTTAAAATGCAGAGAGTTTATTACTGCATGCCTCCAACAGCCTGCTAAGAAAAAAAAAAGAAGTTAACCTAGAAATTAGGCAGAGCAGTTGAACTTCTGACACTGATTGGTGAACTCAGCAGCGATTTGGTCATTTAGTTTTAAATAAATGAATCATTACACAGGAAAAAGATCTAATAGTGGGATCACCCAGCTTATAATTTTAAAGTTAATTCAGCTGATTAGGTTCAATGTCAAGGGGAATAAAATGGCTGACACCTCATTTTCCAGATATATTCAAATGCTCATCACTTAACCGTGAATGCCGATGTAAGATTACATTGTTGAATATAGGTTTTAACTGTAGCAAATAAACTATATTTGTACATTTTCTGAAGAAAACGTGAGTGATGCTTGGATATACAAAACTTGCCTCCACAATGCTAGGGTGTTGTTGGTTATCAATCCTATCACGTCTGTTTAGTAACCATAACAATTTCAGTAATTATATCAGATCTTAACTTAAGATTTGAGATGGTAAGTTTATATAACATGGCCCCCTTCAGTGTAAGTCTATGAGATTTTTTGCCTATTTAATCATTCGGCAGGTAAAAAGTGTGTTTGGTTGCATTCGATTTGAGGTATCATCCATGTCTGTAGCACAAACAAAGTTTAATACTTTTTGAAGGTTTAGGCTCGACTTGACTAAGCAGAAAACACTAAAAATATACATAGATTTTACATAACTGTAGATTCAAGTGGCTTCCTCTGAACACAAGCTAATAAGGGGTGCCTTTAGACCTGTGAAACTGTAGAATAACAGTTCCCAAATCAAATGAATGAACCTCTTGTGAACTCTTGCTTGAAACTCCATCTTATCAAGAATTACAAATTACAACATTCAATTTTCCAAGGAATGTTTGCACACTGACCCTTTAGTAACAACAGGAGTATTAGCTTGCCATTATGACATTTATCAGCCACCACAGGATCGCATTCTTCATTTCTGCTACATTTATTGACAATTTTCTCAAAACTTTCATCACTTTGTATAGAGAGACTGCATGTAGGCCTGTGTGTAATAACAGTGCATGTTTACTGTGTGGACAGTAATTAACCCCCTACGTGAAAGAGATAATTTCAGTGTAATTAGAATTCTGTGTAATCAATTTATTTCTGCACTCCTTTTTGCTGTGCCGAAGCAGCCAAACAAAGCCAAATGCGCTGCTCACTCCTAATTACAAATACTGTATATCCAATTAATTACACAAACACACACACACAGACACACTCTCTCATCTGACTAGACAAACAGAGGGATAGGTACATGGAAAGACAGACAGGAAGGCAGAGCGTTATGTTTATGAGACAGGATAAACGCACAAACACACGTGTTGTAATTTTAAAAAAAAAATAAAAAACACATACACATCACATCTGTGTGTGTTTGATGTCAGTGATGTTCAGAGGCTTACAGATCTCTATTGGATCACACAAGAAATAGATATTCACACATAACACACACTGTGACAGATCACTCATGTACTTTAGATGTTCTCGTTGCTGCCCTGCCTCCTGCTGCTGAACACACACACACAAATATGTTCACACACAGACACCACAACACTTTTATGTTTTTTAATAATGAGTAAAATATTACTTCTGATGGAGCTGTGCCTAGCAGTAAGAGCATGCGACATACTGAGATCATGTAATTTCCTGTACTTTATGATGCTCACATCGCAAAACCATTAAGATGATCATTCTTGATGTACAGAGTCATATCACATGACATAACATTGCATTTAATTTTACATAATAGATATTAATTTGAGAGGTGGAATGGAAACATTTAGCTGATCTTTATCTTCTTAATCCTTGCATTGGTTGCAGTTAATTTAAAATTATATTTTGAACACCCCTGAAACTGTTCAGCCCTTTAATCTATACCATTTCCTGTCCTTTCTTTGTTATATCGGTCAATAAAAGCGTCCAAAAGACCAAACGGATCAGATCCTTTTTAGTATGTTTAGATAGTAAGCTACATGCAGCAACAATGTTAACACATTCGTTTCTGTGCACCTGAACCTCGCTGTTTAATTTATTCCCCAATATGTACCCAATTACCCTGTGATTCTATGATAATTACCATCTTTGAGTAAATTAAACACTATTTCCTACGTGGTTAAAATCCTCTGGAGACCTCTGCACCCCTGTTGCTATATGTCTCAGGGGGAGCTGGCCATCCATCCCATCATGCAGATGGCTGGGAGTTGGCCTGCTGGGGTCAGGCAGGGACTGCATTAAGAGCTTTAGATGTGTATGTACCATGTGTGCCCTAGCGCTCTGACAGGCCCAGCACAGCATAAACTCACCCCAGCACACAGCACTGAGCATGAGCACTCAGCCATGCAGTTACACTGCTAGCAGGAATTATGTTACAAATACCACTGCAGCCTTGACACTACACTTGCAATGTACTACATGCATCTCTCTCTTTCTTTGTGTTTATATACAGTGCATTCAGAACCTATTCAGACCCCTTCATTTTTTTCACATTTTGTTATGTTGCAGCCTTATGCTAAAATGCTTTTTTCCACCACATCATTCTACACTCTGTACCCCATAATGACAAAGCAAAAACCAGATTTTTGCTATCTTTGCAAATTTATTCAAAAGAAAAAAACTGAAATATCACATTGACATAAGTATTCAGACCTTTAACTCAGTACTTGGGTGAAGCACCTTTGGCAGCAATTATAGCCTCAAGTCTTATTTAGTATGATGCAACAAGCTTTGCACACCTGAATTTGGGGATTTTCTGGCATTTCTTCTCTGCAGATCCTCTCAAGCTCTGTCAGGTTGGGTGGGGACAATCGGTGGACAGACATTTTCAGGTCTCTCCAGAGATGTTCGATTGGGTTCAAGTCCAGGCTCTGGCTGGGCTACTCAGGCATATTCACAGAGTTGTCCCTTAGCCACTCTTGCATTGTCTTGTCTGTGTGCTTAGGGTCATTGTCCTGTTGGAAGTTGAACCTTCGGCACAGTCCGAGGTCCTGAGCGTGATGCCACCACCATGCTTCAACGTTGGGATGGTATTGTGCAGGTGATGAGCGGAACCTGATTTCCTCCAGAAATTACGCTTGGAATTGAGGCCAAACAGTTCAATCTTTGTTTCATCAGACCAGAGAATCTTGTTTCTCTGGTCTGAGAACCTTTAGGTCCTCAGAGAGTCCTTTAGGTCCTTTAGGTGCTTTTTTGCACTGAGGCTTCCGTCTGGCCACTCTGCCATAAAGCCCAGATTGGTGGAGTGTTGCAGTGATGGTTGTCCTTCTGCAAGTTTCTCCCATCTCCAAACATGATCTCTGGAACACAACCAGAGTGACCATCTGGTTCTTGGCCATCTCTCTTACCAAGGCCCTTCTCCCTCGATTGCTCAGTTTGGCCAGGCGGCCAGCTCTAGGTCCTGGTTGTTCCAAACTTCCACTTAAGAATTATGGAGGCCACTGTGGATCCTTCAGTGCAGCCAAATTTTGTTTGTAGCCTTCCCAGATCTGTGCCTCAACACAATCCGGTCTCTGAGCTCTGCAGGCAGTTCCTTTGACCTCATGGCTTGGTTTTTGCTCTGATATGCATTTTCAGCTGTGAGACCTTATATAGACAGGTGTGTGCCTTTCCAAATCATGTCCAATCAATTAGATTTGCCACAGGTGGACTCCATTCAAAGTGTAGAAACATCTCAAAGATGATTCAGAGAAATGGGATGCACCTGAGCTCAATTTTAAGTGTCATAGCAAAGGGTCTGAATACTTATGTCAATGTGATATTTCAGTTTTTTCTTTTAAATAAATTTACAGTTATCAAAAATCTGGTTTTTGCTTTGTCATTATGGAGTATGGAGTGTAGATTTTCTATGGCTATGTCCTCAGGCTGATGTAACTTTTGTTGGCGAGCATCTATTTGGCGCTAAGTAAAAATATGCACTCTTGTAAGCTCACATTTGTAGTTACTGAAACATTGTTAAAAAAGTCATACAGGAAATTAAAACTGTTTGTTACATGTACTGTACATTTTAAGCTCCTTGTTACATATACTTTTTAAGATCCTCTCCCCAACCTTTTGACAACTTTAAGGGGGTGCAAGCCATAAATAGGGGATAAGACCCCCAGAAACCCAGTAATTTGCACCCTGATCTTTCTGTCTGCTTGATTTTCTCCTCTAGTGTTTTCTTCTATTCTCTGTCCAAATTTACTTTGACTCTTTTAATGTGTCTGCCTTTCTGTCTCTCCCTCATTCCTTTTCTCTATTGCTCTCTCCCCTTTGTTTTATCCTGTCTGACTCCGTCTCTGCCATGCTGTCTCTCTCTCTCTCTCTCTCTCTCTCTCTCTCTTTGGCAGGACAGTTTGCAGTTATCTCATTAATTAATTAGACTTTAAATCAGCGGCTTGTGCTTTTCTCTCTTTTTTTTTTCTTTTTATTTATTCACTTTTTATCTACAGCTGAACAATTGTTTTTGGATTTTATTAAAGTGTTTAAATCAGTACTAAGCTCTCCCACTGCCCGAGCCTTTTGTTTCTCAAACACAGACGAACTCATCCCTTATCTGGGCCGGTGCATGCAGTAATTAAATTCATGATGATTGTATCAGATGGTGTTGGACTCGGTAAGTCCACTAACTCGTTCGTCTTCTGGTTCTACTTCCTGTGTGCTGTTGTTTAGAGCTGGCTCAACACGGAAGATGTGTCAAAGCTTCCCAACAATTGGCACATGCTTTATACAGAGTAGGTTTATACTGTGTATTTGTTCATTCATGTTCATGTGCTTTGTGTCTTTCAAGTTCAACAGTCATTGACCCATAATGGGCTGAAGTCGAGCCTCTGCCCAAGGGTTCTTTGGCAAATGCTATGGTGAACCAGTGGTTTCTCTGCCTCAGGGTTTGTGGCTGTCTCCATAAAACTCCCAGCCATTGACTTCTGTCTATCAAAGGCCCCTGTGCATTTAGGCTGCTCTCCCGCACAAAGAAAAGGCCACAGCCAAGCATCCCTTTGTGAAGAAACCGTTTAAAAAAAAAAGTCTCGGTTCAGTTCCATTCTGAAGCATGTCCATTGAGGTCAGTCAAGGTTATTAGTGCCTTTTGAATGAGATTTTCCATGCATTCTTTTAGTTATCAAAGGCTTCAAGATGAGATGGAATCTTCGGAATTCAAATTCTCCATTATTTGCAATGAACAAGCTTCACAAATTCCCCTGATGAGTGCTACATCTCATTGTCCAGTGGAGAAGCCTCTTTCCGGCCTCTTTCCGGAGTATGCAATTTGTCTGGCTGTTGTGTTTGGATTTTAATATATTTCTTTGGGAAATGTCATGTCGTGTCAAGATCATCCTGTTAAAACCATGCAATGCAGAAAAAATGTCAAAATATTTTATGTATAAATAGTTTTTCTTTGTTCCATTAAATGCTACCAGGAGTATTATTTTAATGCCCTGTCATAGACTCCAAATTACCTAAAGGCATGTGGAAATTTCTGTGCCAATATTAGTTAGCTACATTTACTGTATGGTAAAATAAACAGCCTTTGATTTCACTACTGGGTTTTAGTGTGATTCACAAATTAGTTCACACAGTTCAAGCTCTCTGCTGACTGCATTTAATTCATATTGAGATGAACAGCTTTCATTGTAGAGATTCATGTCAAGTCTGATGTGGACATTCTCACCATATATCATAACTGGATTGTATATAAGAATAATATATATATATATATATATATAGTAAAATATTGTATAATATTATAATTATGTAAAATTATAATTAAAAAAGAATTAAATATATTATATAAAATATTAATAACGTTCATTATGTTATACATATTTTAATATAATAACATGTATTATTTATTTGCCAGCCTTTGTTGACTTTTAATTCTCTTTCAATTAATATATGCTGTTTTAGATTTGATGCCATAATCACTGTCCTACTGTAATAATTATCAGTAAAATTTAAATGCTTATCTCTATTTCTCTGCATATATAACACATCTATAATGGTTTCAGAAGGTGCTCTCCATCGGTGGTCATAAATTGTCTCTTACTTCATAACCTAGTGTCTCCTCATCCCCACCCCTTGCATCCTCTAATTCACAGCGCATCAGCTGGGAGGCACGGGGCAACTCTGCTTAATTATTTACCCCACCATTTCTGCAGTTACACAGTCGACTGACGCAGGATAAAGCACCTCATAAAAATGCTAAAGAGTTTCAGGGGTTTATCATGGACTGGGTCCTCTGAATGTTATGCTCATGAAAATAAAGGGGTGATGGAGAAGATTGGGCCTTGTTGGCAGGTCTGGAATCAATTTAGATTCTCTTACATTGGTTAATATATCTGGGACAGTAAAGGGGAAGGCTGGTCACAGATCAGGTGAAACGTGATTACTTGAAAAACCGCCCATGGGCATAGATTTTCTCTTTTGAGTTAGTGACTGACAGTGTAGGCAGGGTTGCGTGTTTGTGTGAGGGGAGTTAGAGTTGATACCCCCTAATGCTAAAACAGCATGGGGTATTTTTTTTTTTTATCGGAACATATGTTGTAGCTAATGATTTCAAGGCTAAATTAAGGCTGATTTATGCAGTCAAAAGCCTTAGATTGTTTTCAGGGAGGCTGCGGTTTAGATGAATAAACAGCACAGGTGATATGACACAGGTCTGGTCCAGGTGTTTAGAGCACAGGTGACCTGCATGTAGAGCAGTTGGGGAGGCAGTAAGGTCATGCTGAGAAGGCCAAGAGGAGACATGAGAGAGAGAGAGAAGACCATCTGTCTACCTATAACAATCATATAGTCATTCAGAGCCCTGCAGTACATCAGTACATCTTTCAATTGAAAATTTGCTGGTTTCTGTGAACCTTTAGTTCCTTGTCAACTAGTATGAATGCGTGTTATCCCTGCTGCTAATCTGCAAGTCAAAAGTTTTCATAAAACAAATTTAGATTGCGAACTACCTATTAATCCAAATATGTTGTTTACTTGCATGCCTCATTTAGTTTTTTCTTTTTTGAATTTGTAACATGGAATCTTAATGTTGAATGCATTGGATTGTTTTGATATAATTTTAGCAGCATTTGAAATAAATGCATACTTTACGGAGGCATTTGTTCAAGTGTGTTGTGGATTCAGTTTTTAAATATTTAATTGATGGTTTCATGTTAATTATTTATGATTGTCATTGACTCAGCAGTGCACAAAATGTCCTCTATAATGAGGCAATGCTAAATATAGGACTGAATGTGTTTAAGTTAAACATAAACACCCCCACTCCCCCATGCACTGATGCAGAATGTATCATTGTTATTCTTTTTATGTAAATGATTATTCTGAACAAACACTGAAAGTCTAAATATTTTCAATTAGCCTTTTGGAAATGAATGAGATAATTAACACAATAAGCCATGCTTGCTCTGTTAGCTCTGACACTATAATGATGATTCCACATATGCTAATGCATTCATTTATAAAATTTGTATTTCAGCTCTCCTAAGTTAATAAGAAAAATAAATGTAAATAATTTACAGCCAGTAGTATATATATATATATATATATATATATATATATATATATATATATATATATATATATATATATATGTATATATATATATATATCAAGAGATAATACTTTAAATGAGATGGTCAGCTGTTATGATGGACTAGAAAATGTACTTGAGTTTTATTATCATTACTTTGGGCTGCAGCCAGCACGGCAGAGTATCAAGAGATTAATCAGTTATATGAAGTTAATGAGGAACTGCAGTACATGTGTGTTTATGGGTGCTGCTGTATACACACTGTTTGCATATAGATATACCTTTAGTTTATGTTGCAAACCCAAGTAATGAATTAACTGTGGAGTGTGAGTGTGGTTTTGTGTGCATGAGTATGCGTGGGTGGGTGAGTATGTGTGCACACATGCCAGCTGATGCTAGAGGACACACAAGCTTTGCCAGGCCTCACCTCCCCAACCAGCTCGGAGGCTCCGCACTCCCTCCACAGCTTCTGTCTATGGATACAGGGACACACGGTCTGCCCAAGCCCTGAAGTGTTGACTCTGCCTGGGCTTGTCATTCTCAAACAGCCCTGTGCGGGAACTCCACTCTAGCTTCAAGCCTCACCAGCCATTTGGAGCTAGTGCAGAGAGACAAGACTCAGGGCTATGGAGCAGTCTCACACACACAAACATGCACACACATGCCTTCATACATAAACATAATAGGCATGTAAGTGAGTGTGGGATGAGTGGCCCTATGTTTATTGGTGTTGCCTTCAGGCATTCCAAGGTGAGTTGTTAATACTACCCTTTTATTAAACCTATATTGCTCTCATACACTTAGACAAACACACACACACAGTCCTCCAGTTGTCCAACTGCCAGCACTAATACAGTAGTTGCAAACAGCCGTGGGGCTGCTCTAATTAAATTTGTGCTGTTGTTTGTAAGTTGTCAGCATCTGCTAAAAGATGTGTGAATTGGTCTGTGTTCACATGTTTAATTAAATCGGAACGATTAAGCGCGTATAGTCCATGTCATTAAATCTGTTATTTGGCTGGTAAAACTGTTGTTTAACACTTGAAATGCTAGATTTTTGGATGCTGGTGTGCTAGTGCCTTTTTCACACTTCTTAACCTACTTGATCAGCAGGACAACCTGCTTCACAAGAAAGGCCATGCTGATACACCAGCTGTTTTCCTAGTGAACAACTTGGCTACGCAGATCCAGACCAGCATAAACCAGCCCTAACCAGCATTTCAATTCATTCAAAAATACTAAGGTCATATTCTGAATCCAACTCATCAGTCACAAGTATATTGAAATGGCTCTTATATTGTGGCTAATCTAAAGAAAATTTTTTTAGCTTTCATGCATTGTTATTAAAGACCCTGACTGAGAGAGTGAGGGGTGGTGGTGTGGTGGGTGAAGGTGGGGTTGCGAGCACATCTGAAGTGTAGTAGCAAGTTTCCTAACAATACTCTGAAATATGTTTAGACACAGTTGAGGGAAGGACCGTTAGTTCCTCTTAGTCCCATCCTTTATATCTGTCATTTTTATAAAAAGCTTCCAGGAATGCTGGCAGAGAGGAGTGCTTTACAGTAATCGAACCTGAGAAAGATGAAAGCCTGAAGGGAAGTGCAGAGCCAGAGAGCAGCATCTCACACACACACAGATACCTGTGATGACATGAATGCAGTAGAAAAACATGCAAACCTACTAACATTATTAGTAATGTATTCGTAAACCATTTTATCATTCTGTTGTGGCTCCAGCGCTCAGTTACACAGGAATTACCAGGTAAAACACACCTTTCTGGAGAGATGGTACGCGTCTAAATTCCCGTACTGTCATTTTATGAACTGAATTTGATGAAGAACTTAGTTCTCGACAGTTGATTTAGTCTGTTCTTTAGCTATTTAGGTTTGTAGTATCAATACATTTATCAAATCAAATCAAAATCAAATCACTTTACAAGTGCAACAGTGGGTGAAAGTCTTGGGTGCAGTTCCAAGCAACATAGCAGTATGTCAATTACAATAAATATCTGTATCATGAATACTGAGTATTCGGACATCCTACTAATTTTACATACTACTTTTTGCATAGTGTGTAGCAGGAAAGTGCACCTATTCTGACACAGAAATGTTTAAGGAAAAGGCAGAAGGAAAAAGAACAGGAAGTGGACACCCTACAGTTCCTGTTCGTTTGTCTAATTGAAACTTAGATGTGCATTGCATGAACGGATTTCTCATGGGTGCTTACAGACACAATCACTGATCCTCTTTAGACTTCTTTCTCTATGGGGAACAAATGTATTCCTCTCTCTCCTGAATTAAGGCTTTACACTTATAAGAGCTGTCTTTCAGGTTTTGCTCAAATATACACACACACACCTTTCTCTCTCTCTCCACAACCCCCCCCCCCCCCTGTATTTATTGCTGCTCACTTTGCCTTGTCACTCAGACTTACTGCATACATAGACAACACATGCCAGGTCTAGCTTTTTGCTCTTTGATATGTCACATGCAAAAAATGATGAGAGCACACTCACAGATATACTCACTCACCTACTGTCACAGTTCAGACTTGAAAAACAGAGGGTAATGCTGTCAGCTGACTGCAGGCTGATATTACACCATACCACCCATAGAATCATAGTCAGTGAGACAGCAAGCAGAACACAGACTCTATAAATCAAATATGCAGGGATAGTCTTACAGCTTCAAATGTATATGAGTTTTATATACAAGCTTGTGTTTTACAAAGAGAGAGAGAGAGAGATTTCCCCAGGCTCATGGAGAGTGCAGATAGCTAGTGACAGAGCACTGCTGTTAAGTGCCAACACTTCTCATAGGCAGCTGAGATTCCCTGTTTCAGAACTAACAAGGCGTAATACAACCTTCACACCTACAGAAAGGGAGAAAGAGGAATAGCCTCACTCCTCCGCCACAGCAAACGACAGAACATGGGAAGAACGGGGGTCGATGGAAAAATGGAAATATATTTGAAAGCATTAGAAGAGTGAATAAAAACTATACAGTATGGTTTTATATTCATTGAATTACATCTAATTTTATTTAATGGGACATTAAGTGTACATTTAATAAGCCATTTAAAAACATGATATAATGCTTAACTGATTAGTTGCTCATTTACATTCAAATATGCATGAAATGTGTGCAATAAAGAATAAACAAAAATAAAATAAATGGCTAAATAAACATCAGTAGTACTGTTTAGTATCAGTCAAATGCTGACTATTTTAATACTACCAGTCAATTTGGGGCAGGATGTAAAAGAAGAAGCATTTACACCTGCCAAATCAAGAGATAAACAGTGGCAGCTGTTTATTCTGCTATACAAATTCAGGGGAAACTTTCAACGGTGGAAAACCAGACTTTTAAATATTACATTTTTATAAATGCAGCAGCTGGAATTGATCAGTTGAAGGGGGTACCAAACTGTGAATCCTGAACAAAACAGTTTGGTGAATACATGTTTATACATTAGCTTCCACTCAGCTGACAAGCTGTGAAAGAAGCTATGTGGTTAGCTAGTTAGCTATAAGCTCGTAGTCACGGAGAGTAACAGATGGACCAGCATTGCGTCTCACCAACTAGGTAACAACGTAGCGTGAAATCAACACTCAACAGACACAATCCACCACCGCACCATTGTCTGCTGAGCTGGAAAAAGATGCTCTGATGTTTACCTTTCAGTCTGCTACATTACTTACTGCACTGACAAACTATATAGCTGGCTAACATAACAAACAGATTTGATAAAATGAGTGACATGGTTGTCAGGGACAGGGTTAACGATATATTTGTTATATTGAAAAGGGAAAACGATGGGGTCATTGTTTATTAACATTCCAGTATGTATTTCACAAGCTAGTTAGCAACTTACCGAGAAGACACCACTTAACTCCGTACTGCTTCACTCTGCCCTGTCTGCAGAGCGAGCTCTGTAAGCAATGGAGTCAGAGCGCACTCTGCTGGACAAACTACGTTATGACACCAATTCTAAAGCATTGTTTTCTGCATTATATGTTCTGAAAAAAAGTTTCCATATCTGCGCCTATCAGTAAACATACATGCCAAAACCGATATATCGGTGAAAGGCTAATATCGTATATACAGATTTACCGGCCGGGCACTATATATATATATATATATATATATATATATATATATGTATGTGTATATGTATATGTAAGTTTTGTTTAGTTCCGAATTATTAAAATCTACATTAACTAATGATCTATTAATCATTCTATAATGTATTAATGTTTGTTGTAATGTTTTAAAGTTATTAGTTATTATTTAATTTTAATTAAATTGGAGTTAGATTTTAATTTTAGCTTTTTAATGGAACAGATCTGTGATTTTTGTAAAAAAAAAAAAAAACCAGAAGGTGTTTGTTTGAAGAAACTGTAATCTCATTCATTCAGTATTCATCAGAGAGCGTGCCTTTAACATTCACAGAAATATCACGCTTGAAATATGAATTATGGTAATTTGATTTATTTCACCAGTGCTGGAATTCTTGATTGGTTTATTGTGTGGTCAGACGTCTTTTTTTGGGGGGGGAGGGGGGAGTTGTCAAACACATTTACAGATGTGAAATTTTGCTTTTGAGAAATGAATCTTACTTTGCTTTTCTTCACTATCCTCAAAGGATTTTTTATATTATACCAGGGGAATTTACATAAAATTATATCATCATTTTAAAATCATTTCCATTGTAGCCAAGAACATTCAAAATGTTTAATGAAATAAAAATCTAGATAAAGATAATGAATGCATGTTTTCCCCTGTTTTTTTCTTCACTGTAATAAATCTAATTTATATGCACAAATACAGTAATAAAAAAGCAATATGTCCCTAACTTCACTCACTTATTTTGGAACCCAGATGTATATTATTTCTTATTGTTCAGTTAAGCTTATTGTAATATGATACTGAATTATTGTTATTTTAAGGATTTGTTTTAGACAATAGTAATATATTATGTCATTTTTACTTCACATTCATCTGGAGCTTTTATTCTGGCAGAACAGTTATAGTTCACTGCAGTGTCAGTATGTATTTCACAGTTTAGAATGTTCCTCAAGTCTGGTGAAATGCCACCTCCCACATTTCTGTGATACTGTGTTGCGTTTATAGTTTTGTATAGTAATTTTAAGTAGGTTCAAACATTTGGAATTGTGTGAATGGGTGAACCTGCAGCACTTTGCCTTCACAATTCATGTGAACCGCTCCGAGATGGCTGAAAACTGCATCACTGTGCATGAACACAAAACAGCGCGTCACCCGCCTCCCCTTAAGCGTTTTGCTCAGCTTTCTGACCAGGGCCCCACAGATGTCTTGGGCCCCACGCAGTTGTGTGGCTTGCATGGTGGTTAACACTGCTACTGCTTACAATAAAGCATATACGTAAACCAAAACAAGAAACGTAGACCATGTGTACAAATAAGTGAGCATTTTATCTCAGTCTCACAGCAGTTCTAATCGGATGATGCTGACCAATCAGTTTGCACCAATTAAAATAAATTATTTTTTTTGTATGTGTCAGTCACATACAGACCCAAAATCTGTCCACCTCACTCTTTTTATGTGAATGTGTGTGTTTGAGTAGGATGGAGAGGGAGAGAGACTCCAGGGCTTTAGGGATGGCTCAGTGGTAACTGGATCGGTGATCGGGTTCTGGTCTGATGACTGTTCCTCATCTGGCCTTGGCTCTTCATGAATTATTCACACCTTTAAGGACTGTTCTCACTCATCCCTCTTTCATCCTCTCTTTCACCCCTGTTTCTGCTCTGTGAAAGGATAAATTGTGTTGTCACACACCTCTGACTTTGTTTTCTTTTTCCAAATCTCTTTTTTACTCTAACTTATAGGCAGACGTTTTCCATCCAATGCAGCTTAAGGTAAAGTGTGTAATTTCTTTGAAAAAAATTACAAATAAAAAAGACTAATATGCACTGAACATTCATCCAATATAAGACCAGAGACATTTATTGAGAACATAGAGACAAATTTTATTTATTGTTGCCTTTAAGGATACATATATTTTTAGTAAATTGCTTTCCATCTAAATGAGACTGTTCTCCAGCTGCACAGAGAGGTTTCAGTTGGTTCTGTTTACCTGGCACTACAGTAGCAATCTGAACAGGCCGAAACCCCTAGCAGCTCAAACAATGGCCTCTTTTACCACCAAAGACCACAGATCCCTGAGAAAGAAATGTCTCTATGTAACTCTATCAGCATCCAGTCTACCACAGCCTCAGCTTGCCAGACACTACAGACAATAGAGAAAGGGAATTATTGTTACAGGATATCTTTGTTGGTCACACTATAGTTTGTGTGTATTTCAGATAGAATATTGTGAGCTTTTGCATATGCCAGTCTCCCGTTGCTGCGTAATGTGCTCTCACACAAATAATTTAAAATTTTTTGCTGGCTAAGGGATGGAGTTACATTGGCAGGCCAGTCTCACTTTTTGAGAGCTTTCCTCTCCTCTCCTCTCCTCTCCTCTTACTTTCATTTTAAAGCCAGCAATATTCCCTTACAGCATATGTCTGACAGCCGGTACAAAAAATTATCACAGGTGCTCTAAGACACACCTTACTCTTTCTGCCTCCTTCTGTTTCTCTCTTTCAAATTTTAATGTGCATGTTCACACAGAGCTCATCATACTGTGTATGGAACAAAACGGCCATTTGTGCAACATAAACACACTTAATGTGGGGTAATTTACCAAATGCAGCAAGTATTAGTCACCATGCATACAGTCACTCCTACAAATAGGGCTGGTGGATACAGCTCTATTTTCTGATTAGTAACATTTATATTTAGTCATTTATAAGACACTTTTATCCAAAGTGAGGACCATAACAAGCAATTTCTCATACAAAATTTATGAATATCTGCAGTATCGTACTTCCAAGTTCCAAAAGACAGCATTAAATGGTATTCACCCACATCAAACGGCATTTTCGGATTCAGATGTACTGAAAGTTGTTACATGTTGATAATGTTATGAAAAACCGACTCAGCTTTTCAACTTGTCAGTGGCTTAAATAGCCCCCCAAATCCTAAATACATGGTTACATTATTGTATACAAACATGCACCAATCCTTCTTCAATGGCAGAGGCATGTGTCCTTTATCCTTACCATTGAAGGAGCTCTACATTTCAAAATGTGTGTGTATGTGCTACTAAGATAAAAAAGTGAAGAAATAATTGTTTTTGTAACTGAAAAAGGGGTGGGATGGAAAATAGGTTTGTCTCCCTTAAAATTACTTGATAAATTACTTCATTTGAGAATCTCAGCAACGCTCCATCTGTCTCTCCACCCTGCAGTGACTATAATGGGGAAATGGAGAGAGAGAGAGAAAGAACAGTATTAAATAATGAATGGCCGTATTGCTGGCTGAAAATAATAAATGGTGAAAGTGATAATAGTGGGGTCTATTCAGAGATGTGAGCTGTTGGAGACTGGCAGTTTTTTTTCACTTAAACAGATGCTGTGTTGTTGGAGAGCCTTTAAAGTCAACATGAACATGAAAAAAACAACAACAAAAAAAACAAAAAAACATGTTGGGCGAAACTTGATTTTATCCTATAGGAATTGAATTGTGAAAATCAGGTGTTCCATACCAGAAGGGAGCCAGATCTAAATGCAGCTACTCCCCCTCCTGAAACACCACTGGTACCTGTTGGTTGCAACATAAGTGGTCTTGGTGACACCAGCTGAATAGGAAAGTCATTTTAGAGGTGGAACAGGTAATTACATTTTGAGGAAAAATTACAAAAGCACACAAAATGGTCCCCAAAAGTTACCAGAAACCTCCTTTTTGGACGTTTGGGATCAACTTTAATTGGATTATTTTTTTATTATTATTCTTTTAAGGATAGAGTTAGGATGTGGGTGAGGATTAGTCTATAATAATTTTAGTTACCTTTATACAAAACAATATAAGTCTATGGTATTTCTTCATTAATATAGCTTTAGAGGTAAATGTGTGTGTGTGTGTTTTTGCATGTGTTTTCCTTTCTGATGGATGTGGAGGACTCTAATTCTCCTCATAGAAGTCTGAGAGCATCTACTGGTCAAGCACCTGAGCTCTCACTGCTTGTGACTGAAGAGTCACAGTGAGATGACTTCCTCTTAAAAAAAAGAGCGAAGAAAAACATACCCAACAGTAGACCAGCCACAGGCCATGAGGCCTCCTCTCAGACTGCATGCACTGAGAAAATGAAGCTTCTCTATCTTACAGCATTGAAAAGAGTGGGATATTGAAAATGGAGAATAAACTGCATGTTGCCCAGAGGTCAAATCTAACCTTCGAAACCAGGAACACCCAGTGGGGAAGGATGAGAGAGGGAGAGAGAGAAAGAAATAAGGATAGAAGAATGAATGTGGAGAGAGAGAGATAAGTAGAGCTATATGGTGGCAGGGGAAATTGAGGCAAAGGGCTGATGGAAATGAATGGAGAGATGGTCTCAGAACAGTGAAATCATGAGTGACATGAGGCAAGGAAAAAGATGGCAATGGAAGAGATAGAGTGTGAAAATATTTGAGCTGGAGAAAATCAGATGAGTGCAGGATACATGGGTGATGAAAATAGAAAAGAAGGGGAGAAAGATAGACAGATGAAAGGTCAGACACACAGGCCCTGGAGAGAGAGCGAGAGGGGAGTCCTGTCTGTCACACAGGAGGAGAGAGGGGGCACCCTGTGGACACTCATCCCCTTTACCTGCCTTGACACACACAACCAAAACAACCTTAGGACAACTTGATTTAATAGAAATAGGGGAGAACGGGTCTAGTTGTCACATTTAGAATATGAGATATATTACTGTTTAGATATTATTGCCCTAGAAAATATAATCATTTAAAAAGATAATAATAAGACGATATAATTTAACACACTTTAACTTGTATAGCAATGCGTGTTGTCACAATGGGAACCTGCTGTCTAAAACCGATTAGAAAAAAATAAATGTGAAATACAATAGCTATTACAAAAGTATGATGATATTGGAATAATTGTATCATGTGATAGGATTTAAAAAATCCAAATTTAGGACCGTTTTGAACTAGTTGTTTCAAACCAACATACTGTACAAAACCACTTTTAGAAACACTTGTGACTCACAATATTTTAGTTACTGTCATATAGCCACTGTGACAACTTCCCTGTTCATTGTGATAGATAGATTTAAGACCCTCGCTTGTATATGCATGGCAGTAGTCCTGTGGATAGACTGGATAGAGGTGAAATATGATGGACATGTTAGCAACATTCCCCTGCTAGACTCCCATGGGAAATCTCTCCCTCTCGTTCTCTCTTTCCCTGTGCGAGGGGTTTTTAACAGTTAAAGCAGTGTGATCCCAGTTCTCCTCTCTGCGGGACTGTAGTGTAGAGTGGCCTGCTAATATCACTTCCATTCTCCCTGCAGCCAGTGTGAGCCCTGCATATAAAACACACCTTCCTCAAGCAGACCAGGGGGCTTTTTACATTTACGATGCAGCTTAAGAAGGAAAATATATGCCAAGATCAAGTTCACGCAAACCAGCAGAGAGTTCAATGCAATTACACAAAGGTTAACTGCGTTAAGAGCAGGGAAACAGTGGCTTAAATTGTGTAGTCATGTCCTACAATGATACATGGAGCGTTAAATGAGAAAATGAATCTAAAAGTTTTTAAGCCAATTTAGAAGTTCAGATCATGTTGGTCTTGAGCTGGTGTATGTAAAAGCCATTTTATGCTTAGATGTTTGGAAGCCTGTGTTTCCTGTCTAGTTTTTGAATAGTTAATTTGGCTGGTGATGACACTGCCACAATCAGTGTGTCAGAGCAGGTTTGTGCTGCACTGTTAGAGCCCTGGTAATTAAAATCCTGCCGCAGTACCGATCGGCTGATTGCTAAGAAAAAACCAGAGGGACGAACGGATCAGGAAATCTGATTAGGTCTCTTCTCCGCAGGGTTCTGCCTGTGAGCCCTCTGAGACACCGTGGCCTGGCTTTGTAAATGCATGCACGCACACGTGTTTTGTGGATCAGCTTTTCAGCAACCTCAATCTCATAACCTGGCAACCAAAACAAAGCCTTTATCTCTTGTGAGCATGACCGCTCGCTGGGCACTATGTGTTTAGAGCAGAACAGGTTCTCATCCGCTCGTTAGTGACAGAAATGCCATATTAGTAGGATCAGTTGCCTGGTTGCAGTGGTACCTGATTATGAAGCCATCTGATGACCTCTTGTCTTTTCTTACCAGGAGAATTAATTTACTCTTTGCCCTTGTACTTGCTTAAAATGTTGGTTTTGATTGAGTGAGTCACCTCTGAATTAATCTGCAGTGGGAATTCACTAAGAAGGAGATGGGTCTACTGATTGTGTTGTTTGTTTACATGTTTTGATGTCATAAGATAGCACTGTGAGGAACATGGCCAAGTGTTTATGAACTGGTAATCTACTTTTTTGCTCGTGATTTGTGAAAGTGAAAAGTCATTATTGTTGTAGCACCTGTAGTGTTCATTTCTCCCTGGAAACTAACTGCACCATACATACAACAAGCAACGTAAAAATAATTTTGCAAACATGTAGGTATTGTAACCAGGTTGGGTATGTAAGGTTTTGATCTGAAATACAGTGCATTAAAGTGGCACAACTGTTAAGTGAATTTTGTCCTGAATATTTAATCTGCAGCCAAGACACACTAACCAATAGACTTTATTCCACACTGAAAAATTTTTGTTATTTGTTGCCTAATACTCAATGCTTACCGTGACGGCAGACAACAGCTTTTAGGACATGATCATCTTTAATTCCCCTGCTTTGTGTCAGCCCATTAAAAAGGTTCCTTTACAAAATTAGTTGCTTTCAGCTAAATATCGATGTTCCAGTTGCAAAGTGGGAATTTGCAGTTTTCTTTCAACATTGATTGACATTAAGAGACATCCCAGTCCACCCACTCTCTCTGTTTACTACAGCACACTAAAGCTCAGCCAATGGAGGTGTCGAAAACAAAGCAAACCTTCTTTCCATTTTCCTTGAATATAACTTGAATGGAACACGTCAAGAGCTCTCAGTGCGTAGAGAGTGCTGATGCACAGGTTCTGTCTGAAACTCTCCCGGGGGATTTTGTTTAAAAAATAAAACAATCGCTCAAAGTCTCTACACCCATTCGCTCACGGTAGCAAGGCCGATCTGTTTACAGTTGTTTATGTGCTGCTCTGTTTTTGCCAGGGTTTAAATGTCATAGATCAATATCTGCGCATCAGAGTAGCTCTTGCTTCTAAAGGAACTCCCGGGAGAGCATCTCAAACTGCCTTAATCACAGTGGCCTTCACCCAAACACTGCACGTGTCAGGTGTCCCATGAGTTTTTAGATAGGAAGTTTACTTGTCCTGTCAGATCTGCACCTCTGCAGCCAATGCTTTCTTATTGTTATTTGTAGTAACACAGTAAGCCCATTTACATGCGCAACAATATGCCGATAACTACCAAAAATCAGTTTATTCAAAAATTCTGACAATGGGAGAAAACCGTGTTTACAAGACACTTGAAATCATTGGTTATTCTTTGTTTTTGATGTCAAAATGTAAATTGTCATGAACGCCAGTAAAGGTGTTTACATGCAAAGTGAAATCAGTGTAATGTACAAAAATCTCTAGCTGTGTCGATCGGTTTATTCTTAAGCGGTTTATGACCTTACCCCAATTAAGGAAAGCTATTTGAGTTGTTTATATGGCCACACACATTTTCGGCTTAAGCTTAATCAGTTATGAACGTGCATGTAAACGCACATGTGACTTCTGCTCTGTGTGAACGGTGTGGGCTATCTCACACTGATATTGAAGTTAACAGAAGGAACATCTACCCAGTGACTGCAGCTTGTAGATGAACAGCATACGGAAAGATCACAAGACCGCTTTCACCAAGGTTAAATTTAGGGTTTGTGAAGAGTTCTCATACTCTTTTTTTTTTTTTTTTTTTTTTCTTTTCCTTTGTGAAATGTTTTAGATAACATTAGGCTTTAGTGAGGGCTGCCTTGTGCCTTCCAGTGAAAAAGTAAAGCATTCTCCCAAGATTGGTATTTACGTGGTTATGCCGATTATACTGAAATCAATGGCCATAGCTAGATGGAGAATAAAAATCAGAGTTTGAAAGGGCAGCCATTACCAGTTGAACGCCATGGGAGCGCAATATGAAGGATTTAATTGATTGGGGATTATATGAAAGTTGATTTTTTTCTAGTGAATTGTTTACACTCTTTGTGTGAAAAAAAACAAAACATTATCCAGATAATATCAACATGAGGTTTAGCACAGAATGGTTTACTTCCATTTGTGTAAAAAGATGTAGATATTATTCTCTTTTATGCATTCTTAGTATTTGCATAAATACAGTTTTTTTTTTTTTTTTTTTTTTTTTTTTTTTACATGACTGATCAACACCATTAGCCCTAATTTACAGTGATACCACTGGCCTGAAACAGGGCTTAAGTGCAAGTTGTTTTGAGCCAGAGGAAATTGCAGTTTCCATGGATGCTGGGCAGAGTTGTATCCGCATTATGAAACTGCAGAGCTCCTGTGGTTATGGCTTCTCTCATCACCTCCCCTTCTGTTTGCTGTTTGCTTAGCTGAGCTTAACCCCAGTCAGTTTGCAGTTCTCTATTATACTACCCTATTACAGTGGGGTGGTATTGTACCAATTAAATTTTTACTGAAAGCCATGTTACTTTTTAGGGATAATTAATTCATTAAACTAGGAAAACACATTAAGTGTTGCAAATGAGCAATTCTGTGATATTAACTTCATCTCTTTTATACTGAATAAAATAATAATAATAATAAAAAAAAGCTTTTAGTGGCAGGCACAATACCTTTGTGAAAATGATGAATAAAGAACTGTCAATGTTCTTTTTAGCTCATTTAGCCTTGACCATGCTGTATCAATTCTTTATCATTCATTTTGTAGCCTGACATTTCTCAGATGACTCTTTGCTGTTTTCACAACCCATTTGGGGGGGGGGTTGGTTGGTTGTGGGGCTGTGCAGTGGTTTCTAGAGGTTTCACAGAGCACATAACACATGGAGCACACATCTACTCAAATGATAAGAGTTATTCAAGATTAGTACTTTGACACCAGTGTGAACATTATGTTAACATACAATAATTGCAAAGCATTAAAGAGGAGGTATGTCACTTCAACAATTTTTCTTCCATCAAAATAGTGAGTGTGACATTGTAGGTGAAGTAGTGACAACTGTAAGATAATGTCAGAGTCATGGCTTAGCCCCAGAATTAAATCCAATTCATCGTTTGATTCACAGATTAACTGTGTAATCCAATCAGGATTTAAAGCATGTAATCCACTTTATTGATATTTAAATGAAATGCAGTAAATTGTATTGTTTTGTTCAAGGTTCAAGAATTATGAGAAGAGTGTATTGATGAACAACAACTCATTTCATAGAGAGCAAAGCCAGAGAGCACATTACTCTATGCACATAATACATGATCATATGTGTTTACTGGTTGAAAAGCCATATCTTCTTTTACATTTTGAATAAAATGATGATTATAGCATAGACCTAAACACTTGTTTAAAATGATGAACATTTAGTCTAACAATGATTTTATAACAGTGTAATAATTTGTCTGTAAACATGAACTAATACACAGCTACTTAAATTAATAGTGTGAATTTAACCTTTCTACATTCCTTTATTGTCCCATGACATATTTTACCTTGTATGTGTGTTGTAGTGGGTTTATTTATAATGACGCAGTGCAGAAAGCCATAATGTCTTTTTATATGTATCTCTGATCAGATTCTCTCCTTTCTTTCCTCCCTCAGCCCTTTAGCCTCTCCATGTTAACGCTAACAGACATGCTAGTAGTCTTCTCCTGTGGCTAATTTGTTTAGCTGCAGTTTTGAAAATGCCCATCCAATTCACCCAGTCCCTCCAGTGGCTTGGGATCTGTTGGCCCACTCTTTTTATCTCTCTTGGAGCTCGACCGGGGCTTCACAAGACCCTCTGCAGTTCATTCTTCCACTGTCCACACGCGACCATCCCTAACACTGCAGCCCTGCCTGGCTGAAACCCAATCCCAGCCAAATTAACCAGCCCGATGCAGGGAGATTAGATAACCCTCTTGCTGAATAAGTCCTTGGCCCGTGTGGAGGGTTTTCGCTTTCTTCCCCTTCTGCTTTTCTGTTCTTTTGTTTCTTCTTTTTTCTCCCTTTTGTTTTTTACCCTCAGCACACAAAGGGCCCCAGAGAAAGTTGTGCTGAGCAAGAGGACACTTTAAACATTATAGAGACATAGACAAAGAGAGAGAGCTCTTTACACTGGTGGCACACAATCAAAAGAAGGGAAATTGTTTTAAATGTCTCTTGTGGTGTGTAAGATGATCTTAGGTTGACAGAACTTGTGATCTGATGGGACACTAGGCCATAAACCCAAAGATAAAATGGTTTATTCTGATGGGAATGGATTTGATACCTCCTTTAGTGTGAAAAGGAAAAGGATATTGCTGATTCATGTCATAATGGGTTATCAGGTGTATTGTAATGTTTAATGGCATGTATGTACACTTAAGTTCTCACAGGCCCTCTTAGTGGGAAGATATTTTGTACATGTGTGTGTGGTTGAAAGGGGTAGTCCAGAGGTAGGGTAAGGTTATATCAAGATGCATCTTCACTGGAGCAGTGTGTGCGTGCACATTTGCATCATAAACAGCAGATGTTCAGATATAGTCATGAGACCTCCATCGCTACAGTCCAACTGTGTAAGGATGTTCCTGTTTTCTGCTGAGCCAGCAATTTATGGCACAGAATGTCCCCTACAGCTGTCTAACAACTTAACAACTCTTTTTAACTTCCCCTCTGCTTCATTCTGTCTCTTTCATGCTAATGGTGGAGTAACACAGTCTCTTTTTTTCTCTTTCCTTTTAGATTCGGGTTGATGGTCCTTCTCACAGTGCTTTACAGTATGAAACCATTCAAGTCGTTGACAACGGACCAATACTGCGAGACATGGCCTTTTCTGCCGATAAGCATTTCCTGTATGTGATGTCGGAATCACAGGTTAGTCACTCTTTTTGCTCATATCTGCATCACAGTGTTCATTTACAGAGCACATAGAGGCTGGGAAGGGAGATAAGAGGGAAATAAAATTACACCAGTTTCTGATTAACGTGGTTTCACTTACTGTAATTACAGCTTGAGAGGTGTGGTAGAGAGAGCAGTACATTTTACATTAAAAAAAGGTGACAGGTGATGGATTGTTGGATTAGACTTTTACACACTCTGTGTCCAAAATACCCACACAATTTACACATTAGGATGTGCTGGCTGAAAATGGCCCCAATCGGTGTAATGGATAGAGTAGATTTGGCTCCGTCTGGATATCTTTAGCACTACTGAAGCTTGTAAATCTCGACATCAGAAAAACCATTGCATGCTCTTAGTGCTGTACAAATAGGCTTACTCACATGTCTTGTAAAATAAATAATCCTTTAGGCACTAGGCAAAAAGATATCTACGGTCACAGAGAGTCTGTGCCAGCCACACCGTTTTGATCATTACACTGTAAAAAGTGGTAACATGCAGTTGTTACCGTAAATTTCTATTTCTCTTTGTTCTAACCCTTAAAATTACTTTCGCTGGTGTAAACTATTACATTTTAAACTTTTCCTGTATAGTTGTACAGTAGTTGTAAACCATCTTGTCTGCTACATGAATCAAAATGACACCTAAAGGGTTTCCTGATGCGCTCATTTATTATGTGATCTATGACCTCCAACCTCTGCGCCGCTCAGTAATATGATAAGCCCAAACACTCTGGATTTATGGCTTCTCTCACTCTCTCACTCACACACACACAAACGGCAAGTGCATTTTAAGTAAACCGATACTTAGTTGGAATATCAGTGGCAAATTCAAGGTGCCATTTTACCCACAAATCCTTTTACTTCAATACAAAGCTACTCTAATGCCAGAATCAGGCCAGAAAGCAGTTGTTCAGCCAATGTCAAGACTTACAGCTATAGCTATAAATCTGTTGTACTACACTAGCAGTGTTGGTCAGTGGGCTACATCCTGGGATTTTGGGCACAGTCCAGGTAGAGCTACCCAATCACATTGTCTGGACACAGCTTATAAACTGCACTAGCCTGTAAAAGGATACCAGTGGATAGTTTAGTTAAAAGGACAAGCTTGGGTGTGGTGGAACGAGATGCCAGATCCCCTTTTGTTTTGTAGACAATTTCCCCCTGCACACTATTTGCTCCATTATTGGACATTTTATGTTTATTATTATTTCTAATAAATGCCTCTCGGAGGCTTGACGCCACACCCACTGTGTCTGTCTCTTGCTCACCCCGCCACACTGGGCAAACTGCCTTTTAAATACCTCACCTAAATCTTCCATTATACCATTCAACCAGTCAAGCTGAATCAAGTTGCATACATTTTTATGATTTTTCACCTGGATACAGAAGTGCAACTAGTATCTAGGATTTTGAGATCACTCTCAACAACTTTAGCTATGCTATAAACATTATTCAAGCTAAATTAAAAACAACCTGGTCTAATTTTGAAAACGTGACTCTACATACATATTTGCAAAACTTGTTAAACATGTCTCCAGGTACAATTCTTTGCAGTTTTCAGGAGGAATGAACACTAGAGGTGCTACAACAACTTAGTGTTTTATTCACTTTCACTAAAATCATGAATTTAATGGCTGATTATAACTTTATAAATACTTATTTTTCTTTTTATTACTCATACCCTGCTGTTTTATGAGATCAACACACTTTTACTCTAACGCATCTTTCGAAAAACAATACATTTTAATACTTTTATTGCTCACTTACATATATACACTTATTCCAACACACATAGCTTGTGTGGTAGCTCACCTGATTGGGTGTCCGAGACTGCGGTTCAAGACTAGCCATGATGTCAAGCTGACATGTGACATTACAGAGTTATTGAAGCAGCATGAAATGATGTGGTTGCTTCAAAAACTGTGCTTTTTCATTTCACTTCTGCATCTCTGCACACTAATGGTTAAGTTTAGGCGTTGAATGGGTAAGGATGTCTTTTTTAAATGACTCCTTTATATTTTAAAACACTATAGGTTAGGTTGAAGCAAAGGTTTTAGGTAAGGGAGATATGTTTTAAAAAAAAAAAAAAAATTCACCTTAAAACTGCGGCGGAATACAGCACATCAATTTTGAATTGCAA
This sequence comes from Myxocyprinus asiaticus, assembly GCF_019703515.2. Lineage (NCBI taxonomy): Eukaryota > Metazoa > Chordata > Actinopteri > Cypriniformes > Catostomidae > Myxocyprinus > Myxocyprinus asiaticus. The sequence continues at coordinate 17,892,000 of NC_059388.1, forward strand.
AAATGTTGTCATGTTCACATAAATTTCATGAGACCAGGCTGATTAAAAAATTACTTGCACACAAGTAATGGCCTAGTCTTCTGGGAAAAGAAAGATAGGCTGTGTCTCATTTGGAAGGCTGCAGTATACCGAGTGTCCTCCTTTAAACAAGCCTCGTTTAAACAAGACGGACTTCGTAGGACAAACGGAAATGGAACAGAACATGGTTGCAATGACAGCACGCCACTCTTTAACAAGTGCAAGCGCTTTGAGTGAGAAGGGAACAAAGTCCCTCAGGAAGGGAATGCATGAGGTACATTTTAGGAGAGCTATAATGATGTAAAGAGAAAAGAAAATAGATTTTACAAGTGTACTTTTAGTCTAATACTTTATTTTAATTATATATTAATATAATTATACATATTATATACTCTGCAACCATCTACTGAGGTACTTCAACCTGGGAATTAACATTCCTTGTGTTTGAACATCATATTTACGGGCAAATTGGCGTAATTTTTTTAGACATTTCTGTTGAAGCAAATAATTGTGGATTGTGAGTGCCCACGAAGGATATACCTCATGCATCCTCCGAATTCCCATGAAAGACCTCCGGAGGACGTAGCCTTCCAAACGAGACACAGCCATAGTGTGTTCTTTGACAGGGATAAATACCAGAGCTGGACCTGTGGTGTTCTGCCAGTGAATAATCTCACCCTGTCGCAATTAGCCTATTAGCCCAGTTAGAGAGTTGTCGTCTGGTTTCTGTTTTGTCCCAAACATCAGGGGATCACATCTACTGGGGAATCATGCATATATTTGGAAGCTATTTAGTGAACATGTATTGTGTCTTCCCACTTGTAATTCTGTCCTCCCTACAGTACACACACATTGAGCTTTAACTAGAACTGTTTTAAAATTTAATTATCTGTGGTGTAATGTTTGACTCTGTCACACTGGAGTTTGTACAGATTCTGATCTTACTCCACTTTTCATCTCACTGTTTATACTTTGCTGTTAATAAAAGGGGAAATATTAGACATGTCATTTTGTTTTGTTTCTTTCTATGTTGGTCTCTCTCTGTCTGTTTCACACACCCTCACAGTTTCTCTCTTGCTCTGCTTGAGATGTTCACATTAATATTTATGGCTCATAACAAAATGCAGAAAATGTTTTTGCACTCAGAGCCGCTGCATCTGCTCCATGCTTGCACATCGTTCCAAAACCTAGTGAGCTGCCTATACAAAGGCAGCATTTTAAGGCATCAAAGGGACACTTCCCAAAGTTGCAAAGCAGTTCTAAAAGGTAGGCATCTTAATTATCCTGCCTCCTATGATTCTTCTTTTATTCAAATTCTAAGGGAGAATTGCATGTATCCTTCACAATGAAGGCAATGCCAGGATGTGCTGCAATGAGTTCAGTGAAATAAATCCATGATGGCGGACAAAGCGGGAGAAATGTCATTATATAGAAACATATAATTCACTTAATACTAAAAGTATTGCTAAAATTGACTATTTAACCCAATGTTTTGTGTGTACTGTGTGCTTTGCTTATTTAGGGAGTTTTGTTGTTAGCTTACATGCTAACATCAGACTCTGTTGGAATCAATTGTAAGTGGAGTATCCCATGCTCTTGGCTTGTGGAGCACTATTTGTGAGTTGAGTTTTCCAAACCAGTCACTAATGAGGTTCCATTATTGTTAGGATGCCTTAGAAGTCAGCTGCCTACACTCACTGAGCACTTTATTAGGAACACTATGGTCCTAATAAAGTGCCTGACGGGGTCTTCTGCTGTTGCAGCCCATCCACCTCAAGGTTCGACATTTTGTGCATTCTGAAATGCTATACTGCTTACTACAATTGTACAGAGTGGTTATCTGAGTTACCGTAGCCTTTCTGTCAGCTCGAACCAGTCTAGCCATCAACAAGGTGTTTCCGTCCACAGAACTGTCACTCACTGGATGTTTTTTGTTTTTGGAACCATTCTGAGCAAACTCTAGAGACTGCAGTACATGAAAATCCCAGGAGATCAGCAGTTACAGAAATGCTCAAACCAGCTCGTCTGGCACCAACAATCATGCCACGATCAAAATCACAGAGATCACATTTTTCCCCATTCTGATGGATGATGTGAAAGTTTATTGAAGCTCCTGACCCATATCTGCATGATTTTGTGCATTGCACTGCTGTCACATGATTGGCTGATTAGATAATTGCATGAATATGTATGTGTACAGGTGTTCCTAATAAAATGTTCAGTGAATGTATATAGGCAGTAGGCAGCAAGGCAGCTCACTTGCTTTTGGAATAGTTCTACTCTCTCACACACACACACACACACGTACCATACAAAACATGTACCTCTTATAACACTCTGTCACCCTTTCATTTACCTCAAACACTCTCACACACACACACACTTATCTGGAGTGTGTGTGTTGTAGTCTTTTTGGTGGTACTGTGGTTATGTCACAGTTTTATGATAAAGCTTAAGGTGGCTGTTTGGAAAAATGTAATGAAACACGTAAAAGAAACAATGTTTCTTTTGCTTTGCAATTGATTAAGCTTGTGCACAAAAAAAACAATACATGTTTAGTGTATTATGGAACAATCATGAGCAGAAACACAAACTTGCATACAACTCTATACAAATTCCCTGCGGCAAAGCAGAACAGAAAAACAAGAACAGTAGATCAATAATCTCCTGCTGGTCCAGCCTTGAAGAGAGAGAATGAAAGAGAGACAACGAGAATGAGAGGTGTTTGTAGGCAGGCTGTTGATAGTGTTTTGGAGATGTGGAGGCCTGTGTTTCATGTGTGATTATGGCTTATTGGTTGAAAAGAGCTCACTGTAACGTAGGCTGGCACTGGCAATGACAAAGATGATGACGATGAAGTGAAGAACCCAAGTGCAATTTTATTAACAAAAGTGAGATCCAATAAACCCCAACTACAAACGTGAATAAAACATAAACATGAACTTGACTTGACTTAAACTTGACATGACATGAACTATCCCACAAAGTTACATTAACACAATACCTGACAATGGACAATGGCAAACATGAGGGTTAAATATGTGGACATGGGAGAACACATGACAAAGATAACCAATGGACTCTAAACAAGATAACAAGACAATAAACCAATGAAAACAATACACATGAACATGGAGGGAATCATGAAATCACATGACCAGGGGACCACATGAAATGAAACAGGAAATATATTTTCAATATAAAAGACGTGAAAAACATGAACCAACAGAATAAACATGATATATCCCCCTCACATGACATATCCCCTCCACACGTAGCTTGGCAAGACATGGCATGGGGCGTGGCCTGGTGAGTGTGGGACCAGGACAGAGCCAATGGAAAGTAGGGCGCTGAGAGACTCGAGGGGCGGAGCCATGGAAGGCGGGGCCGTGAGAGACTTGAGGGGCAACACAAGGGAACTTGGTGCCCGGAGAGTAGCCGACGGCTCGAAAGCTATGGTGGAGCCGGAGGTTCGGAGGACCGAGGTGGAGCTGGGGGATCGGAGGACAGAGGCGGATCCGGTGGGACTGAGGACCAAGGCGGAGCCATAGGGAAGGAGGTCCTCGGTGAAGCCGCAGGCTCGGATTAACGAGGCGAAGCTGTGGGATTGGTGAGCTCAGGTGGAGCCAGGTGACTGACTGACCAAGGCAGAGCTGGAGGGATGAGGGACCCCGGAGAAGCTGATTGGCCGAAGGACCACGGTGGAGCCGAAGGGACATAGAGCCAAGGTGAAACTGAGGGATCGGAGGACCAAGGCAGAGTCCAGGGCTCGGAGGGTCTAGGCGAAGTCAGGGGATCGGAAGTTCCCCTTGTCTGATCATGAGGAAGAGTCCATAGGGTGGGTACAAGGGCGGGAACCATCTCCAGGTCCAATAGCTCAGATGTGGCTATGACATGGCATGGAGCAGACTCAGGCGTGGCTGTGACATGGCATGGAGCGGACTCAGGCGTGGCTGTGATATGGCATGGAGCAGGCTGAGGCGTTGCCATGACATGGCATGGAGCAGGCCGAGGCGTTGCCGTGACATGGCATGGAGCAGGCTGAGGCGTTGCTGTGACATGGCATGGAGCAGGCCGAGGTGTTGCTGTGACATGGCATGAAGCAGGCCGAGGCATTGCTGTGACATGGCATGGGGCAGACTCAGGATCCGGGGCAAAAGATGGCACTAGCTCAGCGACCATGATGTGGAACTGGCTTGGCGGCCATGACGTGGAACTCTGGCTCGGCGATCATGACGTGGAACTCTGGCTCGGCGGCCATTATGTGGAACTCTTGCTTGGCATCCGCCTCCCCCATAGTGAACGTAGAACCAATAATCTGCAGGGCAAGGTCGATATACTGAGCCAGGCTGTGGATACTCTGACTGTCTGGCATCAGAGAAGAGATTGGCTCATTCAGTCCAAAATGGAAAATGTCTTTGAGGGCGACCTCATTAAAGTCCACCTGGCAGGCCAGAGCGCAGAAGTCCTCCACATAATCCTCCAGGGGACGATTCCCCTGACGTAGGCGTAGGAGTGGGATTGCTGGGTTTATTTTGGTCGATCAGGTATTCTGTAACGTAGGCTGGCGCTGGCAATGACAAAGACGATGACGATGGAGTGAAGAACCCAAGTGTATTTTATTAACAAAAGTGAGATCCAGTAAACCCTAACTACTAACATGAATAAAACATAAACATGAACTTGAGAGCAGTGGTAGCTCAGCGGTTAAGGCTCTGGGTTACTGATCAGAAGGTCGGGGGTTCAAGCCCCAGCACCGCCAAGATGCCACTGTTGGGCCCTTGAGCAAGGCCCTTGACCCTATCTGCTCCAGGGGCGCCGTATCATGGCTGACCCTGCACTCTGACCCCAGCCTAGCTGGGATATGTGAAAAAGAAGAATTTCACTGTATATGTGCAAATGTATAATGTGTGATAAATAAAGATAATTATTATTATTATAATTATTATAATTGACTTGATATAAACTTGACATGACATGAACTATCCAACAAAGTTACATTAACACAATACATGACAATGGACAATGGACAATGTCAAACATGAGGGTTAAATACTTGGACATGAGACAACACATGACAAAGATAACCAATGAACACTAAGAACTCTAAACAAGATAACAAGACAATAAACCAGTGAAAACAATACACATGAACAGGGAGGGAAACATGAAATCAAATGACCAGGGGACCACATGACATGAAACAGGAACTAGATTTTCCTAGACATGAAAAACATGAACCAACAGAATAAACATGACACTCACGTTATGCTGGGGTTCGAAAGTCCACGGTCCCGTCACAGCATTAGCCACTGCTGAAGTCAGCTGCGGCCAGCACGGCCGGTGTGTGTATGTGTACGGCATTGAGAAATTGTACCCAAAGAGAGATCAAAGCCTGTTGATATCCTTGTTATATTAGATGTTTACACACACGCACTGTACATAGAAAAGGGTGGTTGTCAGGGTGTTGCTATGCATTTGCTAGTGTGTTTTGAGTGGTTTTTAGCATGTTGCAATGCTAAGTGGTTGCTTACTGGCCAATGTCAAAAGAGCCCACCCCCAAATGTCTGTTATTCTGCTTTCTATAACAAGGGTTTTGCTCATTCTATATCAACCTGACAAAAATCATTATAATCCACCAGCAAACACCACTAATTCAAATTCTGTACATAATTATACACACTATATGCACTATGTATTAGAGGTGCACGATTAATCATTAAAAGATCGCGATCTCGATTCAGACACCCACGCGATCTCATTTCTAAATAACAACGATTCTGCAATGGATAGTAACATTCCCGTGGCATGCCTTTGTAAGGCGGTCAAATTTAAATGAGAAATTCACTTCAAGACACGTTTTTAAATGTTGATCTTTTAAACTTTAAATGGCATCTACAAAACACAGTGCTCCTGCACGAGACGCTGAATAAATTAAAACGTAACAGCCAAAGACGTTTGTCCAGCACAGTGCTTTACAAACTGCAGGGTGCAGCCACGATTAGCTAGGAGTGTGACGGAATCTCTGCTCAATTCAATATTTTAATAGCCACCGAACGATGCTAAAATAAATACCGGCATTACCCAGATCTGACTAAATTCACTACCTGTGAGCTGTTTGATTACAGCCGGCTACTCTCCAATGCTCACATGTGTGTGTCTGCCCATGCGCTTGTCTCGTAATGAATGCAGGACTCCTGCATGAGACTCTGCACTGTTTTTAATACCCCTCTTTAGGCAATATTAATGTTAACACAGCTGTTAATGAATTACAAGTGTAAACAGACAGGATTAAATCTGCACTGTCTTGACAAGATATTAAAGCAAACACAGACGTTAATGTATAAGCAGATGAGAAAAAAGTGTTAGATCTGTGTGATGTCTAAATGTATATAAGCTGCATGTTGTCTGTTATAGGCATTTAGGCATTCTTACTGCATCAAATCAGTATTAATGTATATATAATTATCACACAGTAAAGAGTGTCAAATACTTAAGCATTTTGCATTAAATTACTTTTTTAAGGTTTTTATATTATAATTTTTTTCATGTTTAATTACTGTTGCTGAAACACTTAAAGCACTATTTACACTGTTCTCTATTTAATTACAGGCTCTTGAATAATTCCTTTAAAATCTTGAAGCTATTTTAACAAGAAACACTGAAGGCACATTGTTTGAATTTAAATTGTTAATATTTTTTTTTAATTAGTAAAATAAGTGTTTTATTGCATATTTGCCTAACAGTGCAAAACTAAGTTAACATAAATCTGTTAATGAAGCTTTTTTCCGCTCGTTTTTGCTTTTTACTTGACATGTGAAAAACAGACTAAATTGTTTTGATTTATTTTGTATGCACTTTTTTAACAGAATTATTTATTTATTTATTTATTTTGGAATAATAACAAGGTGCTGTTTAGTTGTAATATATTTGTTGCACCCTCTTGTGGAATTAGGACATTTAAAATTTATATATTTGATTTACAGCTTTATTGCATTTTTGTCAGAACCTTTACTACATTAAATGTTACTTTGTTTAGTACCCTTATGTTCAGGTTTTGTAAATCACAAGCATTTTTTTCTTCAGAATCATGAGAGAATTGTGATCTTTATTCTAAGCAAAAAAATCGTGATTCTCAATTTATCCAGAATTGTGCAGCTCTACTATGTATCCAATTTACACAATGTACAGAAAGGTATGTACTGTCAATTTATGTTTACCATTAGAGATGTATAAAAGGGGACAAAGTGATGCTTTTGTGCAATGAAGTATGTGTGAATGTACAGTAAATGTCTGTCAATACCACATTTACCTTTACTCATCACTCTCTTTTTGCTTTCCTTTCTTTCCCGCCATCCTTGCTCTCTTCCTCTCTCTTTCTAATTAATCCCCTGATTATCCTTCTAATGAAATCTGGCTACTTTCTTGTATCATTTTAAACAGCATGCTAAATCATGCGTAGCATAATGCGTCTTTTTTTTTCTCTCTCTCCCTCTCTCTCCCTTTTTCTCCCCAATTTTAGCATGCCCAATTCCCAATGCGCTCTTAAGTCCTCAGGGTGGCGTAGGACAAATCTCAGTTGCCTCCGCATCTGAGACCATCAATCTGCGCATCTTATCACGTGGCTTGTTGAGCGTGTTACAGCAGAGACCTAGCGCTTGTGGAGGCTCGCACTATTCTCCGCGGCATCCACACTCAACTCACCATGTGCCCCACTGAGAGCGAGAGCCACATTATAGCGACCACGAGGAGGTTAACCCAACATGACTCTGCCCATCTTAGCAACCGGGACAATTGGTTGCTTAGTAAGCCAGACTGGAGTCACTCAGCATGCCCTGGATTCAAACTTGTGACTCCAGTTGTGGTGATAAATGCGTCTTTTTAAAGAAAGAGGCCAGACTGTCTGTTGAGAGTGATGCAGATTACAGTTATGAGAGCTTACAGCTAATTATTGCGTGTGGCTTTTTGTCCACGTTTGTCATCCTTTTATGGCAAACGTGGACAAAAAAAAAGTGTTTTTTTTAATTGTAACTTTAGACAATGTCAATGTCAGCAGTGTGTGTGGTCAGATGGACATCTGTGAGAGGTAATGACAGAGGTCTCTGCTATAGTTCCTCCTGCATCAAATGAATGATGGGGAGGTTCAGAGCTCAATGGATTTACACAAATTGCCGGTCTTGGCACATTAAAGCCTTTTGTTCTGTCAGTACAATACAAATGGGAGTTGTTTTCTTCTCTACCACAGTTTACTGTCATTTTACACAGATTTTTGGATCGCTCTTTTGTGCGAAACGCGTCAGAGGTGAGCGTGTACACCTGAGCTTTGATCTGCCAGGGAAAGTTGAGTCTGCAATTTAAGACAAGTGTTGCTTCAATGGCTTCATTTGAATCTAAAGAATCAATGCTAGTTTTTGCCATTTTCAGGGAAATTAAATTGATTTTCTGTCTCTCTGTGTTTCTCATAACAGCAATATGTCACAGTGCATCATGGGTATTGCCTGGGTGGGTGGCTTCTCTACACTCTCATGCTCGTGGCATATTCATAATTCATGAAGGGCAAGTTGAAACTGCAGGTATTATAAGTGTTAATAATTTAAAGTGTGGCACACACCAGCCAAACAGCTCAAAATAAGGATGGGAGTCAGCAGGGACCTGATGATACGATGTTATATCAATTTATTTGGTCGTGATTTGATAATATGGCACTTCTTTATGTATAGTGTATTCAAAACTGATTGCGATCTCATTTCTCATTCATCGTCATTGGCCTTCAGTGGTTTGGGAAAAACGTTCTGAGCTTCCTGCTTTACTCCATTGGAGAGCCATAGAAGTTGTAAAGAGTATATAAATATATATACAGTATATATAAATAAGATAAGAGCAACACACACATTTCTTTCTCTCTCTCTCTCTCTCTAAATATACAGTATTAATACAAAATGTATGTGTTAAAATAAAGTTTTCTGTTGTGTAGAAGATTTTGTGTGGATGCTCTTGTATTTTCTCAATAGGTTGTTGAGTGATGTGGTTTTGGTGTTGGGTGCCTGTATGCCTAATGATGTCGTCTGGACAGAATCTGCTCTGATATGTTTGTGTGACGGCCGGGAGGGGAGCATCAAGGCCTGAATGCAAATCCAGTTAGCACAGAGAGTGGCTGGGTTCACAGTACACATAATTGCATTTTCCATCTGTGAAGCCCCAAGGGCCTGGAATGGCCAAACTATATCACAGCAGCCTGCTTCAATGTTTAACCATGACTATGACCAGCTACAAGACCTGAGCACCTGCTGCAGTTCTGGGGATGGATGTGTGTCAGTTTTGAATCAAATGTCCCCACATATATTACAGAACCAAAGGTTGAGGCATAGGGCTTGTGTAACAGTTAGTTATTCTATAATTTATAATTTTGGTTCAACCAATGGCATGAGTTTGGGATGGGACTACTTGTTTGTCCAACAATGGAAGATGGATATTTTGGAAAACCCGTTTGGAAACCATCGTTATATTTCAAATAAATAAACCGTTGATAGATGAGTGAAGGATTTTTTTTTTTCAGCATGTGTAAACATGTATAAATATTGTGTATGAGAATGTTCTGTGATGGAACAGTTTGTGTCTCTGAGGTTTGAGTGAGTATTATGTGTGTTATTGAGATTATCTGATTGTTAAAGCGCAAACAATTTAGTGCTGCTGTCTCTGTTATAGTGAGAGAAGAGAAATCACAGCTTATATTAACAACATTTTTATAGCCTTTGATGCCAAAATGTAAACTGTATCACTTGTCAGTCAGGCTGCGTGTGTTTGCGGGTGTGTATTAGCTGAGAGATTAATTTCAGATAGACGTTGATGGATTAATTTCATAAATCAGATATGATGAGATGTTGTCATCTGTCTTCTGCTTCACTGGTGGTTAAACATTCAAAAATGGAAAAAGTCAGCGAGGGAGAAATATACGTGCATGTGTGCATATTTGTGTCAGGAATTAATAAAGGTTTCATTTAATAGGTGAAGATCTGCTAATGTTTGTTCATTTACATTTATGCATTTGGCTGACACTTTTATCCAAAGCGACTTACAGTGCCCTTATTACAGGGACAATTCCCCTGGAGCAACCTGGAGTTAAGTGCCTTGCTCAAGGACACATTGGTGGTGGCTGTGGGGATTGAACCAACAACCTTCCACTTACCAGTTCAGTGCTTTAGTCCACTACACCACCACCACTTGTACAGCAGATGATTGGCTGGGCTGATCTCAATGTGCTGCATGGCAGGTATTGTTCTGTCACATGGCAACAATGTTGCTTCTTCCCCGAAGCCTGTTGATTCTGTGACTCATCGGATCCTGCAAACACACCATTACACCGGTGATAAGGGCAACATTGTCATGAGCCCGATCTCATGAAAATTATATGACTGGCGAAACACAGATCACTGCAGTTCTATGGTGAAATATCCACTAAGTGGTGCTAAAACAGATGAGATTGTTAAGGTTAATGCTCTATCAAGTTTACACAACAAAACCTACCATGAACAGTAAATCTCTACCATAAATCATAAACCTAACCGATATGGTCATAAAAAGCAAATGTGACCTGAACAATGCAATTGCTGAAACAACCATGTCATTTTGTGGTGCATCTATGGCACTTTTTGCTCACAAGTCGACTCGCATCTTCAGGACTCATATCTTGCATCGCAGCTGCAAAACTGTATCAGCTTATAAATGTAGTTGGTTATGTAATGCAATTGTTAAAAAATATCACCTTACAAGTCATGCACTATAATAAGTGTTTTGATGTCAACAGATTTCCTTGTGTGAGGGACAGGGTGAAAGTAACTGATAATCTGCTGTTTTAGTTGTTATTTATGTGAAATGGATTAAAAGTCATTGTTGTTGTAGCTTCTCATTTTACCAGGAAACTGCTGTGATATGTACAAGGTGCCGCCTAAGATAGTTTTGCAAAAATGTCTGTATAGTAACGTGTTTCTGTTACACAGACTCCAAAGAACTGAGGTTTAGATCCATGTGCGGTTTATTAGTAAAGGTGCAAATCATAAACAGACAGGCAGGTAAATCTCCAGCAATAGAACAGCATAGACAGATCAGAGACGTGGTCATAAACAGGCAAGGTTCAGGGCAGGCAGCAAACAAAGCAAAAAAGTAGAAATCCAGGTAAACAGACATAATCAAAAGCAGGCAGCAGAGAATCAAACGGTGGGTAAACAGGCAGGAGCCAAACACAGGCAGGCAGTAACAACAGTATGAACACTCAGAAATGTCAGCTAGGCAAAATAAGACTTCGCAGAGAGTTGAGTTAGTGTGGTGCTTAAATAGTCATCGGAACTGGGAACAGGTGTGGGAGTAATCAGTCCAGGTAGGCATGCTGGAAAGAGTAGTTCCTGAAGCTCTCAGAACTCGGGTGAGAGAGACCTCTGGTGGTGAGTGGAGAAAGTCCTTGAGTTCATGACGATAAGATACTGGAGTGATCTGTCTTAGAATTTTGAAAGGTCCCACATACCTGGAGCTGAGTTTCCTGCATGGTAGACGGAGGTGTAGATCACATGTTGAGAGACAAACCCATTGACCTGGTGTGTAGGTGGTATTGGGGTGTCGATGACGATCAGTCTGTTCCTTCTGTCTCCTAACTGCCCTTTGGAGATGGACATGAGCTTGGTCCCACACCTCCTCGCTCCGCCGTAGCTAGTCGTTGATGGCCGGTAGCTCTGTGGGTTCTCCTGACCAGGGGAATAGAGGGGGTTGAAAGCCCAGCACATTGAAAGGGAGTCATGCCTGTGGATGACTTTAGAAGAGAGTTCTGGGCATACTCTGCCCACAGCAGGTACCGGCTCCAGTCAGCTTGTTTCTGAGTGATCTCCTGGTTTAAGCGTTCGGTCTGGCTGTTCGATTGTGGATGGTATCCTGACGTGTGGCTGATGTTAACATTGAGTTGTTGAAAGAAAGCCTTCCAGACCTGAGATGTAAACTTTGGACCCCTGTCGGAGATGATGATGTCAGGCAGTCTGTAGAAGCGAAACACCTGATGCAGAAAATGATTTGCAGTCTCGAAGGCTGTGGGCAACTTAGGCAGAGGGATTAAATGACATACTTTGGAGAACCGATCAATAACAGTTAGAATGTCTGTATTACCTTGGGAGACAGTGAGATCTGTGAAGTTGATGGCGATATGAGACCAAGGTCAATGGGGAATAGGCAGAGGTTGGAGGAGTCCTGCGGGAAGTTGCCTGGAGGACTTGGTAGCTGCACAGGTGGGACAGTTGTTGACGTAGAAGATGGTCTTAGCCTGCATAGTGTTCCACCAGAAACAGTTACGAAGCAGTTGAAATGTAGCTGCAATACCTGGGTGTCCGGAACTGGTGGTGGAATGAACCCATTGTAAGGTCCTCTCCCGAAGGAGCTGTGGTACATAGGTCTTATCAGGAGGACAGTCAGGGGGAATCAGGTCCTGAATCTGAGCTTGGGTGATCTCAGTCATGATGTCCTACTGGACAGGAGCCAGGATTTGTGATGTGGGAATGATGGGTTTTGAAGTCTGGACCTGGGTGTCAGACACAAACTGAAGAGAGAGTGCATCGGACTTGGAATTCTTTGTACAAGGATGATATGTAAAGAACAAAGCCCACCTTGCTTGCCTTGGATTCAGTCTTTTCTTATGGTCAGTAAGCACAAGGAAAGGGTGTCTCGCCCCCTCCATCCAATGTCACCATTCCTCGAGAGCTGCTTTCAGTAATTCCCGGTTGCCCACATCGTAGTTTCGTTCTGCAGGAGATAACTTATGAGAGAAATAAGCACAAGGATAGAGTTTAGGAGGCATACCATGTCGCTGTGAGAGTATGGCACAGATTCCAGTGTTGAAGGCGACTACTTCTACTGTGAATGGGGTATTGGGGTCAGGATGATGCAGAATGGGAGTGGAGGTGAAGTGAAACTTCAAGTTCTTGAAGGCCTGGAGGGTTGTTGTAGACCAACAGAGCTTGGGGCCCCCTCCCCTTATCATTGATGTCAGTGGGGCAGCGACTGAACTGAAACCCCTGATGAAGCGCCTGTAGAAATTGGCGAACCCTAGGAAGCATTGCAACTCCTTCACAGAAGTGGGTTGAGGCCAGTTTATTACTGCACGTACCTTGTTGTCGTCCATGGCAACCCCCTCTGAGCTGATGACGTAGCCTAGGAATGACACAGAAGTTTGATGGAACTCACATTTCTCGGCTTTGGTGTAGAGTTGGTGGTGGATTAGAAGCATGATGGACAGCTCTGATATGGGTGATGTGTTCCTCCAGGGAGTTTGAGTAAATGAGGATATTGTCAATGTACACAATTACCCACTGGTTCAGCATATCTCTGAACACATCATTTATGAATGACTGGAACACTGAAGGACTATTAGTCAATCCAAAAGGCATGACCAGATATTCGTAGTGGCCACTGCTGGTGGAGAATGCTGTCTTCCATTCGTCCCCCTCCCGGATAAAGGATAACGAAACTTTACCGTTATGTCGTTGAGAGCGTGGTAATCGATGCATGGATGGAGCCCACCATCCCTCTTGCCAACGAAGAAGAACCCAGCTGCCGGGTGAGGTAGATGGTCGGATGAAGCCCTTTGCCAGTTCCTCCTCAATGCAGTTTTTCATAGCCTCAGACTCTGGTTCAGACAAAGGAAAAATCCTCCTTCATGGTAATGTAGTGCCTGGCATCAGTTCAATAGCACAGTCACTGGAATGGTGTGGAAGGAGTTGAGAAGCCTTGGCCTTACTAAAGGCTTTGATGAGGTCGTCATACTCAGAGGGTAGGTTGAGCTCTGATGTGAAGTCCTCCGTGACAGTAGTGGTTCCGATGGAAACAGGTGAAATGGACTTAAGGCAGCTAGAGAAACAGGTTGCGTCCCACCGGGAAATTTGCCCCTCATGCCAAGAGATTTGTGGGTTGTGTTGTTGAAGCCACAGTAATCCAAGTATTACAGGGTTGAGTGGTGACTGAATGATGTAGAGGCGTGTCCTCTCTGTGTGAATCATGACAACTTGGCGAGTGATGTCTGTAGCGGTATGATGAACGTGGCCCGTCCCCAGAGGGCGTCCATCTAATGCTGCCACTGCCAAAGGAGATTCACAGGGGATTAGTTGTATCTCAAACCTCTTGGCTAACCATTCATCAATTAAATTGCCTGCGGCACAAGAATTGATCATGGCTTGAGTAGTGATAATATTCTAAAAACCCGTTTTAGTGACATGCACCTTAATACAGGAAGAGGAGATTAGTAGAGTCATGACATTACTCACTGCTGGTTAGATGATTGGGTTGGCCGTAATGGACAGGTAGCTCGTAGATGTCTGGCCTGACCGCAATACAAACACAGATGTTGCTTAATGCGACGTTCTCTCTACTCCGTCGTCAGATGAGCATGCCCGATCTGCATGGATTCTGTTTCACCTGTGCTGAATGTGGTCTGTGAGTTGACATTAGGGTGTAGACTGGTATTCGTGAGCGGATGAGATTATCTAGGCGAATGGCAAGATCAATAAACTGGTGCAGAGTTCTCCCCAGCTTAGCCAGCATGCCAGCTTAGATTAAAGGTTGAGTCCTCTTCAGAACAGTAGTTTGAGTGTGTCCTCTACCCACACTGTCTGAGCGGCGAGAGTGCAAAATGAAAGCGCAAACTTGGCAGCGGTGTCTTTCCCCTGACGGAGTGAGAGTAACAGCTCACCAGCGTTCCTTCCTCCCTCGAGGTGCTCGAACACTTCTCGGAAGCGCTGGAGGAAATTATTGAAAGTGGTGAACCTCGCCCCTTCGTTAGACCATATGGCAGTAGTCCAGTCCAGAGCCCTTCCAGTCAACAAGGAGCAAACAAAAGAGATGCGACTGTCCTCAGTGGGATATAGCGTGGGTTGTTGCTTCACAAACATCGAACATTGCATCAAAAATCCCTTGCACTTAGATGATGTTCCATTAAACTTTTCCGGGAAAGCAAGTCGTGGGTTGGTAGTGAAGGTGTTTGGAGAGGAAGGGTTATTTACCGGAGTGGGTTGAGATGCCTGTGGTGGTTGTTCCTGAGCTGGAATGTGGAGGTTTTGTAAAGTTGTTGCTGATGAACCACCAACACATTTGCTTGAGCGGAAACCTCAGTAGACAATTGAAGGAGCGCCGCTGGATCTGTAGTTGGCGAAGCCTTCTGTAACACAGACTCCGAAGAGCTGAGGTTTAGATCCATGTGCGGTTTATTAGTAAAAGTGCAAATCATAAACAGACAGTCAGGGTAAATCTTCAGCAATAGAACAGCATAGACAGATCAGAGACGTGGTCACAGATAGGCGAGGTTCAGGGCAGGCGGCAAGCAATCAAAGTAGAAATCCAGGTAAACAGACGTAATCAAAGGCAGGCAGCAGAGAATCAAATGGTGGGTAAACAGGCAGGAACCAAATACAGGCAGGCAGTAACAACAGTATAAACGCTCAGAAATGTCAAAACAAGACTTCACAGAGAGTTGAGTTAGTGTAGTGCTTAAATAGTCATCGGAACTGGGAACAGGTGTGGGAGTAATCAGTCCAGGTAGGCATGCTGGGAAGTGTAGTTCCTGAAGCTCTCAGAACTCAGGTGAGAGAGACCTCTGGTGGTGAGTGGATGAACCTGTCGATCAATATGGGTTTTTTAAAGGCCAATAATATATTGTATCTAGAGAGCAAGATGGCCAATATAATACCGAAATAATGATAGCAAATATGAGGTATCCACAGTTTTTTAAATCATATGAACACGTATTTACACGATGTTTACTCAAATTTGTTTAAAAATAGAAAATGTGTACAATCCATTTGATAAGGTTGTAGGTAGATTTTGAAACCGACATTAGGCTGGACGACCACTTCTTTTAATGCTGATTATCTATAAAATTGCCTAATATTGGCAGATTAATTGACCTGCTAATATATCAGTCTATCACTAGTCTTGCACACACATATAGGCTGTTTCAAAACATAAGGTGCGTTCAAGTCTTGTTAGAATGATTGTATTTATGAGTTGAATGCACATGAACACACCCAAAAACTTGTAATTACACTTCAAACTGATTTTCTAAGAGCCCTGACTTTCTGAGTTGGGGGTGTGGCAATTTAAGAATCATGGTGGAAGCTAATTTTATTAGTAATTTTTTTTTTTTTTTTTGAGAATTTTGACTGTGCAGTTTAGTTTGTATGCA
Source organism: Myxocyprinus asiaticus (assembly GCF_019703515.2). NCBI lineage: Eukaryota > Metazoa > Chordata > Actinopteri > Cypriniformes > Catostomidae > Myxocyprinus > Myxocyprinus asiaticus. The sequence continues at coordinate 17,908,225 of NC_059388.1, forward strand.
GTTTTTGTACTGTTAATGATGAATAACGATAAAACTTGCCAGAAAATAGGATTAATTTAGCTGGTTAATGCAGCAACAAGCATTTGCAACAAACTACATTTCCCATTATTATATGTGGCCGCACAAGAATGATAAAATTAATGAAGCATTAATTACACACCTAATGTGTGACTTTGGTCTTTATTTTGTTGCATTGGTGCCAAAAAAAAAAACAAAAAACAAGTTTTCTGCCTTCACAAGTAAGTGAAAAAGAGAGAAAAAAAATATGAAATTGCAAAATGGGTCCATGCATTCCAACTTAAATCACTTGAACGCCCATCACATTGCATTTATGATTTGCAACCTCGTAAGTATGAACTTCCCAGGTGGACTTGAATACACTAATAGATAGCGGCCTATCTAGAATGGTTTAGTGGACACCATAGGCACCATAGGGTGCTTTCAAATGTTCGAATTGATTGTTTGAATATGCATATACACAAAATACTGTTTAGGTACAGCAGGCAATTCAATAGGCTTTGAAACACAGCCATACATTTGATTAGTTTTATTGTTGGTTATCACTTTGCCTTAAACTCTCATGGATGTACTAACGAACTGCAAGAAGTGCCTCAGTGAGCCAGTGGAAGTTTGTTAATGCCATCAGAGAAGCACTGAGCTAGAGATGAGCCAAGTGGATCAGACTCCATAATAAACCACAGGTCGACTCAGACAAGATGGAGAAACTCAGGCAGTCAGTCATGTCTGCAGGATTTACTGAAGGATTTGATGAGGTGAGAGAAATAGAAGAGGACTCTATATATGATTAGGTTTGTGCAGTGATTAATGCGGGTTTGATGACCAGGAATTACAAAACAGGTGATGAGGTGCCTACTATTAATTTGGCATGTTGTACCATGTCAAAAATGTAATCCTATAACTGAGCAGAACACGCTGGGATGGGGAGTTTCACTGATGTTATAGATCCACATGAGCATACACACCCCTTATTATTTGCATGCACACTCACATAGTGATGGCCCTCTTTGAGTTAATGGCTGCATTAATCTTTTGGGCTTTGTCATTTGTCAGTTTCCCTCATTATCTGCTGGTCTCAATCCTTTTACAGAGCTTTCAGACAAATGACTAATAATTTAACAGATTTATGACATAATGAGATTCCTGTGGCCGCTCTGCTCCTTTTCCCGGCACTATGGAGGGCAGTGGGAAGTCTTCTCTCTGGACATATTTGTCTTCTTCTTCCTCCCGTTGACTCTCTCTCTACTGCCATGAGGAGTGTGTTAAAGTGTGCACCGTGGCCTGAATGCAAAATACACAGTCAAGTATTAGAGATGGTAGAGAGCGCAGATCCACTCTGCTCCAGCGGAGTGCGCTGTTTATAGGCTCGCTCACTTCATCTAAGACGAAGTATGTGATTTTTGTGTGTATGATTTGGGATGACCTTGGTGGGATGCATATAAATCTGGCTGGTACAAATAATCTGCTTGAATATGATGGAAATTCAAAAAAAAAAAAAAAAAAAAAAGAATCATTTTCATCTGATTCTGAAAGTAAAAATGCTTCCGTTAAAGCCATCAGTCCATGTTATTTAGTCTTCATTTTTAAAAAGTCATGTTTATTAGCATAATATCTGGCAAAGTGCTACACTACCCATGATTCTGAAGGGGAATTATCCAGCATTTAGAGAATCGCAGCGAACTCTCGCAGCCCACTCTCATGACACTCTGAAACTAAAGTATTTTACAATAAATTAAAAGTATTTTGTTTATTTACTTAATTAACAATTTTAAATTGATAGTTTTTAATTTTCCATCGTTTATAATTCGATTACGTCACTCACAATATGTCATGGTATTATCTTTCATTCTGTAACGTGTGCTGGCACTGGCCTTGACGAAGACGTGAAGATGAAGAACCCAAGTGCGGTTTATTTACAAAAGTGAATGCCCTAACTACAAACGTGAAACATAAAACATAAACATGAACTTGACATAAACCTGACTTGATATAAACTTGGCTTGACATAAACGTGGCCTGACATAAACATCTACACTCACATTCAATACTTGACAAAGACACAATGGAAAACATGAGGCTTAAATACAAGACATGGGAGAACATAAACCAATGAACAAACAGAACTCATAACAAGCTATTTAAACAATAAACCAATGAAAACATGACACATGAACATGGAGGGAAAACAGAAATCACATGACAAGGGAAACAGGAACTAAACATTTCAAAATAAAAGACATGAATCAACAAAATACACATGACACATTCCTTCATGAAAGATGTCAAATACACATCTTTTTCTTCTTGTCCAGTTATCAAAAAATGTTTTGTAACATTGTGATTCACCTCGGAGCTGGTTGGTTTGGTTCATGGCTTTAAACTCTCTATGAATGATTTTATAAAAACCCTATAGAAAAAATAAATTGGAAAGATACTTCCAGAACCAAAACAGCTGAAAAAGTGGGCGGGCATTGATGCACTCTATTGATAGGGTAGTAGAAAGAGAACAGAAAATGATGGAGAGAATAGAGGGAAGTGGAATTAGCATATGTTGCAAGCCAGATTCAAACTCCGCTGGCCTGTGTAAATCCCATAGCATGTGCTCTAACCGCTAAGCCATGACTTCGATTTCAATACAGCTTTTATTCAAATTAAAAATGTATGTTGCTTGCTTGGAATGTTTGCCTCACGGACGAAAAAGCATGCAGAAAAATCCCATAGACTTCATAGAGAGTTGTGGGTGGGACCTTTCAACTTGAACCAGTAAGTAACCACCTAACAGCAACCAAGAAAACATTACCAACCTCATAGCAACCCCCTGGCAACCACCCAGAACACCCTAAACTTAGCATAATGGTAGCAAGTTTTGCATGGGCAAGCACTACTAACATTTTCTACAGGACATGTAAAATCTAGTTTAATCTGTATTATTGCAGTATTATTATCACACATCATGTGTGACAGGATTTATGCCTGGCTGAATAAAGAAAGTCTTCACGCACATGCTAAATTATATATTTCATGTGTGTGCTGGTCTTATTCTGTTTTTAACTTATGAGACTTTTATCAGTCACAATATGTATGTGCCCACTGCATGCAGATGGCAATCTGTTGCTTTGTGTAAGCTCCTCCCTTCACTGTCTGTGATTCCACCCCTGGTTTCTCCAATCACACACACACACAGAGTGAGACACAGACCTTTCCACAAGCAAAACAAGCTCTTTCGTGAATAGGAAGAAATCCTGTTGTGTCAGAAGGGAGAATTTCACAGGTGGCTCCTAAACCCTTATCGTTTTCTAAAGGTAATAAGAGTCAATCTCGCTCTCTGCTCACCAAGGCCTAACCTTCAGTCTCTCAGGCCCCCCCACACTAAGGCAGGCACTCTATCACAATGTCTGATAATTTACCTCTTCTTAGCTGTGAAATGGAGGAAGAGAATTCGGTGTGCAGAGGAGAAGAGAGACAGGAGGCTTTGTGGCTGCACTAAGACCAGCTGACAGTCATCATCTGTGCATGACAAGGGAGAAATGACTTCTCTCCTGGATTTAGAACCTCAGCCACACACACATGCACATACATGCACATACATACACACACACACACACACACGGCTGCTGCTCATAAGATCAGGCCATCTAGAGCACTCTTCCAAAGGTTAGCCTCTTTTAGCCATTGCTCTTTCAATCTCTTACTCTTGGAGAAATAAACGAAAATGGGTAGGATGGATATTTCTTATTCAAATGCTTGGTTTCTTATAAAGCTTTCTCCCTTTTTGTTTTGCTTTTATTTGAATAAAAGAATCTGTGATATTCTGTGACTAGTGGTCGACCGATATATTGCCGAGGCTGATAAATCGGCTGACATTTTGACTTTTTAAATTATCAGCATCGGCCGATAAATTTTCCCGTTTGGAAGATTTGTTTCTTGAGGGCGCAGAGAATCGCCTGCTTGCATGTGAAGTGACTGAGACATGTAAATGATCAGTCATGGTTCATTTTGTTGTTATGTGCCATCATGTTACTACAAAAATAGACCGGTGTGCAATAGTGTCATTTAAACAATCCGCATATTTTGTATTTTTTTTTAATCCCCTTTTTCTCCCAATTTGGAATGCCTAATTCCCAATACTTAGTAGGTCCTCGTGATGGCGCGGTTACTAACCTCAATCCGGGTGGTGGAGGACAAGTCTCAGTTGCCGCTTCTGAGACAGTCAATCCGTGCATCTTATCACATGGCTCGTTGTGCATGACACCGCTGAGACTCTGCATGTGGAGGCTCATGCTACTCTCCGCGATCCACGCACAACTTACCACGCACCCCATTGAGAGTGAGAACCATGTGACTCTACCCTCCCTAGCAACCGGGCCAATTTGGCTGCTTAGGAGACCTGGCTGAAGTCACTCAGCACACCCTGGGATTCGAAGTTGCGACTCTAGGGGTGGTATTCAGCATCAATACTCACTGAGCTACTCAGGCCCTCCTTTCCCTGTACCTTTTAACTGTCTTGTCTATTGATAAAAAGGCAAATATCAATAAAACTAATATCATTTACTGTCTGCAAATATGTGCATATCTCGTTTAAACAGATGTATTAACCCAACCTCACACAACTTCAGCAAATCCAGCATCCTGTGGGATAGCTCATATATCTTCCTCTGAAGCACATATTCTAACAGTCTCTCCTCAACAGTTCCCTGACATCTTTAACTTTTTTCTAATGATAAAAGGCAAATATCAATAAAACTTTTTTATATACTTATATTTGGTATTATATACCATTTGCAAATATGCAGATTCCTCATTTAAACAGATGTAATTCACGAACCTCACGAAAATCCAGCGTTTTCTTCCCGTCAAGCGCTCATCTAATATCTTCCTCTGAAGCATGTATTCCATCAGCCAGAATCAAAAACGTCAGGATCAAAAGTTCCTCTGATTCACAGATCATGATGGTCAGTCCATGTCAATCCAAGTAGGCGATCTAGGCCGTTTACACTGCCAGGAGATTGTTGCTCGAGCTGGATGCGCATCAGCACGTGAGTGCAACTTCAAGGCTGCATCCGAAACCATGAAAATGCTGCCTCCTGAGGCTGTATACGGAGGTAGAATGAAAATAAAGTGCTTTTCAAACTGTTCGGAGACCAGTTTCCTTAAGAGTTCCATTCATTCAAAACAGTTGTCAGTTAAGCCATTAACTGATTAGGCAGCAAGGTAGCAAGTCAGCTGCCTACATTTTTGGATGCAGCCCATGGTAAAAGTGCTTCACGTGTGCTATAAGTAAATGTCTTATTCACTATGCACTGTATGTACAATTTGGTTTGATTCTGTATATTTTGAGTTAATGCGCACATGCCATCCATGATTGCTGGACTACTGTGTGTAGTGTTATTTCCTTCCTAATATATTAAAACAAAAATGTTATGACTAAACAGAAATCTGAAGAAACTGCTGTCTACCATTTAAAATACAATATTATTTTTTAGTTTTGTGTGAAATTGAGTAAATATAGTGCTAAATAAGAGTTATATATATATATATGTAACTATATGTATGTATATATATATATATATATATATATAGTTATATATATATATACAGGTGCATCTCAATAAATTAGAATGTCGTGGAAAAGTTCATTTATTTCAGTAATTCAACTCAAATTGTGAAACTCGTGTATTAAATAAATTCAGTGCACACAGACTGAAGTAGTTTAAGTCTTTGGTTCTTTTAATTGTGATGATTTTGGCTCACATTTAACAAAAACCCACCAATTCACTATCTCAAAAAATTAGAATACATCATAAGACCAATAAAAAAAACATTTTTAGTGAATTGTTGGCCTTATGGAAAGTATGTTCATTTACTGCATATGTACTCAATACTTGGTAGGGGCTCCTTTTGCTTTAATTACTGCCTCAATTCGGCGTGGCATGGAGGTGATCAGTTTGTGGCACTGCTGAGGTGGTATGGAAGCCCAGGTTTCTTTGACAGTGGCCTTCAGCTCATCTGCATTTTTTGGTCTCTTGTTTCTCATTTTCCTCTTGACAATACCCCATAGATTCTCTATGGGGTTCAGGTCTGGTGAGTTTGCTGGCCAGTCAATCACACCAACACCATGGTCATTTAACCAACTTTTGGTGCTTTTGGCAGTGTGGGCAGGTGCCAAATCCTGCTGGAAAATGAAATCAGCATCTTTAAAAAGCTGGTCAGCAGAAGGAAGCATGAAGTGCTCCAAAATGTCTTGGTAAACGGGTGCAGTGACTTTGGTTTTCAAAAAACACAATGGACCAACACCAGCAGATGACATTGCACCCCAAATCATCACAGACTGTGGAAACTTAACACTGGACTTCAAGCAACTTGGGCTATGAGCTTCTCCACCCTTCCTCCAGACTCTAGGACCTTGGTTTCCAAATGAAATACAAAACTTGCTCTCATCTGAAAAGAGGACTTTGGAACACTGGGCAACAGTCCAGTTCTTCTTCTCCTTAGCCCAGGTAAGACACCTCTGACATTGTCTGTGGTTCAGGAGTGGCTTAACAAGAGGAATACGACAACTGTAGCCAAATTCCTTGACATGTCTGTGTGTGGTGGCTCTTGATGCCTTGACCCCTTGACCCCAGCCTCAGTCCATTCCTTGTGAAGTTCACCCAAATTCTTGAATCGATTTTGCTTGACAATCGTAAGGCTGCGGTTCTCTCGGTTGGTTGTGCATCTTTTTCTTCCACACTTTTTCCTTCCACTCAACTTTCTGTTAACATGCTTGGATACAGCACTGTGTGAACAGCCAGCTTCTTTGGCCAGCTTGTTTGTGGCTTACCCTCCTTGTGAAGGGTGTCAATGATTGTCTTCTGGACAACTGTCAGATCAGCAGTCTTCCCCATGATTGTGTAGCCTAGTGAACCAAACTGAGAGACCATTTTGAAGGCTCAGGAAATCTTTGCAGGTGTTTTGAGTTGATTAGCTGATTGGCATGTCACCATATTCTAATTTTTTGAGATAGTGAATTGGTGGGTTTTTGTTAAATGTGAGCTAAAATCAACACAATTAAAAGAACCAAATACTTCAGACTGTGTGCATTGAATTTATTTAATACACGAGTTTCACAATTTGAGTTGAATTACTGAAATAAATGAACTTTTCCACGACATTCTAATTTATTGAGATGCACCTGTATATATAGTTATATATATATATTATTATTATTTTTATTTATTTATTTTTAATTTTTGAAATGTTATGTTTGTTATTTACTGCATTATATTGTGTGATATATCGGTATTATATCAGCCTATCAGCCCCCCCTTCTCTGGATATCTTCATCGGCCATTAAAAAACCCATATCAGTTGACCACTAGCTATGCCAGCTCAGAGTCCATGATTTAATGTTTCTGTAGTGCAGGATCCTCAGAGGTGGAGAAATCATAGAACAACATTGTATAGATACAGTTTAAAAAGAAATGCTTGGCTGCTTTTATTAGACAGTGTTGTCTAGTAAGCGATATTTCATCATCTCATTTCCCATGAAATAATTTGAATGGTCTGTTTAATAACAAAACAAGTGTGTTTTGTACAGAAAGGTGAAAAGCTATTATAAGTTAAACTTTTACTGTGAATAAATGTCTTATTGAAACATAAGAGCGTAACATCATGTACTAATGTTTAGGTCATTGCAAAGATACAGTAAGTTTAGAAAGTAAAAGTGGTGGCATCTGTAAGGGGAAATTTGCATGACCTCACCTTGATAAAAAAAAATAATTTGGATGACGAGTATACACAGGAAGCCAGGGACTTTTGTCATTCAAAGAAACTGGAAGTGCCACTAAAATGGGCCATTTTTATAGTTTTCGCAATTTGATTTTCATTTTCTACTTCTTATGAGCTCCTTCTCACTGTGGTGGGCAGGTGATGTCATTTTAATCATAATTTATTTCCACTGTGCCAAATACCTAAATTCTCAGTACAGCAGAAATGATCAAATTGTAGCCCTATGACACTTAGCAGTGGTCAAAACTGTTGTTGTTGTTTTTTTTTTTTTTTAAATGATTTGTTTTGATAAATTACCCCACAGACCTGTGTTTGTCAAAAAACAACAGCTGGGAATTCCCCCAGGATGCTTGGAGATAAACATTGACAATAAAATTGCTGACCAACCCCTGTAAATGCTGAAATTACATCACATCTCTATAAAATGTAAAGTGATTACCATCCAAATAGGCTTTATGATGGTCTTGATTATGTTTTTCTACATTATTTTTAATACTGTATGTGTAAAGTTTGTGGCATGTCTAAATAATTTCACATTGATGTCAATCCGCTGGGTGTGTTGAGATATCTGTGTTTATGTAAGGATGTTCCGGAAATAAATGTAGTTTGACAGAATTTGTGTAGATGGAGCCGCATTAAACACATTGACAGATGAGTGCTGACACTAGAACAAGACTGAAGCACTTAAAAAGCAATGATTCACTGCGGCTGGTCAATCGACTCTTTTATAAATGTTATAGTCAAATCTCACTTTCTCACTCTTGCTCACTTTCTCTCGCTCCCCAATCCTGATTGAAATAGAAAATAGTCCCATTTCTTTGTTTAAAAAATAAAAACACTACTGTGGTGAGGCCAGTAATGATGTCTGTCATTCCCCCTTCCTGACCGCTCTGGACCTATCGGCTGTCAACTAAGCTGTGATTGACAGTAGCACAGTGGTGTATCCAGGACATTTTAACTGGGGTGGCCAAGATGGGGCACAGGCCTAGTGTGGGGTGGCGATACCAGGAGAAACTTTATGAATGGCACATGATCAAAATGTGTAAATATCGCATTGCTTTGCTTCAGCATCTACACATGTAGAATAAATGAATTCTTAAACTCATGTTAGCATTCACTGAATTGTTTGTATTCAATATCAGACTGTTGTTTTGACATTTGACAGTTTTCTATTCCTGTTCTATTTCAACCTATTACAGTTTCTGGGAATCTGTGGTTATTTTAACATAACATCCATTTTTAAATCAGTAATTGTTTAGGAAAAGTCAGTTACACATTTTTAAGAGCTATTCTCATTGTAGAGAATTAATCTGCGTATAACATCAGGTATAGTGTATAATCATAAAAAGATACAAGTACAGGTGATAACTGATTGAGGCGCAATTCAATCAATCATTCAATCAATTATTCATTCATTTATTAGCTATAACTGCACTGTCCAGCAGAAATATTGTTAAATTGGGTACAAATCAGTGTGTGAAATTGGTTACGAGGGTTTATAGGTGTCTGTCTGGAAACCCTAAAATTGCAGATTGAGCTCTGAATACAGTAAAAAAACAAAAATCTATTTACAATGTCTACTCAGGTTTATATTCCACATGTTCTGATAGCTTCAATTACTTTGAATATTACCAAATAAAATAGTTAGTCAAATCCTTTGCGGCATTTAAGTGCAATTTGCCCTGCCTCTGCATATTTAAAATGTCAAATAAAGTATAAAAACTTTGAAGATTTTATTGGTCTGACTGACCAATAATACACATAAAGAGCTCATAAATAACTCATGTAAAGATTTAAAGTACAGTCACAGCACAAACCCTTCCATTTCACACACAGGTTAGCCATATATATAACTTTAGCTATTGAACATATACATCTGTAAAACGCTTTACACACCTCTGTCATTAAATCAGAAAACATGGCATTTCATATTTCATGTCAATATAAAGATAACATGCTGAATGTTGTGTAGGCTTTGTGGCTTACTCTTTAACCTAGCTACTGTAACAATGAAAAAATGTTTTCACATTCACATGGAAATTAGGGATAAATTAAACGTTAGATTAGATGAACATACCTCTCAAATAACAGCTTTCTTTTTGACCACAAATCGACGTCGTCAACTCATTGGAAGTTGGAGGTAGACGCTAGCTCGTGTCAGCTTCGTGCTTCTGACCGACCATTATACTCCAGATCTGGCGCCCGCTTCCCGCGACCTGCGGCACCTGCCTGGCCACCCGCGGCCTGCCCCTCCCCCCACTGATCAAAGATCAGCTCACACAGCTTCAGTCCCACCACTACTATAATGGTCAGAAATATAAAACTGACCCTGGGTCAGTGTGGCTCTAAATCAACAAATGACCTGAGATGTCATCTTTGATTGACAGGTGTTTCTATTGATTCTTCGTTCTTGTGTTGATGAACATGATGAACTACCAATCAGTTCTGGGGTGGCCACAGGGTGGCCAATGAGATTTCAGGGGTGGCCCAGGCCACCACAGGCCACCCCCTAAAATCGCCACTGCAGTAGCATCCACCAGTGATTGGTCATCAATCAACAGCCTGAAGAAAGTCGAGGCCAGAGAGCTGTAGCCATGGAGACAGGGATGACAGAGGGTTCTCTACCTCCCAGTTATTATCCAGATCTCTGCTTCTCTTCTTCTCTTGCTGTCTAGAGTTTAAGGTGTTCAGTCTGTTTCCCATCAGTCAGGCAGAGGATCTCCCGATCTCTCGAGTGTTAATTGGCTATGAACTGAGAAATACTCTAGATGGAGTCGATGTTTCTGGCTCAGTCCTCTCGGCAGATCCTGATGTTTGATGTGTTTCATGGAACACTACGTTTAAAGGTGCTGTAAGTGATGGCATGCGGAAAATGTTCCTTCTCCTGAAATAATCTCAGTTGTCTCTGTGTAAACAGAAAACAAAAATGTGACCATGGGCTGCGGACACATTTTTTAATCAGCCAAACAGAAGACGTTGATGTGCTTTCTGTCTGTCAGTAATTTTGCACATTCTCATAGTATAGTAGATGAAGCGGATCATTTGGGTTTAATGACATATTCAGGTTCATAATAGTTGTCAGCTGAGGATGCTATTTTGCTACTGTTGTGTTTGACAACCATGAGAAGATGCACTCTACTGTTTTGTGACAGTCTCAACTATATCTTTGAAGGCCGGTGTTTTGGGGGGGGGAGGTGTCTAATTTGAAGGCTCAGTGTCATGAAAGTTACAGAACTGCTAATTACTTGCTTATCCTTTGAAGGTACTGTATGTCTGTTTTCTCTGGCTTCTGTTTGGGTGAAAGTGTAGATTTCTCTCAGTTTCATGGTGGTGTTTTGAGAGGGGGAAAAAATCTTCATTTTAAATATCAATAGATAATGTTTTTCCAAAGTGCATATCATGGACATGAATTGTAAAATGTCTTTCCATTTACAAATTCCATTCGATGCAGTGATTACCAATGAAGGTGCAGACAGTGAAGCTCATATGCTCCACCTTCTGACACAGTTGGATACTGTTGTAGAGACGTTATGCCTGCTAGTATCCAAAAGTACAGTGGCTTACTGATCTCCAGTTGTAAAAACACTGATTGTGTGAATGCACTTTAAGAGATATATAAGAGTCAAAATCTTACTTCAACAACCAAATATAATCTAACTTCTCTCTCTTGTTGTCTTTTTCTACAGCTAACCCGTGTCCCAGTGGAAGCATGTGAGCAGTATTCATCCTGTAACGAGTGTCTGGGATCTGGAGATCCTCACTGCGGCTGGTGTGTGCTACACAGCATGTAAGTACAACCCACCTGCTCTGTATATGATAAACAACCCCTTGCACTATGACTGGGCGATACAATATTCATGAAATCATCTCAATGATTTTGTTAATGATATAAAGTAAAGCATATTGTGAATATCGCAATAATTTTGATGTGTATTTTGTATGGCCATTAAGATTTAGAAAGAGCATATCAGTAGACTCATTTCACGATCCTTCATGGCTGTAGAATTAATCTATATAACATAAAAATGGCAAAATGGTAATATTCAATTATTAAACCGCAAAAGGCTGCGATTAAAGACATGGACGTGGTCTGACATGGACTGTTGTGTGCACGCGTGGGGCTCATGGGCTTATGTTTTTGGCACTTTTAGAGCAGTTCACATGCAATGTGAATTTTTTTTTACTGCAGATTCTAGCATGCAAGTTATTATACAAATCTACAAACGTGGCACAGTATAACGGAAAAGGAGATGACAGCGTTTTATCAGATGCAGAACATTTTAAACTGTCAAACACACACTGTCGCTGCACTTTCAGTATAAAAAAAAAAAACAAATATCCAGGGGAAGGTGAAGTAAATAGGACATAAATATATTACTTTTATATAAAACAAATATAATACTCAAGATAATAATGATAATTCAATATTATAGTATTATAATAATAATCTTGACTGGGTCCCACAGTAATAATTTAGTATTATGCAATATTCAACTGGGTTTCAAAAATAAGTGAAGTAGTTTTTGCACACCTTGTTCATTTACAAAAAAAAAAATATGTAAAAACATATGAAGGTAAATAATGCTTTTTAATAAGTTACTATGTATTATTGTATAAACAATATACATATACAAGTGTGTATTAATGAAAATGATTTAATTTAATTTAGTAACAAAACTGTAGGGAAACATGCCTTCATTATTTTTATATAGGTTTTTATTTAATGCCTTTCAAATATTGAATCTACTTGGCTACAATGGCTGGATGAAATTATGGTTTCTCTAAATAAAAGAAAAAACCTTTGGGCCATTTCAGAGCAAATACATAATTAGCAAGATGCACAGTGCATTCAGAAGGTATTCAGACCCCTTCATTTTTTTCACATTTTGTTATGTTGCACCCTTATGCTAAAATGCATAAATTTTATTTATTTTTTCAGATCAATCTACATTCCATACCCCATAATGACAAAGCAAAAGCCAGATATTTGATAACTTTGCAAATGTATAAAAAAAAAATAATAATAATAATATCACATTGACAAGTATTCAGACCCTTGACTCAGTACTTAGTTGAAGCACCTTTGGCAGCGATTACAGCCTCAAGTCTTTTTGGGTATGATGCGCAAGCTTTGCACACATGGATTTGGGGATTTTGTGCCATTCTTCTCTGCAGATCCTCTTAAGCTCTGTCAGGTTGGATGGGGACCATCGGTGGACAGCCATTTTCAGGTCTCTCCAGAGACGTTTGATTGGGTTCAAGTCCAGGCTCTGGCTGGGCCACTCAGGGATATTCACAGAGTTGTCTCTAAGCCACACTTGCGTTGTCTTGGCTGTGTGCTTAGGGTCATTGTCCTGATGAAAGGTGAACCTTCAGCCCAGTCTGAGGTCCTTAGTGCTCTGGACCAGGTTTTCTTTAAGAATATCTCTGTATTTTGCTGCGTTCAGCTTTCCTTCAACCTTGACCAGTCCCCCAGTCCCTGTCACTGAAAAACAGCATGATTTTACCACCAGACATAGCACGTGTGGAGGCTTCACGCTATTCTCCGCGGCATCCACGCACAACTCACCACGTGCCCCACCGAGAGCGAACCACATTATAGTGACCATGAGGAGGTTAACCCAATGTGACTCTACCCACCTTAGCAACTAGTCCAATTTGGTTGCTTAGGAGACCTTGCTGGAGTCACTCAGCACGCCCTGGATTCGAACTTGTGACTCCAGGGGTGGTAGTCAGCATCTTTACTCGCTGAGCTACCCAGGCCCCTCAGTTTTTTCTTTATAACAAATTTGCAAAGTTATCAAAAATCTGGTTTTTGTTTTGTCATTATGGGGAATGGAGTGTAGATTGATGTGAATTTATTTTTATTTATTTTTAAAGCATTTTAACATAAGGCTGCAACATAAAAGAATGTGAATAAATTAAGGGGTCTGAATACTTATATATCAAATATTGATATACTGTATATCAAATATTGTAAATAGGCTGAACAATATTGAGATGTTTTATTATTGAGATAATTTTTGAAGCCATATCGCCCAGCCCTACCTCACACACACTGTCCTGTACTCTTGAAAGTAGGCAAATTCCCTAAGAATTACATACTGTATAAGAAGTATGTATACTAGATAAGGTTAACAGACTTGGAAGTAATCATTTGGACATGATCATTGAAAAGTCTTATTGTGGGTCTTATGTTCTCTTTAACCACACTAGGAGGTTTGCAGTCTGTTTTTTGCAGTGGTGAATTCTCAGGGCCAGCAAAGACTTCTCTGCTGGCCTAACATGCCAAATAAATAAATATTTTTCATCCTTTCATACTCAATCACCTTTTTGCCTATGTATTTTTAATTGCTTTTCACTCTTAATTAATCTACAAACAAACAGAGAAAAACTAAAAGTTTATCCAGTCAGAATTTATTCCTTGATGCTTACAAGCAAAGTGACAATGGTTTCACAAATTGCATGCCCGAAGCAGCACGTGAGTTTGAGCTCCACCCCATCAGGCCTTCAGAATTTCCACAGAATCCCTCAGCAGTGCAAATGAATGGGCAACTAAAGTCAGATTGTCAAATTCATCAACCAATCACATTGATTTATTTGTTCTTGGTGGGTGTGATCTTTAGGATATGTCCCGGTCGAGGCCTTCTAGCTGTCCTTGAGTGACGCAATCACGCTTTAAGTGATGTACGTAATTTGAAAGCGAAGAGTGCGAGATCCTGCTGAGGAGTCGGCTGTCATCACTGCTGTTATTGCCATTGAGAAAGAGATCCTTATGAATTTAAAAATATGATGTTTTGCATGAGCGTGTGATTGCTTAATTTATTAAACAGGAAAGGACGACTGATTTTCACTTCAAGCACATTGGTAAGTGTTTTTTGCATTGTTATAGCAACATCAGGAGTTTTCTAAGTGTAAATTAGGCTGCTGGAGCATTCAGTGTCGGATCAAGTTTTGAAAAGTAGTGCTGCATTCCATTCAACTCGGAAAGTCGGATTTTACAACTTCCTACTAGGGAAAGTGCAATGGATGCATCTTTAAGTCAGAATTACAACTTGTAGGCTCGTGCAGAAATTCTCAACTCCGATTTCGGCGAGATGCACGTCACACAAACATGTCGACACTCAGGGAGATATACAAAGTAAGTGATAAACATTCACTTTATTAAGTCATATCGATAAATGAGTTTGTTTCCACATTACATGATATTAAAGCTTGTTTAACAAATGCCTGCAGAAACTGGTGTATGATAATCATACACCTGAAGCACAAATGCTAGCGCTGCAGCATCTACTGAGAGTCAAACCCCTGCTAAGCTAACGGGAGCATTGCAGTTTTGTTTCCTTAAATGTCATCTTCCGAATATCGGGGAATGGAATGCATTTATGGTCGAAGATATCAAGTAGGAATATCCCTCATCCAACTTGAATGGAACGCAGCTTAACCGTGTACCCTGACGAAATGAAATTTATTGCAAGCAACATTTAAATAGCAAATATTATTAGATACGATTTTCCAGGTATTATAGACCTCCTTGGTAGATTCATATGAAAAATTATGATTTTTTAATGTCTGTTTGGGAGACGTTCATTTCACAAAACAGTCATGCTGCAGTTAAAATTAGGCTTGCTTGAGCATTAAGTGTCGTTTCAAGTTCTGGCTTTCGTGCGTGGATGTGTTTTTAAAATGCCAATTGGTATTATTAGTTAGCTGTGGCATAATATACAATGCCCAAAGGCATAGGGTGTCTTATTCATTGTGAAGCTGTGTTTTCTTAATGGCATGAATAACACTGAAGTCCTAGACTTTAAATGCACGGCCCGCCATTGGTTTTTTTGCTGAGCAAAATACATACTAACACATAACTAGCTATAGTATGGGGAAATCTGTGGATGTCATCAAGAGGAAAAACAAGCCATACCTAAAATAACGTTTATTTTTTTATTTTATTCTAAGAATGCAAAGTGTTTTCCTTTATGGGCTGGCTTTGTGTTGGGGTTAGTCTGTAGTAAGTATGATTAGCTTTACATATAAATAGTTGAAGTCTATGGTGTGTCCTCATTTAGATAGCTAAATAACCTGTGTGTGTGTGTGTGTGTTTGGGGACAAATTTGTACCCAGAAATGAGCTAAATCTGACAAAACTTATCTTTGGAGATATTTTGAGACAAACTCATTTGGAAAAAACTGTCCATACAAAATGTAAATAATATTTATTATTATTATTATTATTATTATTATTATTTATTCTAATAATGCAAAAAGTTTTCTGTTTGGGTTAGGATGTTGGATAAGTATAAAGTAATAATAATTTACTTTATAAAACAATAGAAGTCTACTGTATGTCCCCATTTTGACAGCTATGTAAGCGTGTGTGGCAAAGAGAGCTGTTCCCCAACTCTAACACTTTTCTTACTAATGAATCTTAGGCGCACGTGCACACACACACACACACACATAAACATAAATACTCGCACACAGCCCACCTTTTCCACCCACTGTGTTGAAGTAAAGGGTGATGGAGGCTTTAGACTCTCAAGGGATGGCCACATTTCCCACTCCACTGTAAATTGAAAATTTGATTCTTGTCCTCTTTTGAGGACCCCAGAGGAGCTGTGTGTGTGTGCACTGCTATCTCAAGCTTTCTCCACAACTCATGCATTGCCCTGCTTCTTGGTCTATTTACACTAACATACACAAATGTCACCAGTGCCACTAAGGAGTGACAGGGCCAGAAAGGGTCTGGCAGACATTTGCAGCATTTCAAACTGAGAGCAACATTACTCTTTTAAGTGCAGGAAAAATAGGGCAGAAAGAGAAGATGAGAGAAGAGAAATCGGGGGAGAGGGAGAGGAAGAGAGAGAGAGTTTCGATGGCAGTTGGCAGCAAAAAAATTCAGCTCCTGCTGTAACTTACATTTTTGCCAGAAAATGTATGTTTTTATAACTCAAACACTACTTAAATGGATGGAAACTAAACTAAGATCAAAAAAGGCAGAAGATTTTTAAGGTAAGACAGAAATTTAAAGATCACCAAAAAAAAAAAAAATATATATATATATATATGAGATGCTGATGTCTGACTATAGTGGACCAGAACCCAACAGAGTCCAGTGTAACCTGCTCTTCATCACTGATCAACCATCAGTCTGGCACAGCATTCTCATAACTGCCATGAACTGCAGCAGAAAAGGTAGTATCAGTAAAGGTAGACAAATCACTCTGGAAGGTGAAAAAGAGACAAAGCTGAATGTAAACTTTTATCACAACGGTATAGTCATGGTGCAGGGGTCAGAAACCAGCCTTGATGAATTCCAGAAGAATTTCATGAACTTTAAAATGGAGGTTCAGATGTTAAAGAAATTTAAGTTGTCCCTTTAAGTTGATCAGTGTAGAGTCCTGCGCCACAATAGTCACAAACGGAGCACTCAGCTCGAGCACCCCTTGTAGCACACAGACACCCTGTCTTTCCTGCATCTCCAAAGATCAAGGCCTTGAGAGATAACATCACTGAGCTGGAGCAGGACTACTTCCTGTTTTAAGAGGAAACTACCAACAACCTCTGCCAGCTCCAAAACCAGACCAGCCACCTCAGCACACAACAACCTCAACAGCTCTGCTCTGCTGTCAGAGATCTGGAGGAGAACAACCAGGAGCTGCGAGAGGAGCTGAGGATGGTGAGAGAGGAGCTGGTCAAGAGAGATCAACACAGTAATATGCTAGAGAAACAACTGGAGGAAATGAGACAACAGCTACACACAAACACTGAACACATCACAACCACAGAACAACAGCAACAGTGTACCAGCACAGAAACACTCAACACCTCTACTCCTGAACACATTAGAAAAACAACGCAACACCAGCAGTGTGTCAACACTTAAACACACACCATCCCATCCCCTGCAACCCCGCATGTTTCTCGGGTTTCTCAAGCTTCTCAGAACACCAAGAGAAACGACATCAGCACCAGACAGAGATATCTACAGACCACAACAACATCCAACAGAGAACAGAAGAGGCAACACAACATCATCATCCTCTGTGACTCTAACAGCAACCACCTGGACCAGAGATGACTGTTCCCCATGAGAACTGTAAGGAAACTCTGGTGTCCCACCTCTAACTCTTTGAAGCTGCTGAGAGATGATGTTTTGGGAACACCATCACACATTATACTGCACACTGGGAAAAACTTCCTCAGCACCAGCAGAGTGTACAGGTGCATCTCAATAAATTAGAATGTCGTGGAAAAGTTCATTTATTTCAGTAATTCAACTCAAATTGTGAAACTAGTGTATTAAATAAATTCAGTGCACACAGACTGAAGTAGTTTAAGTCTTTGGTTCTTTTAATTGTGATGATTTTGGCTCACATTTAACAAAAACCCACCAATTCACTATCTCAAAAAATTAGAATACATCATAAGACCAATAAAAAAAACATTTTTAGTGAATTGTTGGCCTTCTGGAAAGTATGTTCATTTACTGTATATGTACTCTTACTTGGTAGGGGCTCCTTTTGCTTTAATTACTGCCTCAATTGGGCGTGGCATGGAGGTGATCAGTTTGTGGCACTGCTGAGGTGGTATGGAAGCCCAGGTTTCTTTGACAGTGGCCTTCAGCTCATCTGCATTTTTTGGTCTCTTGTTTCTCATTTTCCTCTTGACAATACCCCATAGATTCTCTATGGGGTTCAGGTCTGGTGAGTTTGCTGGCCAGTCAAGCACACCAACACCAGGGTAATTTAACCAACTTTTGGTGCTTTTGGCAATGTGGGCAGGTGCCAAATCCTGCTGGAAAATGAAATCAGCATCTTTAAAAAGCTGGTCAGCAGAAGGAAGCATGAAGTGCTCCAAAATGTCTTGGTAAACGGGTGCAGTGACTTTGGTTTTCAAAAAACACAATGGACCAACACCAGCAGATGACATTGCACCCCAAATCATCACAGACTGTGGAAACTTAACACTGGACTTCAAGCAACTTGGGCTATGAGCTTCTCCACCCTTCCTCCAGACTCTAGGACCTTGGTTTCCAAATGAAATACAAAACTTGCTCTCATCTGAAAAGAGGACTTTGGACCACTGGGCAATAGTCCAGTTCTTCTTCTCCTTAGCCCAGGTAAGATGCCTCTGATGTTGTCTGTGGTACAGGAGTGGCTTAACAAGAGGAATACAACAACTGTAGCCAAATTACTTGACACGTCTGTGTGTGGTGGCTCTTGATGCCTTGACCCCAGCCTCAGTCCATTCCTTGTGAAGTTCACCCAAATTCTTGAATCGATTTTGCTTGACAATTCTCATAAGGCTGTGGTTCTCTCGGTTGGTTGTGCATCTTTTTCTTCCACACTTTTTCCTTCCACTCAACTTTCTGTTAACATGCTTGGATACAGCACTCTGTGAACAGCCAGCTTCTTTGGCAATGAATGTTTGTGGCTTACCCTCCTTGTGAAGGGTGTCAATGATTGTCTTCTGGACAACTGTCAGATCAGCAGTCTTCCCCATGATTGTGTAGCCTAGTGAACCAAACTGAGAGACCATTTTGAAGGCTCAGGAAACCTTTGCAGGTGTTTTGAGTTGATTAGCTGATTGGCATGTCACCATATTCTAATTTTTTGAGATAGTGAATTGGTGGGTTTTTGTTAAATGTGAGCCAAAATCATCACAATTAAAAGAACCAAAGACTTAAACTACTTCAGTCTGTGTGCATTGAATTTATTTAATACACGAGTTTCACAATTTGAGTTGAATTACTGAAATAAATGAACTTTTCCACGACATTCTAATTTATTGAGATGCACCTGTATTTCATAACATGATTGGGTCAGGTATCATACATTCTTATTTCTGGTAAAATTCACAATGTCATCACTTAGAATCACCAGCTACAACATTCAGGGAATGTTTTCTGCTGCTTTTGGAGAAAAAAGCAAGAACCCTGATTTTGTAAATATTGTATATAGTTCAGATATCATAATGCAGAGAATTACATATACCATCAGTGAAACACCCTTATGATAAAAATGGAAGAGATTCAGGAGGAATTATTGTTTGGTTTAAAGAACATCATTTCCATTAAATTCAGCCTGTTAAAAAAGAGAGAACACATACACTACCAGTCAAAATGTTTGAAACACTCATTCTTTATTATAAATTTTTTTTCTTCAATTTTTAGAATAATAGTAAAGTCATCAAAACTATGGAATAACATAAATGTAACTATGGGAATTATGTTGTTACTAAACAAAATCCAAAATAAATCAAAACTGTGTTATATTTTAGCATCTTCAAAGTAGTCACCCTTTGCCTAGAATTTGCAGACATGTACTCTTGACATTTTCTCAACCAACTTCTTGAGGTATCACCCTGGGATGCTTTTTAAACAGTATTGAAGGAGTTCCCATCTATGTTGGGCACTTATTGGATACTTTTCTTTATTATTTGGTCCAAGTCATCAATTTCAAAAACTTTTTTTTTTATAAAATTTTAGTTTTATAATGAAATAAATGAATATGGTGGCACAATTATATTTTTGTCTACAAAACTAATTTCAAACATTTAAGCATACGCCTTCAGATCAAAAGATTTTTAAGATCATGAGAAACATTTCAGTCAAGTGTTTCAAAACTTTTGACCGGTAGTGTATTTGGATTAAAATGAAAAAGGAACTCATTTGTACAGATGAGGATACTTACCTGTGTGTCACCTACATCCCCCCACATGAGTCAACCTATTATAATGAGGAGATCTTTAACACATTACAATCTAAGATCATTCAGTTTCAGTCTGTTAGCTCAGTCCTGATAATGGAGGATATGAATGCAAGAACTGGGAAAAGAACTGGATTTTATTAGTTCAGTTGGAGATAAGTATATTATTAATAATACAAATATAAATCAAAATAAGCATTCCACTAAACCACGTCAGAACTATGACAACACAATAAACAGAAATGGAAAACAAGTTCTGCAGCTCTGTAAAAGCCTAGGTCTCTACATAGTGAACGGCGGAACAAAGGGTTGATTTACCTACTGCTCTAGGTAGTAGCACAGTGGACTATGCCATCACAAATCTAGATCAAAACAAGATCAATTACTTCACAATGATGCCACAACTACCTCTCTCAGACCACTGTCATATTGTCATTAGTCTGAACAAGTCAGCCAGTCTTCTGCCATCTTCAAATCAAGAGTCTAAACTATATCTCCTCCCAACCAGATTCTTCTGGAGAAAAGACAGTCCAGCTCAGTATGAAGCTTAACTCCACAGCATTCATAGACAAGATGAGAAAAGCATCAATTTGGCAACAAAACAATTGACTAGCATTTTTTTTTTTACAGTTGGCAGCAAATCATTGAATAAAACAAAACTGAACAGAAGAAAAAAGGAAATCACAACAGCTGACTGGTTTGATAAAAATTGTCAAATGTTAAGAACTATGACTGTTATCAAATAAAAAAACACAGAAACCCTGAAAATCAACTAATACATACCATCTATCAGCAAATGCTTAAAAAGTACAAGCCACTGCTTAAAAGCAAAAGAGCTGAACATATGACGACAAAGCTCAACAAAATAGAAGAAGCAGTTCATCAAAATCAATTATGGGAATTATGGAACAATTTTAATAAATCCAACAAAGAAGAAAAAATTCCCATCTGTGACCCAAACACCTGGACAGAAAATTTTGGAAACCTTTATATAAAAAATGGACAAAACCCCACCCAAACAATTCTGAATTCCCAACTATTTAATCTGGAATTCACAATAAAGGGTCAATTAAATCATTTTGTCAACCCCATGGAACTCAGATCACTGAAGGAACTCAGATCCCTCAAAAATAAAAAAATCTTGTGGCTCAGATGGAATATGCAATGAGATGTTGAAACAGGACAGCCCCAAACTGAATGAGGGCATTCTCAAATTATTCAATTTGCTCTTAAAATCAGGACATTTTCCTGAGAATTGGAAAGAAAATCAAATCACTCCAATCTTCAAACAAGGTGACAAATTTAACCCAACAACTACAGGGGCATTTCAGTGAGCAGCAACCTTGGCAAACAATTCTGTTGCATGATAAATGACAGATTAACCCAATATCTCCAAGAAAACAAGACTTTACACAACGGTCAAATTGGATTCATGCCAAAACAGAGAACAACTGATCACATTTACACACTGAACGCTTTTACACAAACATGTCCACCAAACAAAACAAGGAAAAATATTTGACTGCTTTATTGATTTTTAAAAAGCCTTTGATTCAGTTTGGCATGATGGATTGTTCATAAAACTGATTCAGAGTGGATTAGGAGGAAAGGTATATGATTTAATAAAGAACATGTACAAAAACAACAAATGCTGCATTAAAATAAACATCAGACAAACTGATTATTTCAGCCAGAATCAGGGAGTTCGTCAAGGCTGTAGCCTAAGCCCAACTTTATTTAACATTTACATAAATGAACTGGCCACAATACTTCAAAATTCATGTAACCCTGGACTCACACTAGAGGGTAGAGAAATTAAATGTGTTCTGTACGTAGACGACCTGCTGCTGCTCTCACCTACTGAAGATCCTCTCAATTCTAGAAAATTACTGCAGTAATTGGGCATTACCAATCAACATGGATAAGTCAAAAGTGATAATTTTTCAAAATAAAAATCGCCTTGAAGACAAAAAACTGTGTTTTTACACTTGGGGGAGCAATAATCTCTCAATAATACCAGTTACAATTATTTAGGTCTGACTATCTCGGCTTCTGGACAATTTGACTTCCCAATAAAAGAGCTAACAGACAAGACTGATTGGGCATATTATAGTATAAGAAAATCACTATTTAAATTTAAACTCCCTATTAAACTGTGGCTGAAATTGTTTGACAGTGTCATCAAGCCCATACTTATGTATGGCATCAAAATCTGGGGCCCCAAATATAAACTGAATTATGAATCCTGGGACAAATGTTCAATTGAAATTTTCCACCTTGAATTCTGTAAAAATATCCTGGGAGTTCACAGAAGTGCTTTTAATCTGGACTGTATGGCAGATTTGGGCAGATTCCCTCTTTTGACTGTCATTCAAAAGAGAGCCAGTAAGTTATGGTTCCACCTATCAGACTCTTCCCCAGATTATCACCATCACTGTGCTTTTTTTACACAGAGCAGCACACCCAGAGAGTGACCCTTTAAAGTATTTTGTGGACAGACACCTGCTAAATTCATCAATTCAGTTCAGGCAGGCAAAACTTATACAAACACAAAACACAGCTCAAGAAGAATACCTCCATTATTGGCATAGCAAACTCAAAGAAACAAACAAATTTAACTACTTTCAAAAAATTATGACAGAATATAAACTAGCACCATATCTGACCATAATTAAAGACTACCATCACAGGAAGCTCCTTACAAAGTATCGTGTGAGTGAGCACAGTCTGGCGGTAGAGATGGGTCGACACAGGCAGAACTGGAGACCCAGAGAGAACAGACTGTGTTCACACTGCACTCAAGGAGTCATAGAGGATGCACCACTCTTCCTCACTGAGTGCAGTAAATATGAGAGCATTACAAACACACACTTTACACTTACTGATACTCATTGTTCTCTGTAGTTACTTCTCTTTACAATTTGTACACTTACCTGTATGTTGTATTAAGTATGTAATACATGTTTATTTATTTATTTATTTATTTTTATTATTACTGTTACAGAATGCTTTGGCATTGTACATTGTATGCAGTCATGCCGATAAAGCTCATTTGAATTTGAAGAGAAGTGTGTATAGAGATGGCGGGTGTGTCAGGGACGTGCTTTCCAATCTCTCTCTCTCTCTCTCTCTCTCTCTCTCTCTCACTCCCTCTTGCTTTTCTCAGAGTGAGAACTGTGCATTAGTGCAGGACAGTGAGACAGGTAGTCAAATGGCTTGGGCATGTCTCCCTTCCTCCAAAGACTTTTGTTAGTTTCAGCCTTGAGTTCTGCTGCTGTTCCACTAGCTCTGATCCAGAGCACTTACTGATTCACTAAACCTTCAGCAGGATAAAGCCTGACAATTTGCTGTGGCATTAACCATGGATTTATTTATATTTTTTATTGTATTATTGTTTGGGATTTTTGTAACCTTTAGACTGTATAGTGGAGTTATGTGTGTCATCCTCCTATAAACATTGTGTCGTCTCCTTACAAGCGATTGTGCCCCCTTTAGTGAACTGCCGGCACCCCCCCTTAACATGACGCCCCTATGCGTTACATACTTTGCATATATGGTTTTTGCGCCTCTGACTACAGTAGTTAAAGACACTTTATATAAATTGGGTCCGAAATGCTTGAATCTTAAAAATATGCTTAAAGTTTTTAACTTTGGTAAATTTGATAAACTATTTGTTTATATGAATTGAAGTTTTTATGGGACGTAATTATGGAAACAGAAAAATTTTGGTTTTAAATCGTGTCACATATTTAAACTCTTTCACATGATAAAATAATGTAAAATAACAATAAATAAAATAAAAACAAAATAAGATTAAATATACATAAAAGAACAAATTAAATAAGATCAAATAAAATAATATAAAATAGTAAAATAAAAAAATAAAAAATAAAAAAAAGGAATTAAACATTAGCAAATAAAAAAGACAGAATGAAATTATTCAGAAGGTAACAAGCAGGACTTAACAATGTACTTACATTTTCACAATATCCTACACATCCCTTTTATGTTTCATTTGCATTACTTATACTACTTCCTACTCTCTCTCGCTCTCTCTGCTCTTTTCTCATGGCCTCATGTCCAGTGAAAGTGAACAACACCGCTCTCAGATGGAGTCAAGCAATCCGATCTGGCCTCCCCAGTTCCCCGGCTGATTGATTGCCCTGGAGTTTACCTTTCCCATCCACTTCTCCCCTGCATACTTAACCAGGGTCCCTGTAACTCAAGTCCTGCCCAAAGAGGGCTCTCTCTCATGCCAGGGCTGGCTCCTGCCACAGGTCCCAGTGTTTGCCTGTATTCCACCTGTTTTTTCACAGGTAACAGTGGTTAAAGCAGAATAGCTGAACTGATATTCCACAAAACAGATTCCCCCTCATGCACTGAATGTATTGTTGTTGTTTTTAATGGAAGATGAAAGCCACAGTAAAACAGATTGATTGAGAGAAGTGCAGAAACGAGATGGGCTACTGTCACTCTGATCATTTCAGTTTGAGAGCATTCACACATTGAAGCTGGCTGGTAATCCACGTGGAATGTGGGAATTGATCCACTGGGCATTTTCAATCACAAGCCTGTCTGTCTGACCTGGAGAGATTGAATGATGGGCAACATGAGTGAAAGAGAGAGTGAGAAATATGAATTTTGTTCAATGACCAAACCACGTCCATTTCAGTTATTATCTAGAGGAATGGTTCCCAATCACCAGCTGTTTGATGGTCTCATTACAAAGCATCAACATGTCAAAACAATATAGAATTTTAAGAGGTTTTAATTTATGAAGCTGCAGAAATTCCATGTATTTTTAAGATCCGAGATATAGAAACATAGAAAGACTTGGTGCGCCTCATTCTTGTGCAGTTGTGCAAAGATGTTCTGAGTGGTAAAGGGACATTTAATGAAGATTTGCTACAGTTGCCATAGTGTCCAGGTCTTTGGACAGTTTTTTTAAATGTTTATGTTGAGATCTTGCTTACATCTTGTTGAGATTGACGAGGAAGCTGACATGCTGTCTTACTGGATTTTATGTATCTTTGACCACTTCAAAGAACTTTAGGTTCTGTGCCCCCTTGTGACACAATTAGAGCTAGAGCACTGTATTTTGTAAGCTGTGAGCATTTTTGTGAAGTTCAATGCTTTAAGGTTCATGTCTTGAGATCTCTGTGTTCTATTCCATTCTGCTGTGCTGCATTAAGCTGTTTTTATATGGAAGAAAGTGTCCTGTATGAACTGCCTCTTAGAAGTTACTTCTATCTGATCTTGAAGTGTGCTTCAAAATTCATTTTGATTGGTCAAGCCTAATGTAGTCAGGTTTATTCAGTCATATTAAATAATGTTTGTGAATAAAACCAATTAATTTAGATCTTTCCACATGAAGCACTTTTTTAGGCAACCTGACAAAATAATATTTACAGTGTACTACATTGTTAGCATTTTGATAATGTAAGTGATCCTGCAAACTAAATCCTGCATTCAGAATTGCTGTGTTATCCAGTCGTCTATGAACTCACCTTGTAAATCTCTTGTGGGAGCCTCCAACTGGGATGAATTTCCTTTCAGAATTTTGCCTGCAGGGCATGAATGTTGAACTTCTGACTGATTCTAGAAATCAGTCTACTATCATTAGCAATTCCACCACTACATTCAAATAATCAATCGGCCAGGCTGTGCGGGGCCTGGGTATTGACCCCAGCTGCACTGTGTGAGTGTGTGGCAGACTGTAAGATAGATTGTAATAACAGATTAATGCTGAGAAACAGACAGAGGTTCAACCTTAATAAGCACACAGTTCACACACATCTGTTAACGAAGCTTTAATCTTTATCAGATTGCTCTACCATTAGAGAAGATGGAAGTAGAGGAAGGTCTGTGTGATTCAGTAGTGCCGCATTCAAATTTCGACTCAGTGGTGTGAGGGTGCTTGTATGATCTCTTTATTGCCTCTTAGGACTCATGTCACGATAGCTCCTTTCCTTGCTGCCTAGTGCCTACACAGGCATCTTTCTTCTTAGGCAGCATTCTAACCATCATGGAACCTCATATGTGACCAATATGGTCTGCATGGGCAGCAACGTGTCACTCAAATAGAGCTCTGCATACAAGATTCGGTGCTAAGCTAATGGCGCAATACAAAAAAAAATATATATATATATTGTGATTATTAAAATAATACATTTGAATTATGCTGAACTATTATTCAATAATATTGAAGGAGGAGGCAGGAACCGGCTGAACAGTAAACTTAAGGTTTAATGATGCAAATGAACGATGCACGCGTCTCTCTCTCTGGTGCCTCCGGCTCCATTTTCTCGCTCTCCCGCTGATCAGCTGATTCAGCACCGACCATGCACCATCATGGCCCGGCCATGCCCTCCTCCTCGTCATACTCCTCTTCCGCCCGAATCAGACCGGGGTGCCACCGGTCTGTTCTGTCAGCCGGTGGTCCACCCTGCCTCCTGTGAACCTGGGGGAGAGATGAGGGGAGGCATGGGGAGAAGGAAAGGGCGAGCGGAGACACACAGAGAGAGAGGTCCTCAACCGATCCTCTGCCCTCTGGCGGACACCAGCTCGCTCCTCCCCCGTTGAACGACAGCGAGTCCTCCAGCCCCTGACAGATGGAATTGCTCATCCCCTTCTTCAGCGGACGGCAGCGGTTCCTCCGGCTCTCGCGTCCGGCAGCGACCCCTCCTTCCCCAGGCAGATGGCCGTGGCTGCTCCCCGGGTGGAGGAGGAGGAGACAGGAACTGGCTGAACAGTAAATGTAAGGTTCAATTATATAAATGAACTTAAACAACATAAAACATGAACACATGCAGCACGGCCGCATGCGTCTCTCTCTCTACCTACCACGCTGGTGCCTCCGGCTCCCCTTTATCTCTCTCTCGGCTGTGCACCATCACGGCCCAGCCACACCCTCCTCCTCATCACACACTTGTCCCTGTTGTTGGATATATTCAGAAGCATGACACATAGCAGCAGAGATTTCTTAGTTTATCCATGCATATCCGTATCGTTTTGTATTAAGTGATGTCAATACATAGACTAGCAGAGCATGAATATACTAATCTAGACTGTGACTGAGAACAGCTCTCTGTGATGGGACAGACCACTCCAGTCCTCCAGAGAGGTGCAAATGTCAACAGAAATTCACACAATCACCATAGAGAAAAGGAAAACAATCACACTAAACGGATGGATGCCTGGCCTTATTTGTTCGACCCATGCCGCTATTGATCATAGAGAAATGGAGCTGAAAGGTTAAGGGTCACGGGTGTCCTTTTGTGAGGATTGTGTGTGTGTGTGTGTGTATGTGTGTGTGGAACTCGCTTGGGAAGATTGTGTGACACTAAATTAACAATGCATTAACTCAGTCTGAGAATGCTTTGCTCTGACCTTCAGATTGTAGACTGAATCATCGCACACACACTGTCCTCCCTCAGACCCTGGGGTTTTTTTCTACAAACAGTTTACCACTGGTCCTGGTGAACAGTGTAAACTTATCCCAAGTCTTTATTTCATGAAAATGTAAACACAGGAGAATTGGAACATTCAGCTAATTGACTTCAGAAGCTGAATTCCAATTGTAGGTAGGTAGGTAGGTAGGAAGGAAGGAAGGGCAAGAAAGACAGACAAAAGGAACAAACAAAAGCAATCCACAGACAAAAAGGATCACATGAAAGCAAACCAGACAGACGAAAGAAACAAAGACAGACCAAAGGAACAAACCAAAACAAGACAGACCAAAGGAAAAAATGAAAACAAGACAGACAAAAGGAACAAACAAAATCGAGACAGACAAAAGGAACAAACAAAAGCAAGAAAGACAGATAAAAAGAAAAAGTGAAATAAAGCAAGGGCAGTCAAAGCAAGAGAGAATTAAAAAAAGTAAAAGAGCATGCAAAAGCAAGAAAGAGAGATTGAACGCGAGAATGAAATAAGCCAGAAAGAAAGAGATGAACATTATGCCATGAAAACCTGAAGTTATTTTTCAAGACATGAGCCCTAAATAAATGATGACTAATATCCTGTACTGAAGCCTTAGCTACATCTTTCAGTTAAAAACTGCAGTTATTAGACAAACCGGAGGCCTCAGATGTGCCTATGATAACACCCTTATGATATTTTTACAGCTATAATACATAGCAAAGACCTGTCTGATTGGAGAGCAGGAGAGAGCAGGCAAATGTGCAGATGGAGTGCTGCTTATTCAAGCCACTCTGCAAGTTTGTTGTTCCCAATCAACCTTGAAATAACCTCCCCTTTCACTGTCAACACAGGAGCAAAGCCGCCTGCTCCAGACTCCTGTTTACCCAATAGATCTCCAGAAGAGTCTGTTAGTCTTGGAAAACAGGAGCAGAGAGGCAAAAATTAATAACTCCGACAGAATTGTGTTCTCCAAGTTTAAATGTTCAGATGTGTAATTTGTGAGGCAGTTTGTTTACTTGTTGAGGATTTAATTTTTACTCATCACTGTCTGCCTCTCTGGTCTCTTTTGACATGAAGAGTATGATTTGTTTGTCTTGATAGGATGGATAGGGTTTGTATGTCATATGATTTAGTATTGTTGTCTAGCCTTTGCACACTTTTTTCACATTTTCTGCACTGATTGTGAGGAAACATCTGTAGAATTCTGCTGAATGGATTTAGAAATGGTGAAATGT
This sequence comes from Myxocyprinus asiaticus, assembly GCF_019703515.2. Classification (NCBI taxonomy): domain Eukaryota; kingdom Metazoa; phylum Chordata; class Actinopteri; order Cypriniformes; family Catostomidae; genus Myxocyprinus; species Myxocyprinus asiaticus. The sequence goes on from NC_059388.1 coordinate 17,937,373, forward strand.
CAGTGTTAAAAAATACAGTTTTGCCTTTTTATTAAAAAGTCAGAAATCAAATAAAATTGTTATGAACATGGAATGCATAGAAAAAAATATTTGAGTGACAGACATTTGTATTCTGTGCAAATCTGTCTAGCCTATCTAAAGTATTCATTTCATCTGAGAATTTTCCCAGATTGAGTGGAAAACGTATTCACCACAGTTTAACAACATTTCATCCATCCTTGACTATCCCACCAGTTCCTGGGGGTTGCAATGAATAACTCTCCTGACTGCTTAACAAATGTCATGGAAACATTGCCAAAATGTTTTGCAGGCAGTCATTTTGCACAGAGTGTGATTGAACAGCAATTGTGATGGTTTACATGGCGTGGAGACAAATAGGCTGTAAATCATAATTAAGACTGAGAAAATTTCCAGATTTCTGGCTTTCGTTCTGAAGAAGGCGAAGACAGAGACTGACAGGGAGAGAATGGAACTGATTGACAGAGATTCAAATTCATACTCCATTACAGTGTATTTTATATATCTTTATTAGAATGGCTATGAGAGGGATATTATTTTGTGCCAAATCAAGAATATCTATATACAGTTGTGTTCAAAAGTTTGCATACCCTGGCAGAAATTGTGAAATTTTGGCATTGATTTTGAAAATATGACTGATCATGCAAAAAGAAATCGGGGGAATCTCTTGATACCAAGCTAAGGTCAGGTAAACCAAGAAAGATTTCAGCCACAACTGCCACAAGAATTGTTCGAGATACAAAGAAAAACCCACAGGTAACCTCAGGAGAAATACAGGCTGCTCTGGAAAAAGACGGTGTAGTTGTTTCAAGGAGCACAATACAACGATACTTGAACAAAAATAAGCTGCATGGTCAAATTGCCAGAAAGAAGCCTTTACTGCGCCAATGCCACAAAAAAACCCGGTTACAATATGCCCGACAACACCTTGACACTCCTCACAGCTTCTGGCCCACTGTAAGTTGGAGTGATGAGACCAAAATAGAGCTTTATGGTCACAACCATAAGCGCTATGTTTGGAGAGGAGTCAACAAGGCCTATAGTGAAAAGAATACCATCCCCACTGTGAAGCATGGTGGTGGCTCACTGATGTTTTGGGGGGGGTGTGAGCTCTAAAGGCACGGGAAATCTTGTGAAAATTGATGGCAAGATGAATGCAGCATGTTATCAGAAAATACTGCATTCTTCTGCATGAAAGCTGCGCATGGGACGTACTTGGACTTTCCAGCATGACAATGACCTTAAGCACAAGGCCAAGTTGACCCTCCAGTGGTTACAGCAGAAAAAGGTGAAGGTTCTGGAGTGGCCATCACAGTCTCCTGACCTTAATATCATCGAGCCACTCTGGGGAGATCTCAAATGTGCGGTTCATGCAAGATGGCCAAAGACTTGGCAAAATGCCTCCAGGTCATGCAAAGACGAATGGGCAGCTATACCACCTGCAAGAATTTGGGGCCTCATAGTCAACTATTACAAAAGACTGCACACTGTCATTGATGCTAAAGGTGGCAATACACAGTATTAAGAACTAAGGGTATGCAGACTTTTGAACAGGGGTCATTTAAATTTTTTTCTTTGTTGCCATGTTTTGTTTTATGATTGTCCCATTCTGTTATAACCTACAGTTGAATATGAATCCCATAAGAAATAAAAGAAATGTGTTTTGCCTGCTCACTCATGTTTTCTTTAAAAATGGTACATATATTACCAATTCTCCAAGGGTATGCTAACTTTTGAGCACAACTGTATCTCCCTCCATCACTCTCTTTGACAGCCTGTTACTGAGGCTTTTGAGAGATAAAGTAATTGTTTGATACTGTAATGGTCGAAGTTTCTTTTACGAAAAACTTTGCAGAGAACTGCCATTCACAAGTGGCTAGTTACTTTTGAATGCCATCTGGAGGTCTTAGAGTTGTATCAGTAATGGTTTGCTCAAATAATTTATAAATAAAATAAAATAATTTTTTTTTTTTTTTTTTTTTTTTTTTATATTTCAGGGTTTTTCTAATGATTTTGGAGTAAAATGATGCCATTAACTTAATATCTAAGGTAATGGGCCTTAAGCACAATGGTGATTGTTCATAGCTCACTGCTTTTAGGGAATGAACCAGCAGCCTTCTGGTTAACAGCCCTTATTTGAGAACATTTAAGAAGATCCTACTGCCATTTAGAATCTGTTTTGTTTTGAAAATAATCAGCAGCAAAGTCATGTTCTGATCAATGCCAGTATTACTGTCAGCATTAATAAATTGTCATTGACATCTGGGATCATATAGCTTTCTGAAATGCAGGGCTTTATCTACTTGTCCAGAATGTGCTTTTGTGTAGCTGCACTGGGAGAGGGTTTAAAGCAGTTGTCTTTGATGTGCTATATGTAAATGTATGTTTTTGAGTCCCTGGTTATGCCACTAGAAGAGTCCCTCCCCTGAGGGGCCTTCCCCAGCGTTCTGTTCTAATACGAGATGAGAGAGGAAACTATCATTGTTTTTCAGAGCACTGTTCATGTGTTATTGTCTCTATAAAATTCTGTCAGGAGCAGCCACAGGAAAGGATGGCGCAGTGAAATTCTTTGAGTCTAACGTGATGCTGAAACTCTTTACATGTGTGTTCTTCATGACAGATCTCACCACTGAGTCATTGCAGTGGCTTCCTAGTGTTATAACTTTGTATTTTGGTTGATTTTAATGGGACCAGAACAAGCAATCAAGTGTTCTTTTTTTGTTCCTTTAATGCAGGGGTTGGGAACCTATGGCTCGCTGTCAGGGTTGTATGTTGGTTCCATGATCAAGTCAAGTCAAGTCATGTTTATGTCAAGTCTATAGTCATGTCAAGTCAAGTTTAGTTATGTCGTTCATGTTTATGTTTTGTAGTCACATTTTGGAATTAGGGTTTATTGGATATCACTTTTGTTAACAAACTGCACTTGGGATCATCGCACTTCGTCATCGTCTCTTCGTTTACCTTGTTGGCAGCCATCGTTACAGAATACTCCACTGACCAAGATGAACCCAGCAGTTCAACTTCGTCGTCTATGCCAAGAAAACGGTTCCATTGAGGAATATGTGGAGAACTTTTGTGCTCTGGCCAGCAGGGTCGATTTGAATGAGATTGCCCTCAAGGACTGTTTTCGCTTTGGACTAAATGAGCCAATCTCTTCCCTGATGCCAGGCAGTCAGAGTGCCCACACCCTGGCTCAGTATATCGACCTTGCCCTACTAATATGTGGTTCATTGTTCACTGTGGTGGAGGTGGATGCCAAGCCAGAGTCCCACGTCATGGTTGCTGAGCTAGTGCCATATTTTGCCCCGGATCCTCAGTCTGCTCCATGCCATGTCACAGCCACGCCTGAGCCTGCTCCATGCCATGTCACAGCCACGCCTGAGCCTGCTCCATGCCATGTCACAGCCATGCCTGAGCCTGGTCCATGCCATGTCACAGCCACGCCTGAGCCTGGTCCATGCCATGTCACAGCCACGCCTGAGCCTGCTCCATGCCATGTCACAGCCACGCCTCAGTCTACTCCATGTCATGTCACAGCCACGCCTGAGACTGCTCCATGCTATGTCACAGCCACACCTCAGTGTGCTCCATGCCATATCACAGCCAAGCTTCAGTCTGCTCCATGCAGTGTCTCAGGCTCACCTCTGGTCAACGAGCCAATGCCCAAGCCTGCCACGGTCAACGAGCCAATGCCCACATCTGCCACGGCCAACAAATCAGCGTTGCAAACCTCGTCCATTCCAGAGCCATCTCTCACTGGGCTATTTGAGTCAGAATTGGTTCACGCCCTTGTGCCCACCATGGGTTCTCCTGATCAGCCGGTTTCCCTCAAGTCACCGGCTCGATCATCGCCCTCTGAGATATCCCAGACAAGAAGAACTTTTGAACCTCCGAATCCGCCTAGACGTTCCGAGCCCTGGACTCCACCTTGGCCTGTTGAACCCTCGACATCACTTCGGCTCTACGTTCCCTCGGCTCCACCACAGTCCTTCAGCCAGTCGGCTTTACCGGGGTCTCTTGTCCCTCCAGCTCCTCCTTGGTCTGTCGGTCACCTGGCTCCGCCTTGGCTCTCCGATCCTCTGGCTATGCCTCATCTCTCCGATCCTTCAGCTCCACCGGGGACCTACATCCCTACAGCTCCGCCTTGGTCCTCAGCTCCACCGGCGGCTCCTCAGTCTTCCGATCCCCCAGCTCCGCCTTGCTCCTCCGGCACTGCCTTGGTCCTCCCTGCCTCTGGCTTCACCCTGGCCCTTCCAGTCGTCGGCTACTCTCCGAGTATCCAGTTCTCCATGGTTTTGCCCCTCGAGCCTCTCATGGATCCACCCCCCATGGGCTCCGCCCTGGTCTCATGCTCCACGCCATGTTTTCACCAAACCATGCCCCACACCTTGTTCCACCATGTTTCCTTGTCCTGCCACGTAACCACGTCAAGTCACCATGCCTACCCCCCCACCCCCCAACTCCCTCTTGAACTATGTGTTTTTGTTATGGGGCACTGGGAGCTGCCCCTAGAAGGGAGGGATATGTCAGGGTTGTATGTTGGTTCCATGATCAAGTCAAGTCATGTTTATGTCAAGTCTATAGTCAAGTCATGTCAAATCAAGTTTAGTTAAGTCATTCATGTTTATGTTTTGTAGTCACATTTTGTAGTTAGGGTTTATTGGATATCACTTTTGGTAATAAACTGCACTTGGGATCATCGCACTTCATCATCATCTCTTCGTTTTCCTTGTTGCCAGCCAACGTTACACTCGCGAGCCACAAGTTGCTCTTTGTTAAAAATCAAGTGGCTCTCCGGGTGTCTCACCATTCACTATCACTTGATCGTTTAAAACTTTCTAGAGATAATTTTCCTGCAGAAAGTGTGGGTGCGATTGCAAAGCTTGAAGTCAATGACACTGTTTTAATTTCCTTTCTCTCGAATTTGTTGTACAGCCTACTCCTGGTGAACAAGGTTTGAAATGAACACCCACCAAATGCGAGTATTTTGCTGATGTACCAGCCACTGTGGAAGGCAACCTGTAAGACTTCTCGGAGTGATATATTACAAGAATTTAGACATGTTTGATGAAACGTGATTATATATTGAAGAACAGACGAAAGAAAAGCCTTTGATGCACGTCTGATTTGATATGTGTGCGCAGTGAGCTCTGCTATTCACAAGTGCAATGAAAGAGCTTCTCCAAGACATTCATAGAGATCTGGGCCTTGTTTCCCAATAAGAACTGATCTTAGCTGTTAAGAGCATTTTCTACAAGCAATTTTATGAACGTTTGTTATTTTTATGTGCGCCCAGGGTGTGAAATAGCACCCGCCACACTCCAAATGCGACGAGGCTCAATCCAGTTTGTGAGCTCCTCGTTCAAATGCAGGTATTTCATGCGCAAGTAATTTTGCTCATCTACCCGCAACAGGTGGGTGACCTGTAAGATGTCTCGGAGTGACACATGACAAGAAATGCTGTTAGTCAAAAATACTTTATTTTATAAGACTTATTTTTAAGAACAGGCAAAAGAAAAGCCATCAATGCTGCTGTTTGTTCAGAGGCGTGCAAGGAGACCCTGTCTCGTGGAACACACGCATGTAAAGAGTTATCACTCCTTTTTCTGTTTCATTCGATTGAAAACTGTTTGCAAGAATAATGTAGTCTATGAGAATGCTGCAAATGATCTCTGATCATCTTGTGAAGTGCTGTGAGTTTAGTTTGCTTTATTTCCATGGAGCAGTTCGCTCTTACACATTGTGAACGCAACTCTGCAGGTTCAGTAATATATACAGGTATCTTTGTATTAAAGAAACAAAGACAAAAGTGATTTAATCATAAAGTAATACAAGACATGTTCACCTTGAACCTAAAATTGAGTTCTATTTTATTTTCTTTAGGCAGCATTAACTGTATTACCAAAACGCAATACATTCGATAAGAACACACATTTGGCAGCATTTTTTGGGAACACATGGGAATTTATTAGGCTTATTTATTATGATGATTATTATAATTATCTTTACATTTATAATTGTCTTTAGTTCTTAATTTGTAGGCTATTAGTAATTTTTACCTGGTGTCATTGAGGGATGCTTGCGTGATAGCAAATGGGGCCATTGGAGACGGTAAATGTTTGGATTTGGGGAGGTGGTTATATATAAGATTTTTTTAATCACTTCGTTATTTTAATTGCTTTTTTCGTTTTGTTTAAAGTGCAATTTGGATTTGGAAATGTCTTAAGTTTTTCATGTTTCAATAAATCAATAAAATTGTTAAAGCAAAAATATTCACCGACCCTTGGCAGGGGGGTTTACCATATAATCGGATATTGCGATATATCATTGTCAATTCCATACTGCAACATGTTACCTGTTAATTTTTGCATATTTTTTTGTGTTTTTGAGTAGTCCATGGGCAATATAAACATTTATTGAAAAACGTTGTTTTTGAAAATAGTAAATTATTCATTTGTGCTATGGCTCTTTTGAAAAAATGCATCTTATCCATTTATTATCTGTCTGTCTATCTATCTATCTATCTATCTGTCTATCTAATATAGTAGTAAGAACACTTTTTAATAACACAATTTACAGCATTTGTTCATTTTGATTAGTCAATTTAGTCAATTTATGAAAATAAAATTGTTCATTCTTAGTTCGTAAGGCATTAACCAATTTGAACGTATACAACTTTAATTAAAAATATGTTATGAATAAATTATTTGTATTAAATGTTGTAATTAACATTTATCGAGATTAATAAGTGCCATAAAAAAAAATTTCATTCTTAATTTTAACAAAGTTATCAATGTTACATATCAATGTTAATACAACCTTACGCAAAGTGTTGCCATACGCAAAGTGTTGCCATATACTGTATATTGTTTTGTTGTAATTTTCAGATAAAGGGTGAAAAATGGTAATGAAAAACTAATTTATAGCTCTTTTTGGTCCAAAGAAAACCTTTACTAACTTAGAATTTAACCTCAAGGAAAAAATAAAATGATAAAAATGCATGATATGACCCATTTAAAGAATATTCGTCACTTCTAGGTTGCTGTTTTTTAATAAAGACTTAGAGCCTGTCTTGAAAGAATCCCCTCCGGTCAAGTCAGTCCTGAGCTGTTTTGGGCCCAGTACACGCAGAGCACCCTCTGTGCCAAGTGGAGAGTGGCATCTTCCCGGGGAGCAGGACTGACTCTGTCACCCCTGGCTCTGAGCTCTTGAATAGGTTAGGAGGGTTTTAAGGGTGGTTGAGAGAAAGGAACATGCTCCAAAAGTGACGGAGGCATCAGGACAGAACTACAGCCACACTCACAACTGTCACAGAGATCTCTGAGAGTGCAGGCAGCCCAACACGACTCAACCTATCCCTCACTGTCACCACGCTGTCACCACAGAAAGAGCAATAGAAAAAGTGAGAGAGAATGAAAGGGTGGGAGACAGGAAGAGGGGTGGCCTGTCCAGGTGTGACAGAGCGTGAACTAGACATGGAGACAGATACACCTGAGAGAGAGAGAGAGAGAGAGAGAGAGAGAGAGAGAACAGAGGCATTGATTGAAAAGACAGGAAATAGATATGGATGAAGTTAAGGAGGTATGTACAGAATGTATTTTCAGAGAGAAAGAGATAGATGGGTGGATGAGAGTGTTGGCAGCATGGTTTCTCTGTGCTGAGTAATGAGCAGGGGTTCTTAAAGTGAAACAGCACCACTATTACAACTGTGTACAATCATGTTTATGTAATAAATGTATTATACATATGTAATAACAACTAGAACAAATCCACTGGTAATTCCTTGTGACAGGAGATAATTAATCATGTGATATTCTGCTTTTGTGTTGAATTACCATGACCTTGTAAAAGTCTCTGGTGTAATCATGTATTTTCATCATGCTGAGCCTCACTAAACCCAGAATAGAACACTAAAAATTTGTTTTGCATATTTTAAAGACTTACGCATTTCGATTTTATAAAAAATTTTTAACTAAATAAAATTATTAAAACGTAATTTCTTTCTTTTTTTTTTTTTTTTTTTTTTAGATTACTTGATTCAGTTTGATGGAATTGTGTAATTAAATTGAAATGCATAAATCTTCAAAATATTTTTTTGAATGTAGGTTTTTAGGCAAAAGATCTGTCTGTCATGTAACTATATACAGTATAAAATACACTGTATAAAATGATGTCTCAAGATACACATTTAAATTTATTTAGTAGCAACAACAACAAAAAAAAAAAGTGCCATGTGGCTCTAAATTTAAGTTTATCTTGAGAAATGTTACTTTTCATTATTTTCCAGACAAATCTTAAATGTTAGAATAGTCTTTCTGTGTGGGAATCAGTACCACTGTGAATTTGTCAAAATAACTGAGCATTCACCTCAGCAGGTTTACCATTATTTAGAGGCACCTCAGATAGGACACAAAAGTTCTGTGTTTGTCTAGCTTAATTTTATGTGGGTTTCAAATGTCATGCATGTTTAATGGCAAGAAAAGTTATACAGACTAATTTCCAAGCAGCTCCAGAAATGTGGTACGTCACTTCACAAACTATCTTTGAAATTGTCATTCACCTTGAATTGGCACAGACACAGAACGCTTTTATAAAGCAACCAGATCAGGTTGTTCTCTGCGTGCACTGCTCTCTAATTTGAGCTTTTCGCCACATTGATTTTTCCTCTGGAAACGCTTAGACCTGTTGGACCTCTAATCATTCTCTCAGGTGGCTGAAGACCTGCTTGTTTGCCCCTTGCAATAGAGGACAGACATTCTAACAATAGCTCACACACACTCAAGTTACTCTCTTAGGTGGAGACTTACTGAATGTGACCTTTTTTGAATAACTTTAAAGACAAAGAGCCTAAATGTCATCACTTCCACTCTGCCTTTGTCTTTTTTTGGTCATCCTTAGAGGTCTTCTGTATCCTCACATGTGCATTTCTCTCCATTGAAAACTTTGTTAACCTCTGTGGCTAAAAGGGGGAAAAATCTTTCTGCTGGATGTAGACGTACAGAGATAATAAAAATAAAAAAAAGAGCTGTAAACGTACCTCTGAGTTATATCTAAAAGCCAGGAGGCAGTCACAGGAGACAGATTGGGTGTTGATATGTGCAATGTTTGATCAGATCTGGTGTTTGAGAAGACAGATAATCTGTTTAATATAAGCAGGGGAAGATAGGTCCCCTGGCCCAGGGAGGAACAGGCACTGTGCAGAGATGAAATGAAGGAGCCGGTCTGAGATGTGTCTGACAGCTCCTGAAATTGCATGCGGGTTTTGTGGCAAGCTCTGCTGTGTCACAAAAAAGTTGATGGTTTTATGGCATTGAGATGAATTGTGGGCATATGCATCTGTCTAGCTGGGTTTTTAGTCTGGAATCAGATTTTAGTCACATAACAGTCTTCCAGTCAATCCAGAGGTCACGATCCGGATGGTTTTGAAGATGTACACTTAGTACTATTAACATGATTTTTCTCCTAAAATCTTGATGTTGATTAAAAACAAAAAAGTCCATAGACACCTTATTTGTTATCTATCTATCTATCTATCTATCTTTATTTTTATTTTTTTTAAAGAGTCGGGGGTACAAAAGGACTTCTGCAAACTGTATTTTATTTATTTATTTATTTATTTGTCTGTAATGTGTGTGTTTGTATGTCTCAGTATACCTCAGTGTGTTGGGTTTGTTCCTGGGGTGCTCCACACTAATTTTCCACTCAGCTAAAGGTTTGTGGCCCAGTGGGGGGCAGTGGCCCTGAGGTCTGGCCCGCTACGCTGCTGCTCTGCTGGGAATAATCGGGTCAGAGCCACTGGGCTGTGTAATGACACTCCACGAGTCTCTTCCTCCTACTTTTCTCCCTCCCTGTCCTTCTTCCCCTCAATCCCTGCTGTTTCTTTCCCTCTTTCTGTCCTCCCTCTTTCCTTCCTTCTCTCTTCCTTGCTTTCTTTATAATGATGGTGACCAACTGGCTCTCTTCTTACTGGGGGCTCCAAGGGTCTGGCTCACAGCACTGCCTCTAAATTTAAACCTGGTGTTTGTCTGTGTGACTGCTCATTCCTCTGTCAATGCTGTCACTCCCTTCTATCTCTAGGTTTTAAAATGTACTAAATCATACGAGGGTAGCACGCTGAATTTTAAGAGCATCTTAGGGGGTCAAGGTTTGGCTGGTTAGCTTCTGCAATTAGCTCCTGCTGGTAGATGCTGTAACATAAACATTATGTTGCCAACAAGCATCTTGACATGTATTTAAAAGTAGACATGTATTATGACCATATATATATATATATATATATATATATATATATATATATATATATATATATATATATATATATATATATATTTACAAGCAAAATATAAATCATAAAAAGTCATTATTATAGCGAACGTTTTACCAATGGCCTATATTTTTTAGGGGGGCTTTAAAAGCGTGAAATGGACTTTTGCATCTCAGGTGATTGACTCAAACTGCCCATGAGCAAAGATTGCAGCATGCAGGTTCGTTTCAGGGTTGCATGCACCATTCGAGCAACTGCCTTTGAGATTAATGGCAATTTTACCAGATTTTTCACCCCAGGCATAATAGACCACCTTAGTCTGGCCTATGGGTAAATGTTCAGCTCAATTTCCCACATTTATTCTTACTCCTGTAGTGACACTCTCTTAAGAATCTTAGGCTTGGCTATGCAATAGTAAACCATGCACGAGAGACCACTGGGAAGCCGTCCCAGAGGGAGGCTTGATAACCATCAAAAGGAATCTGTATTTAAGTGCATATTCAAATATGCAGTGACTCATCCATAAGTAATCTTAATATCTTACTTTACTGTGACATGTAGAGCATGAACTGGCTATAATTCAAGTCTGTCTGTCTTTAGCTGAACTCAGTGATAATGAAGTACTGTGACTTCGCTCTTTATGCTTTATGGAAGTTCAAATAGACATCTTGAGTAGAATTGGCTGAGGAACAGCATGGGTTTCACAGTAAAAAAAAAAAAAAAAAAAAATCTCCTATCAGAACTGCTGCTCAAGTTCTCGAGCTCAAATATGCTTTTTTCATTCTTCCTTTTTCGCACTCTCTTTGACCCTTTCACTCTCTCTTTCTAGTAGAATGAAATGTTAATTAGTCTATGAAATAAGTATTTCTAGATGCATATGAAACAACTTTTAAAATTACATCCTCTCGCTGTGATATTTTTCAAGTGCCTGGAACTAATACTTGAACTAATTAATATTTAAACCCAATATTTAGAACTGTTAGCACAAGCTGAGAAGTTATAAAATACAGGCTACTGAATTATGCGCATAAAAACTGATATCTCTTCTGTGAGATTTTATATTCTTTTTGAGACTGAAATAAGATCAAATAAAGTTGTACACCACAATTCAAATCTAGGTGTCCAGTCCATGTTTTCAATAAGTGATGCAGAGTATTGCAACGTAGAAGGGATTAAAGACAATGTTACAGAGACTACGTTTGGAATGGAATACTTACATTTCACATACTGCACACTACGCGGTATACACTGTGTTCTGCTTACTGTTTTTAAAACATAGTATGTGAAACCGTATGCAGCACTATATGTTTCATTCAGTAATAAAACATTGTTGTCACATGACCTTGTTACATTGCATCTAGTTCTTTGAAATAAGATTTCCTTTATTCCTTTTTTCCAGTTAAAACACTATTTAATACAATTTTCAACAGAATGTGCTAAAATTCTCAAAATGTGCAGTATATAAACAGTGTGGTCAGTATACATACTGTACACTTCAGAAGTAAGTAATAAGTAATATGCTAGTATCCTATTTTGAGCATAGCTGAATTTATCAAACATACTGTTGGAGTTATTCTCCAATATTTGTCCCATATATAGCTCTCTTTGCTGTTGGTCATAATACACACAATTTAAACTATACAAGGCCACTGTCATCAGTCCCACATGAGAAATTCAGTTCTTTGTGTTTATTGTAAATGAGTATGGGCCCAAACTCATTCTTTTGAGAAATTACCAGTTGTGGTTTAACAGCATGTGCAACTCTGTAAATAATACTCCTTAAAGGATTTATTATTTTTAACAGAACCTATTAATTTAGCTGCTTCTGGCTGATTCTGTTCGCTAGTTCTTCCGAAATTTTACCTATCTGGATGGGTTTGATGTAAGAAATTGCATTTTTCCCCTTGATCAAAACAAATTGATATGTAAGAGATAAATAAACCCAGCCAGTATATTTAATTTTCATGCACTAATTAGTTGTTTTTATTTATTTATTGATGTGCCTGTTTATTTATTTGTTTATGCTCTCCTCTGCTGGCATGGGTGATGTAATGGAATTTGGGTCAGTGTGTCAGAGAGTGAACATAGGGTCACAAGGGGAACAGGAAAAGCGGGAGGGCAAGATGCCAGCAGGGCCGTCCTAGTGTTTTATGTGTGCCCACTCCCGCCTGTCTGATCGCTTTGATGAATAATGAACAGGAAATGAAATCACATCAAAGTACCACATTTCTCCATGTTCGGGCTACATTTACATAATGAGGGAAACAAATTACTAATTCGTCTTCTAATAAAGCAGTTTACTTGACTAATGGTAAGGTATTAAAACAAACCTCCCGCATGTTGACAGGTGTACGTGGGATGACTTATCAAAGAGATCATCAATTAATCAGATGGAAAGCATTTGCAGAAGGGACTGGGATGATTTTATATATATATATATATGGGATATATATATATATATATAAATATTAATTGTGAGGTATATGCACACACATAAAGACACCAGCATAAGGGGCCGTTCACACAGAATGCAGTGTTACATCATTCTGTGCTGTTTTTCTAAGTGTTTTTCCATGTAAACATGCAAAAGACTGACATCTTTGACAGCTGTGCAGAGCCCTGCTGTTTTTACAGCATCTTGCATGAAAGCCATGTTTTTTCTTTCATTATTATTATTAGTAGTAGTAGTAGTAGTAGTATTTTTTTACATTTATACTTGTTAAGAGCTTAAAGTGGATTAAAAAAGATTAAAGTTGAAAATCTAATTTAATTTAATTAACAGCATTTCATTTATACAGAACCAAAGTCTAAAATCGACTATTTCTTAATGGAAATGCAAATTTAGTTAACAAACACACTCATTCATTATTTTATCCCTAAACTGGCAAAAAAAAAAAAAAAAAAAGGTGAAAACACAAACATTACAGAAACTTAAGTACACATGCACTGCTGTTTATACTTGTATATTACTCCAAGCCTGTATTGCTGTATAGGCTTATACATTTTTTTATTTTTTTATTTATTTATTTTTAACAGTATACTCAGGCCACAGGCAAACATCTTATTTATAACCCTTTTAAATAATAACAAAAAATATTCCTCCTCTTACAAGAAGCACTGACTTGTTTCAGCCACAATATGTCAAAGCCCCTGTAATCTACGAAATTATAAACATACAACCCTCATCTGCCCCCTATTGGTGAGAAACAGTAATGTCTGTGTTTAGACAGACTTCACTGCCTACAAGTTTTCCTGTTGTCTGGTGGTGGACAGAGAGAGGCTGAGAGAGTTGTTAGGTGTGACTGTATGTGATGTTTTATTAAAGGTTTTTGACAAGTGCATCTCTCTCTCTCTCTCTCTCTTTCTTACTCTTTCTCTTACATTTTACTGTTTCACCACCCAGAGCTTCAGCCTTGTGTTAGTGTGTGCATGTGTTTGAACATGTAGCGCATGTCATGCTTATTAAATCAGCAGCAGAAAGGGATTCAGGCTGAGTGATTGGAGCTACAAAGGAGGCCATTCTGATTAAACAAGTCTTAGACCTGCTTAGCACAGAGGCACACAGAAAGAAGATGATTGTTGCCATTTAAATCTCCTTCTCTGTCTCTCTTTCATTCACCAACAGATTATTACCCTTTTCCCATTCTATTTGCTGAGTTCTCCATGTTGGGCTTTTTAACTTTTCAATTCATTCACTGTCCTACCTCTCTCTCTCCCTCTCTTTTCTACTGGGGAGGTATTACCCTGTCACAACTGTCATCCGTTATAAACTTCTCTGCCTCTCGTAAGCACTCAGCGCTGATTCTTAATTGCTTCAGAGATTTGAATAAAGCCAATCTGGATTAGTCAGGGGAATGGCAGACTGAAAAACCCAGGCCGTGACACACTATTTTACCCACTGTTGTACTACAGACAGGTAAAACTTTGAAGTGTTTAAATTTAAGGCTCACAAATGTTCTTTGGCGTGTGGTTATTTTTTCCCTTCTATTACAAATGGCGATTTGTTGCAGCGAGAGAGTGTTCTGGGGCCTCTTACCATGCACTTAATAAAAAAATCTTCTATTCTTCTTAAAGTCAATATAAAATGAGATTTGCAACCCATTTTACTTCCATAATGTGACATTTTTTAGAGAAATAGAATGTTTCATGAGATAAAAATGTAGGGCAGCACTTTATTTTATCCATCAGTAATTGATTGGATTATGAAAAGTGGTCTCTATATGACAGGTGGTTCGAGGAAAGGGGTTAAAGCACCAGTCCAGAGATGGTTTTATAAAAAAAACTATAAAATAAAATATTCTTTTGGAACTTAATTATGTTCTCCAATGGCATTAGGCTTTTAAACCCTTTTTGGTTCTTTTTTTTGACACTTTTGTTTTTAAAGTGTGACATCGCAGCCTTGTCAACAACTAAAATCTCTAGTGTAAAACAGACTTAAATGTGCTTAACCTCTGGGCAGTATTTTCAGCTGTAATCTGATGTGTCTGGATTAGATGTCTCAGTGTAAGTGTGGTCTGCTGATCAGCTCTATGACCCAGTGTTGTGAACAGATCAGAGCAGAGGGTGTTTGGATCTAATGTGAGGGCCTCTGAGCTCTGATTCACTCCACCTGCAGAACCCAGGCCTGATGAATACGCTTCATTAAGGGTAGAACACAAAGCTGGCTTGTCCCCTGGCTCTTTTGGGCCTGCTCTGCTTCCACAAATAGAGTCACTGTTGTTTTAGCACCACCGAGAGAACAGAAACAGGAGACAGTCACCACAACCAACTGGTCTTTCTCTCTCTTTTTCTTTCCCACCTCCCCCTTCTGAAATATGAAACAGAAATATAATGCATGGATTTGTACTAGTTGCCAAGCTTGTGTTCCGTTTCTTTCATGCTGTGCTGGTCACAGATGGGAGATGGTTAGATGCATTTGTGCAGCTGTTTTTTCCCTCTTTCTAGCAAATGCTTTGACTTTGTTTCAATCATTCACTGGCTGTCTTTTCCCTCAAGTGCTAATGTGATTTTTTTTTTTCGTCCTTGTTTTCCAGGTGCACCAGGAAGGAGAAGTGTGAGCGGTCATCCGAGCCTCGACGTTTCGCCTCTGATATAAAGCAGTGTGTGAGACTCAGCGTTCACCCCAACAACATCTCTGTGTCCCAATTCAGTGTCATGGTGAGCACTAATCCATTCTCATCCCACCTATCATAGCATATAAACAGAATCATACAAGATACAGATCATATAGGGATGGATGGATGAGTGGATGGATGGACGGACAGAAGGACAGACAGACAGACAGATAGACAGATAGATGGATGAATGAATAGTAGATGAATGAATGGATGGATGGATAGCAGATGGATGGATGGATGGATAGATAGATGGATGAATATTAGATAGATAGATAGATAGTAGGTTTGTAGCGATACACAGATTTCACGATACGATATGATGCATAGCCTCACGATACGATACAATACGAAACGAGCACCCACAAATGTTTTCCTGTAAGCTCAGCATCGACTCTCCGGGGGAGGAGACTGTTCCGCAGCTCTCAGAATTGCGCTGCTTGGTTTTAATTAAACTATATTGTGTTTAGGTATCGTACTATAAATATGGTATTGTATAGTGAGCATCGTATCGTACAATACAGTACGACACAATATGTTTTTACACCCTAGATAGATAGATAGATAGATAGATAGAAAGATGAATGAATAGTAGATTAATATATAGAGGATGGATGGATGGATGGATAGATGATAGATAGGTAGATGGATGATAGTAGATGGATGGATGGATGGATGGATAGATAGATAGATAGATAGATCACCTCTTACACCATAGTGTCATTCACTGTTCCATTTATGCTGTGTAATCAAACCATTAAATATCTTTATTCCCTAAGGAATATTCAAGAAATACTGAGGCCCTTTATATGTTTCTCAGGATAAAGCCAAACGTTGGTCATATTGACATTAGCCTACACTAATTCAGTTATGGAGCCCATTGCTGTTCTGGCTCCATCATTAATGTGATCATGCTCTTGTGAGTTCAGCCTTTATGGATTTGCCTGTTGCATTTATGGGTTTTTGAAGTAACGTCATGCAGCCTGACCATATCACACTGTTTGGCTCCAGTCACAAAGCTGATTGTGTCATGGTATTGTTTGTGGTTAAAAATGTCTAGTGTCATAGCTTCTTTAATGTAACCAAAATAGTGGGTGAATTATAGGCTACACTGAGAGAGTGTGTAGATCCCTTCATGTCAGTCCCAAGCCCCCATATTCCTTGTCAGGACAGTCACTTTTTCTCTTTATGTTTTTGTGTTAGCATTTTACATTGTGTCCTAACCAGGCACACCACGATAAAGCAGCTAAACTATTAAAAGCTATCTCTTCTATGTAAATTAAACATGAAATATGTTCTGATTGGCTGATATTGTGCCATGTTGTGCAGCATTGTTGGTTTCAGTGTGGACAGACAAATTACTTGTCGCTCCTGTAAGGACAGTGTTAGACAATGTGTTAAATTAAACATTTTATATTTTTTAAAAGTTTTATAATATTAGCACACATCCACATAAATATAATATATTATGCAACATTATATATAAAAATATACTTTTTATTATGGGACTGGTCAGACATTTACCCAGACAGCATTAGAAAGAGAGAGTTTAAATTACCTAGAGGAAAACCCATCTGTAATCCAATAGATTGCAAACTGTACACAGAAACACACAACAGACATGCACATCAGTACTTGACCTTTTTTCATTATTAAATATTTGTTTGAGAAGAAAAGCACAAAGCTTCTTTATTTGGTCAGCAGGGAGCATTTAGGAATTGAAGCATATTTCTCATCAAAAAGAAAACGTTTTTAAATGATGAAAAGCGGACTATTTAATGTTTATGCTATACACTAATTTAACTAATGTATTTTACTGCTTTTACAATGTATAAATCTTTATTTAAATGATCTTGTTCAAATCATGCATGGATATACGCAAGATGATTCTTTTAGATAATATACAGGCTCTGATAAGCAGAGCCTAGCATAGCTGTAGCATTATTCCCAAGTAGGATTACAGTTACAAAGTACTTGTTTACAGAACATTTCTATCAGGACTGGATTTAAACCTATATGTGCTCTCAGAATTCATTTAAATGTAGATTGATTTCATCCGTGCAATTTTAAAGTCCAACAGGGGAACAATAGTTAGAGTCCTGTAGCTCTCGTGGACTCGAAGGGTACAGTGGCAGCTTTGTTTCTCTCTATTTGCAAATCCTGAAGCATAATTAGAAACCCACATCAGGAGGTCACTTGATGCAATGCAAGAAGCAGACGTGTGAGCGACGAGCTCTGCGCACTTTGCTAAATTTTTTATTATTTTCATGTTATAATCTGGTGAAATTTGATACACCCAGTTACACATTTGATCTTTGAGGCAAAACATGGCAATGAAGTCAAAATCCTCAGAATCTGGAGACATTAAAAGACACTTACATGTTCAGAATGAAAGCCCCGACAGGCCTACAGACCAGGGACTCGATTTCGATGACGCGGCGGGAGAGGAGATCCAGCGTCAGTTGTCCAACATGTCGGTGATGCTGACGAAGGTTCTTGCTGACTTGGAGGATCTCGCTGTCATACGTCGATATTACATCTCCTTGAAAAGCTTGAAGATCTTGAGAATAGAAGCCGCAGGAATAACGTTCGAATTGTGGAATTCCTGAGCATGAGGAGGGCAGAGATATGGTGAAATTCCTAGATGAGCTATTCCAGAGTCTGCTCGACATAACAGGCCATAAACTGAAAATCGAGCGAGCTCACAGTGTCCCAGCTCACAGATTTGCTGAGGTAGAAAGGCCCCGATCAATCCTGGCCAAATTTCTGAGATCATCCTATGAAGATCTTGTGTTGCATCAGGCGAGGAGCAAAGGGAAGCTTTCTTGGAAGAACCATAATATTTTCTTGTTCCTGGACTTTGCGAGTTCGACAAGAGAGAAACGCGATCAGTTCAAGGAATGTAAGAAACTCTTACATCAGCAAAAGATCACTTTTGCTCAGATGTTTCCGGCCAAACTGAGAATAGAAACGAAGGGCGGTCGCAAAGTATTTACATGTCCCAATCAGGCAATGTCTTTTTTAGAATCAGTGGGTGAGTAAACTTTTGGGTGTTTCTCATGTGAGTGGGTCGACTCGCTGTACTTACTCTGGCTTTTGAGGAAGCTGGGCATCATTTTGGTTTGTTTTTTCTTTTTGCGTTGGCTCCACCAAGCAGCTGGAGTTTGTTTTGTGAATAAAACTTTTCCTTAAAGAAACTTTTGCATTGATGGAAGATTACTTTTGCATTGAAATTCCCGGTCAGTTTGAGCATCTACATGCTCACACAAAGGACGTCTTTTATAAAGTTGACAGATTGAGTAAGTCATGGTATATACTTTTATGCAGCCTCCAAGTGAATTGACTCGACCATCCGGGGAACCAGGATGTCGGTTTTGTTTCTTTTTGTATTGGTTCCGCCTAGCGGCTGGAGCTTGTTCTATTGAATAACACTCCTTTGGAACAGCTGTGGATTAATCTGTTCGTTCTTCGTGCTTATTCCTCCTGCTGGCTGGAGTTTGTTTTGTTGAGTATTTTTACGGGACATGGAATGATTACGTCATCCGCTGAACTCATAACAGCTGGCTCACTGAACATTTGTTTGTCTGTCCGAGGAATCTGAATGGTTTTATATCAGCTGGAATTTTTCTTGTGGAAGATCACACCTTTGAGACAGATCTGTGAATGAATCTACACGTTCTTTGTGTTCATTCTTCCTATTGGCTGGGGTTTATTTTACAAAGTATTTTCTGTTATGTAATTTTGCCTCACAAATTTGTGAGTAAAATTGAGCAATCCGATGGCAAAGTTGTCGTGGGGGCTCGTGGGCATTCATGGACCTTTTGAGTTTAGAGGGATTGTTGCCGGTTGGCGCTTTCACGCACGGGGTTAATGCGCACGTTTTTCTTTTTTCTGTTTGTTTTGTTCAGGGGGAAGTTCAGGGTTTGATTGTTTCACTAATGGGGAATGTGGTCTTTATAATTTTGTATTTGACACACAATTTATTTTTTCTACTATATCAAAATGTCAAATGTTAACATGAGTGTACTATCTCTCTCCACATGGATTGTAAATGGGTTGGGGCACCCCATAAAAAGAAGGAAGGTTTTTACTTAAACGTAAGAAATATGATATAGTGTTTCTTCAAGAAACACATCTCTCCCCGCAGGAAGCTGAAAAATTTGGGAAGACATGGGATGGACATGTTTTTTTTAGTGCTGGCTCAAGTAAGAGCAAGGGAGTCATTATATTGATAAATAAACATCTACAATTCAAATGTCTCAAACAGACTAAAGATAAATTAGGGAGAGTCATTATTGTTTTAGCTGAAATTCAGGGGCAAAGGTTGATTTTGACTAATATTTACACACCTAACGCTGATGATCATGGCTTTTTATAGATCTTGAAGGTATGCTGCAAATCGCTAGCACCCCTCATGATATAATATTGGGAGGAGAATTTAATCTGTTGATGGATTCAGTCCTTGATCATAGTGAAGCAAACGTGTGTAAGCCCCCTAGAGCAACATTGACGCTTCACAGAATGTGTAAAAATCTTGGTCTTACAGATATTTGGAGATTTTGAACCCATCTGGTAGGGACTATACATTTTTTTCATCAGTCCATAAGATTTATTCTAGAATAGATTTTTTTTTATATCCAAATCCCTCATTTCATCTGTTGTTGATTGCTCAATTGGAAATATCTTAATCTCAGATCACACCCTGGTGAGTTTAGCGGTGTTGCCATATACAGAGAAAAATAAATCATATAGTTGGCACCTTAATGTGTCCCTTTTGCAAAATCCTGATTTCCAACAAATGTTAAAGACTGAAATCAGTGTTTATATGGAGACCAACTGGTCCTCTGTGGGCGTGGCTTGGGAGGCACTTAAGGTGGTTCTTAGGGGTCAGATCATACAGTATGCCTCATTCACCAAAAAATCCAAAGTACAAGAACTTGTGGATTTGGAAGGAAATATTAAAAGTGCCGAGGCAGAGCTGAAGCACCGTATGTCATCTGATGGCCTCAGAAAATTGACCCGATCGAAATATAGATATAATACTGTTTTGTCACGGAAAGTGGAGTTTTGGTTATTCAGGGCAAGACAGTCATACTTTGAGTCGGGGACAAAGCAGGAAAACATTTGGCTAGATATATAAAGCAGAGAGAGTCTTTTTCTGCCATTCCCTCAGTGAAATCTGCTGGTGGCGAAATATTTACCTCGGCCATTGATATTAATAATACTTTTAAAGAATTCTACTTTGATCTTTATAGTTCCACATCTTCGTCTACTGATGAGGATATTAGGAACTTTGTGGAACAATTGATCTTCCTAAACTGACGACTGAGCAAAGGAGTTCTCTTGATTCTGAGATAACCTTGGAGGAGCTTGATGAGGTAATTAAGGCCCTGCCTACAGGCAAGGCTTTGGGGCCTGACGGCTTTGCCACTGAGTTTTTCAAATCTTCTGCTACAGAATTGGCTCCACTTTTGTTAGAAGTTTATACAGAATCATTAAAGAATGGAAAGCTTCCACCAACCATGACACAAGCCCGGATCAGTCTGATTCTTAAAAAGGACAAAGATCCAAGCGAGTGTAAAAGTTACCGTCCAATTTCCCTGATTCTGTTAGACATAAAAATGTTGTCTAAAAGTCTGGCTAATCGATTAAGTAAAGTTATGACATCACTTATACATATAGATCAGGTGGGGTTTATTCGAGGCCATAGCTCTTCTGATAACATTAGACATCTCATCAATATCATGTGGTCAGTAGCGAATGATCAAACTCTGGTCGCTGCCATCTCACTTGATGCCGAAAAGGCATTTGATATGGTAGAATGGGATTATCTTTTTAAGATTTTGGAAATGTATGGGTTCGGGAGTACTTTTATTTGTTGGATTAAGCTACTTTATAGACACCCTGTAGTGGCGGTACAAACAAATGGACTAATTTCAGATCTTTTCACTCTGGATAGGGGCACCCGGCAGGGTTGCCCTCTTTCCCCCTTATTGTTCTGTCTTGCCCTGGAACCATTAGCAGCCGCAATAAGAAAGGAGGATGATTTTCCAGGGGTGACTGTGGTAGGTGTGGCGCAGAAGCTGCTGCTTTACGCAGATGATATTTTATTATTCGTCTCCAACCCTTCTAGATATATGCCTTGCCTCCACAGAATTATTAATTCCTTTTCCAAGTTCTCAGGATACAAAGTCAATCGGTCTAAATCCGAAGCATTGGCTTTGACAGCGTACTGTCCAGTAACGGCTTTTCAGCCGGGTGCCTTTCAGTGGCCCAAACAGGGAATTAAGTATTTGGGGAATTTTATTCCCAGCAAATTTGTCTGATTTAGTCAGAGTTCATTATGATCCCTTAATAAAGAGGTTTTTGAGTGATGTGGACAGGTGGGCTTCATTACATTTATTGATGATTGGGAAGGTTAATGTTATTAAAATGAATTGTATTCCAAAATTAAACTACCTGCTACAGTTTCTCCCTGTAGATGTCCCCCTCTCTTATTTCAAGCAATTTGATAGCATAGCTAAATACTTTATTTGGAATGGTAAGCGTCCCATGTTAAATTTCAGTAAGTTACATTGGCTGATTGACAATGGTGGGTTAGGCCTACCCAAGATTTTGTTTTATTATTATGCATTTGGTCTTAGACATTTGGCTCATTTGTTGCTTCCACCTGAGAGAGCCCCTCCCTGGTTTAGTATTGAAAAGGAAGTTCTTACCCCTATCTCACCACAGCAAAGCCTTTTGATCAAACTAGCCGGAGATGTTAAGTCGCACCCCGTTATTTTGCATTTACACTCGATATGGACAAAAGTGTCCAGAGTGTTTAATTCGGATATTTATTTAAACATAGCCTCGAGCATATGGCTGAACCCTAAACTATGTATTAATGTGTCCCCTTTCTGTTGGTCAGATTGGATTGTGAGGGGGGTTAATGCACTCAGTGACCTATATGAGGGTGGAGTAGTGAGACCTTTTGAAAATTTGGTTCAACATTTTGGCATTCCCAGATCTCAGTTTTATAAGTATTTACAGCTTCGCCACCTACTCTGCACTGTTTTTGGGAGTGGCACACCCGCCCCCCCCACCAAAGCGGCCATGTAAAGCGGCCATGTAATCAACCCATGTTTTTTGGGGATGTGTTGGGATCCAGGAGTTTTGGTTGAGGTTTCAGAGCTTTGTGTGTGTTGTAGTGGACACTCAATTTTCTTTTTGCCCCAGACTGGGTATTTTGGGTGATGGGGTGGTCCTGAATATAGGTGATAAATATATAAAAAGCTGGGTCCTAACCAGCGTGATGATTGGCAGACAGGTAATTCTCAGGGGATGGAAGTCAACTGATGCGCCCTCATTTCATGAGTGGTCTACCGAGATGGGCAGGGTAGCAGCATTTGAGGAGATGGCATGTAGAACTTTTTTTTTTATTTTTATTTTTTTTTTTATGTTTCTAAATATTTCTGCTGTATTATTGTCTATATGTGTGTCTTTGTCGGTTGGCTTTTGACCACTGGGGTGATCGTTTGTGTCGGGTGGGGGTGGGGGGGTTAATGTTCAGGGGGAAAAGTTGTGATTTCATGTGGTTTGATTCTGCATTTTCTGTCTATTTGATTTGCTGCATGGAATCAATAAAAATTGTTAAGAAAAAAAAAAGAAAAAAAGAAACCCGCATCAGCATCTGAAGACCACAAGAGCATACTGTCTTGATGCTTTTTCCTGTTGAGGCAGGAAGTAATCAAGGAGACCATATTTCTCATGTCGTACCCACTGTTGCGAGAGGCCTCTTTTTTGTTTGTTTGTGGTGTCCCTCTCATGCTGCATGGGATGATTTTCATATTTATCACGACCAGTGTGGGTTTGTTAGCCGCTGCTTGAAATGTAATTGAAGAAATTCTCTCTGCATCCCCTCTCTAAAAGGAAAAATAAATTAAATCCCAGAGTGGCACCGCCATCCAACGGTGCATCCTTAACTTTAATGGGAAAGTGGGAAACAGTGAGAGAGAGAGGGCGAGATGGGGAAAGTGTCGGCTACATGTCCCTGCCTTTTCATTAAATAGCAATCTAAAAACAGCCCCGGTCAGCCGATCTGTTGAGTAAAGGGTCTTTCAGCCAGTATCACAAATGTAATGCTAAGAGCGGCACCACTCTATGCAAGGCTGTGGCTTCCTATTAGTGTGGATATTCTGATTTCTTCAATTCACCTCATCTGATGACCCTACAGAGCATAACTGCATGCCTTCCCAAACAGCCCCTCAACTGAGTCAAACTAACAGAGAGAGCCACGTGGGTATTTAAACAGAGAATATCTTTCATACAGCTTCATTATTCTCTCTTTATACAAAGTCTTTTTCTTTTGCTGTCTTTGTTTCTATCCCATGTCATCTGCTTTTTCTATTCTGTACTCAATGTTGAGAAGATCAGCATTGCTAGTTACCAGCATACAGTATTTTGTGTTTTGGGAACAGAATGGGTTGCTGGTGTGCTGGTGTGCTGGTGTCCCATCTAGACTTCATAATTAGCTTAAACAGCAAGACTTTATTTAGTGCACCTTTCTTTCTTTTCTTCTTTTCTTTTCTTTCTTTCATTTCTTCCTTCATTCCTTTCTTCCTTCTCTTTTGCTCACTTCATTTGAATGGGTGTCAGGCAACACGTATTTCAAAACTGGACTTGAAATTCTTTCAAAGATTTGGAGCTAGAGGGCATTGTGGGCAACAGGAATAGAGGACACACAGCAAGAATGAGAGAGCATTGGCTCTCCTCATGAGTCATAAAGAAGAAAGAGAGTGTAAAGTCTCACCCCACAGCCCCCCCCCCCCATTTCTCTCTCTCTCTCTCTCTCTCTCTCTCCCCCCTCAATTTCCCTTCCTCTTGTGTTCAGTGAAACACATTAGAGTCAGTACAGGCTGACTGATGGCTGACTAAAGTCTCTTGATGTCTCCAGTCATTTTCCTCCAGGAAATATTGTAGATATGTGGCCACTGGTTCAATGGCCTGATTTTGGTGTGCTGTTGGCCATGTGTCAGCTGGGATATTTATGGAACGGCCGTGTGAGTTTTCTGGGATGTCTTGATGTCTGGGACTGGAATGAGATTTCCCATGTGTGGAGTCTGCAGATGACTTGCTCTCTCTCAAGAGTATTTTAAATCACTGACATGAGGAAATATCCACATTACAGCAGTTTTAGGGGCAGCAGCACAACAGTTTATTTAGTGCACATAGACTGTCAGCTATACTTCTCTATTTCTTCTATTTAGAATAGAAGGTCTATTAGTTACCAAAACGCACAAAATGCCCTGTCCTTTTCTTCAATATTTAACTTCAAGTTGTCTTTCCTTTTTTCTCAACAGCTTGTTTTGGAGGCCCATAATGTGCCTGAACTTTCTTCAGGGGTCAACTGCACCTTTGAAGACCTAGCAGAGATGGACGGTCTGGTTGAGGGAAATCACATCACCTGCAGCTCTCCTGCTGAGAAGGATGTCCCACGCATTGTCGTAGACCAAGGTGTGAAAATACTCTGCCACTTAATAATCAAACACAGGAGCAAAATGGTCAAAGGGCCTGCAAATTTAACATGATGACATTTCAAAGACATAGATTAAGACTGAGACTTTGTCACATTCGATTAAGATTAAGCTGGAATGGTAATTAGAATTGCTGATGAATGGATGTTCTCCAGATTCTAGAGAAGCTGGATTTATATCAAAAGAGAGAGAGAGGGAGAAGAACACAGACTAAGAAAGAGAGAGTGTGAGATAAATAAATACCTGAGCAAAGATAGAAGTTTACATACTCATTATTTCGCCTGCAGCTGTTGACTTTTGCCGCAGGACATGTTTTGTAATTGAGTGAATAAAGGTTGTCAAGAGGGAGGCAGTCTGCATTCTGTTTCTCATTCTGCCTTCCTTTTCTTCCCCCATCTCGGTCTCTGTCTCTCTATCTTTTAGTCTTTCATTCTGAGGCTCCATTGGCAGTGAGATTTGAGAGATTTTTTGAGTTAAGCGATTGGATCTCCAAAAGTGATGACACTCCTCACTCCATCTGTTTGGGCTAAAAATGGTTTTGACAGCATTCACTCAGACAGATAAGAAAGAGAAAAGATTTTTCAAGAGAGAACACTTTTGTCCTCCTTTTCTCTCTCTCTCTCTCTCTCTCTCTCGTCTCTCTCTTTTTCTGTCTTGCTTTCGTTGTTCATCAGTTCTGTTCTTTTCGCGTCTGTTTTCTTGCCGACGTGGTTGGTTACCCCATCGTAATTGAAATGAGCGCACATCTGGGCAGCTGTCTAGAGACTGGCAATTTTTCATAATATGAAAACGTCTCAGCAGAAACAGGGGAGTAGTCATCTGAATATGTTATATATGTGAAAAAGGTAGAAAAGTATGTAAAACACAAATATAAATAAGCCGACAAACCCATTTTGTTCACCTACCAAAATGTTCTTTCAGAGTGTCTGATATTGAAAGCAGCTGCAAATTAGTTTAAGTGGTTGCTGTTCAGTAAAATGGTGGAGTTGTGTGGGTAGATTCAGTGAAAGGTTTGTGAATAATGATGCATGCAAGTCTCATTGGAGATGTAAGCCTAGTCAGGCCACCATGAAATTACAGGTCGGCCCAATCTGCAGGGGCCCGGAGCTCCGAAATGCTACAGTGCAAACACGCACTCACACTATACTGGATACATACACTATTACACACCCAAGGGCAAACATATATACACACACTACTGGATACATACACCATCACTTTCACACATATTCATAGCTAACAGAGAACGTGAGCCTTGGGCTTGAGTCAGTATTTAGAACATTTATTTAACCCTTCGTAATGGGATACCTGGGATTAAGGCAAATGTTTTTGTGAATTCTGTTTAAACACAGTTATAGGGAGGAAGGGCAGAGAAGATTAATAGGAAGAAGGTTATTTGTTAGGTGGCTCCCATATTCCTCACTTTCCTTCAGTTCCTTAGCGTCATGGTAACTGTGTGTGTCCTGAGTGACTCATTAAAGACGGACACAGCAGCGGGTGGCAGGGGGCCTTCACACACAAGCACACACACACACACACACTAGAGATACTTGCCATCAAGGTAACATTTAAGTGAGCTAATTAGGACAGATTCATTGTCAGGCACACTTTAGAGTGATTGATTAATGATTTGCTCTTTGTTAAAGAAACCGTGTACGACAGGGAGTGTATGGAGAGCAAGAAAGAGGTTGAAGATAAAAATGTGTGAAAAAGAGAGACAGGAATACAGAGAGAGGTAAAAGCATGGTCTTCCTTTGAGAGGGGGGATGTCATGTCCAGCATGTTGAATTAAACATGAGGTTCTTCATTAGCTCAGACAAACGCATGCTGAAGATGGGCACTTTTGTGCCACATTTCCCTTAACTCATACAAGTTTCTTTTTCTCACTTTCTCTCTCCATCACTCTTGGATGTTTTCATCTGGAAGGGTTTGAGCTCATATCTGACTGTGAGAGGACTGTTCAGCTCATTCCAGAGCTCCAAACCTTCACAAAGATCTTATACAATCTGCATGCAGTAGTGGGCATCTTTTTTAAATAAAACTCAATTAAGATGTTTAGCCCAATGTCATCGGTGTGTTATGAATACAGAAGGAGAATAATAGTTAAATGATTGCTGGTTTGTAATATATCTGTTGATTGCATTGAATGAATTAGAAACATTTGTACTCTTGCAATCAGGTTCACTGCAGTTGGTGATTTGGAGATGGTCAAATTCTTTGAAACCAATCACAAGCTGTATTTTCTTCTTTACTCCAGCAAATTTTAAATGGCTTTGTCTCTTTGTCTTACTGATGAAAAACAATGAGGAGACACTACAACACTCATAACGTAATTTTTTTAATACCTTTTAGGTGACCATCAGGCTGTGCAGCTCTACCTCAAGTCAAAGGAGACGGGACTTGCCTTCGCCAACACTAGCTTTGTCTTCTACAACTGCAGCGTCCACAAGTCGTGAGTGCTTTTTTCTTTATTAACACTGAAGTATTCATCCATTTGGAGGGCTGCAAGACCATGCCATTCATCTTGTTTTAAGTTACACATCCTTGCTAATTATACTTTTAGTCATTGAAGGTTTTGGCTGTCAACTCTTTGGTCGAAAGTCTTTTACTTAAACCATTAACTCTCAACCATAGCAAAACACCCTACCTGTTTCCAGCAAAACTCAAGCTAACTGCATTAATCAGCACCATTTCCCTATATCAGGTGCCTGTCCTGTGTTGGAAGTCCTTACCAGTGTCACTGGTGCAAGTACCGTCACACCTGCACCCACGACCCCAGCAGCTGCTCCTTCCAAGAGGGCCGTGTCAAACAGCCAGAGGTGAGTCACTCATGATTGGTCACCCACAGTGGGTGCCGGGATTTGTATTTGGCCCTCATCAATCTCAGTTGGATTTAATTGAGTTAATTGGTGCAGGGGTGCAGTTCAGGTTACGTCCTGATTGTGGGATGTCACCCCGCGTCACCCTGAGAAGTCAAGCCACTCTGATAGCTTTGATTTGGACTTAATTTTCATTAAACCTCTAATTTTTCTTCCTGTATTCCCACCAACATCTTATTCCAAGTAAATTATCAATAATATTGGCACTACATGCACAACTTGAGACCACTGCAGGCCCATTAGATTAATTAAAAGCTGCTGTTGAAGCTTGACGATTTTTGTTGGAGCCAAGCTCATCCCAGAAACGGCGAGGAGGACCAAACTGACGATTGTATATCATTGAAGCACCCATAAATCCCTCCCTTAGGGTCTACATAATGTGGATCACAATGTGTTTATTTCCTTTGCATCACACATCTGAAGAGAAATTGGCAGCTAGCGCAGAGATATGAATACGTACATCATGTGTGCTTGGCTTTGAAATGCGTAATGAATTATGAGGACACCTGCCCCCTGAGGCTATGTGTTTAAGCCACACAAATGTGTAGCCTCATTAGTTAGCATTCATTAACATCTTTTAGCAGAGTGTTTAAAAGGCTGCCAGCATTTGACGTTCCAATTATCAAATGGCCACGCAGTCAATATTGACCAGGTTAAAATTTGGAAATCCCTATTGTGTGTCTAGTGACTTCCACACAAAGTGTTGACTGAATATTAGCACATGTTAATGACATTTGCACTGGATGTTTTTGTTTGATTTTTGTTTTAAGGCAGGTGTTTTGTCCAGTTAATGAGTTTAATTTGGATTTCATTAACCCCTCATACTAGAGGTCTCAAATCTGCTTGCCAACTCTGGGTGGCTCAGAATTAATGACCATGGATGTTTAATTTGCTAATCCACTGTGCAGACACTGACGACAACTTGGCATGGATAAATGAGATGACCTTTCAAGCTGACCTTCCACAGATGAATTTCTGTGTTTTATACCAATTAAGCAATTGTTGAGAATGATCTGAATAATCAGGGCATGTGTTTGAAGGGTCCGAATAGTGAGGAGCCCGTCTGCAGTCGGGGCCTGTTTCAGTATGCACTTTGGCATCCGTTAGAATGTCGTGTCTGCCAAGATTTAACAACAGTGTGTCTGGCATTCACAGTCTCTCACATTTAAATATCTGACGGGCAGTTTTGCAGCGGTCTGCTTCTTGTTTCATTTTCAATTTTCAGTTGTGCGACACTTTATTTTGTTTAACAACAACAGCAAAGTAATTATTAGGAATTATATTAAAGCAATTGTTACTGTATGTTTTGTGGCAAAATTCAAATATCTAAATAAATAGTTCACCCAAAAAATGAAAATTTTGTCATTGTTTACTCACCCTTTATTGTTTTTTCTATGGAACACATAAATGTAGAACTTTTTGAAAAATCATTATGCAGCTCTTGCAATAAAATGACCATTCATTCTAACTACAAAAAGTAGAAATGCACGAGGATCAGAAGCAAACTTCAGGGAAGGGCAAGATTATTAGTAAGAAATTAAAAACAACCTCTATCATATACGCGTTTTGAAATTATGTGAAGGTGAGAATGGGACAGAATTTTTTTTTTTGTTTGTTTTTTTTGGGTGAACTATTATTTTTTATTTTTTTTGTTTTAAATGCATTTGCTTCTCAGTTGGTTCATTTTATTTTATCTGCTTGGCCTGTTTAACCCATAGCATATCCATTATTATGATATTACCAGATTCTCTCTGTAGTGTGTGTATACTGATAATAGTGCTGATCGTGTCAGTCCCTCATGTCCCACTCATGGCCTCTGGCGTAATGCTGCATGACTTAATGCACATCGGCCTGACCCAGATGTCCACCACACTTTAGAGAACAAGGTTTGTGATGGCTTGGCTTTTTGGATCCTACATGGAAATGCAAAGTGCCTGTTTACTGCATGCCTAATGGGCAGGTAAAACAAATTTGTGGTGTTATTTTGACACCTTTTTGGTACTTAAAAGTTATTAATTTCATTTCATTAGAAAACAAAATACCTATCAAAGCAAGTGGCATATGCAAACAAATGATGTTAGACCTTATCTCAGAACTAACTTCATCTTTCTGAGCTTTTTTGCAATTGGTATAAAGTTCAGTTTAATGAATATATGAAGGCAGTTCCGCTCAAGTTCACACAGGTGCCCTAGCCTAGTAACCACACGTGTAGTTCATCACATTATGTATGGACATTTTCCACTATCGTTTGAAAACCAAAAAGTGTCCAAATACTTTCTTAATTTTGATGAGTTGTTTTATAATTTAAAACCTAATGATCTTTATGTGACATTTTTGCTTGAACATTATGCCTGTGCTAGATTTTTTAAATAAGATCAAATAATTGGTAAAATATGTGGTTTGATTTTTTTTGTTATATAATACAAAGGTATTCATCATTTTTAAGTGTGACTAAGGTGCATATATATTTTTGTGGCCACTGCATACTATTTTACATAATAAAACGAAAGAGATGAGCCAAAAAAATTATAAGGTACAGAATGAGAGTGAAATATGGAGGCGGATGAGACACAAGCCAGCAAGAGAAGTAGAGAGGTGTGGGGAAAAGGAACTGATTGATCTGGCGAACTCTCCACCATCTTAAGATGTTAATTGACAAGCACAACTGGCAGCTTTGTGCAGTTGAGCTGAAGATTGTGAGGAGGAGGATTTTGGTCTGAGTTTAGATCCATGCAATGGTCTCTCTGCCTCCCTCAATGCCCTCGGGGAGAAACTCAGAGGTAAAACTCATTGGGATCATGGGTGAAGGACAAGAGTTGAAGAAGAAACGACCAGCTAGGAAGGAGAATGAGAGAGTAAACAATCAGATGAAAAGTGGCAGAGGTGAGAGAGTGTGTGATGCCAAAGTGTGGAGAACGGAGGGGAGGGTTTTTGCCCATGGCAGTAGGGAGGTACACTAAAGATTGAGGAGTGCAGGGAAGCCTCCGTAATCATCCAGCACACACCGTGAGGCTGTAGTGAGAATTAGATGTTTCATCTTCTATCTGACTGAACACTGCCATTACGTACACATACTCAAAGAGCTCTAATTATGGATCTATCACTCTGTGCCAGCTCACTACACTCTGTTCTCTGTGCCAGGGTGTCTTCCTCGCCACTCGCACTCTGTCGATTACTATATTTGTCTCTGCACATCTCTTCTCTCCAACAGTAGCACACACTCTGAACTTCAGTCCTCTATCCACCTACAGTATCTCTTTTTTTAGTGACTAATTATATCAGTCCTGTTCTGAGAGGTTGGAGATTCAGCTGCAGTTAAATGCGATCTCCCCCCATGTAGTAAACAATCAGGAGCCAGTTGCTGTCTGCCTCACTCCACGTTCCCCTTGACAAACACATCATTATGCCTCGGCTCACCCTCGGGCCTCTCTCGCCCAGACTAAGACTGTAGAAACTAACTCAAGAGCCACTTTTATCTGTAAAATGCCTATTTTTTTTAATAATAATTTCCTTTTTTTAATCAAACCCTGCATTGTTTTCCTGCCTCAAATGAGCCACCTCAGGCATTTCTTGTCAGATTTGACACTTATCATGGACAAGGACACAAACAGCAGTGTCTAGTCATTTGTCTTATGAATGTGCTTTGCATTACTGTGTCTGTGTTTTTTAGTAACATTTCTTTCAATAAGGCTCTTCAGCTGCATGTGGCCAGAGGCTACAGGAATCATGGTCTTACTGGGCTGAATGGACATTGGCACAGACTCTGAGCCTCAAGACAGGAAGTGCATGCCAAAGTGTGACTGCATTCACATCTTTGATCTGCCCCAGGGTTGAAGAATTGTCTGGTGCAATGCAATTTGGATAGCTGTTGTTAGGATTGTGACTAAGTCACAGAAACAAATTGCACTGGCCCTGAATAAACATTCTATTCTCTTCTATTCTAATTGTGTCTTAAGAAACGGACAATCTGCATGTTTCATTTGTTTCATCTACTATTCATGCTTTCTCTATCTCCTTGTACTGTATCTGTCTCTGTCCTACTTTCTCTTCTCCCTCCTTGTAAAGACTTAATAACCTTGCCTGTCAAGAATGGCTCTAGCAGAACAGCATCTCTGAAGACTCCATATTAGAGACTTCCAGCCTTCATTTATACTGTTGTTATGCTTGGAGTCAATCACCCTCCACATAAAGCTGCCAGCAGGGCCCTGCTCATCCATCAATAAGAGACATGGAGAGGGAGGGCTCGGCCAGACACCTTCCCCAAAAAAGGAAGGGCAGCCAGAAGTGACTTTAAACAGGAACAGCGTTTGGATGGTGGCGATATTGGTGTTTTAGTGGGCAGTTTTCCCTTGCCATATCTTTTTTATGAGTAAGACCAGAGCCAATAAATTTTACACAGTATATCAGGGTAATAGGGAGATAAATCCATGGAGGAGGTTGGACCTTTAGGCCCTAGAGAGGCCCTCAGCCCTGGGCTCTACAGACCATTGGGCCAGAGAGCTATTATGAGGGTGCTGGACTGAAATTTGGGCAGCCCTCAGCGGAACGGTTGTGGGTTTTTATGCTCGGCAAAGTGCTGACAGTAGGTGTTTATTGATGGCTTTAATATCAGAAGCCCATGTGTGTGGAGATACTGTATGAGGGTGGAAGTGTGAGTAGGGCGAGAGTGTGTGAGCTATAGTGTCTATTCTGTGTTTAAGACTGCAATTATGCATGTGAGTGGTGTATTATTTTGCACGTTAAGATAAGTGTTTGTGCTTATCAGCATTACTGTGTTGATGTGTTATAAAGTGACATAGAAACACAGAGTGCCAGCTGTAAATATCCTGGATGTAAGTCAGTGCTTGTGCTTAATTTTATGGCTCCACCTCATGCATATTCAAAATTTTAGCTTACTGCAGTCGGACTGCGGAGAATTTTTAAACTCGCACTCAGTATTCAACCTGCATAGCTGCTTTTGGTCCACTTGAGCACTTTGAATACAATGCATTGCATAAATACCACTCTGTACCACATCATTGATTTGTTCCTCATCATCTGAAACACAGTGTTACATCAGTATTACAGAGTTTATTCTGGTAATATTCTGGTCCTTTTTTGCTATAATTTGCTGAAGAGTTCTCTAACCTCTATCATTCTCTCTGAAATTACATCTTTTTGTCTGTTTGAATTAACGGCAGTCACTTTTATGTCTTTTTTGTAGATAGCCTCTCAAATTATCTATAATGGCTTTTTTAAACTGTGCCCCAGAGCAATCCAGCCATGTTAACGAGCTTCAGACCATCGTTATTGGTGATTTTGATGCTAAGAACAGACCCATACACATTTTGGTCCTCTGTAGTGTTTTATCTTGAACTCGGTACAAACCGAGTAAAAACACACTCCGAGGAGAAAGATTAGGGAGTTTGGACATACATTAGTACATGAAAAACAAGAGATCAGCATACAGTAAAAGAACCAAAGAATCAAAATGTATGGTAATATGTAAGTTAACTTAAAATAGTAATATGTGAATATAATTTACAGTAAAGCAGTCAAGATCTCCAAATTAACCTGAAAGGGCAGTGGTAGCTCAGCGGTTAAGGCTCTGGGTTACTGATCAGAAGGTCGGGGGTTCAAGCCCCAGCACTGCCAAGATGCCACTGTTGGGCCCTTGAGCAAGGCCCTTGACCCTATCTGCTCCAGGGGTGCTGTATCATGGCTGACCCTGCACTCTGACCCCAGCCTAGCTGGGATATGTGAAAAAGAAGAATTTCACTGTATATGTGCAAATGTATAATGTGTGAAAAATA
Organism: Myxocyprinus asiaticus; assembly: GCF_019703515.2. Classification (NCBI taxonomy): domain Eukaryota; kingdom Metazoa; phylum Chordata; class Actinopteri; order Cypriniformes; family Catostomidae; genus Myxocyprinus; species Myxocyprinus asiaticus. The sequence continues at coordinate 17,970,955 of NC_059388.1, forward strand.
AAGAAAATTATAATTATAATTATGAAAGGATGATCAGCACTGATATGAAGCAGATGGTCATACAACAATATTTGACCGCAGATTTGCATCAGAATCTAGTATTCCAGAATTATGTGTAGTAAATAATAAAAATAGTTTTATTGAAAGAAACTGATATATTGATGAATATTGATAATTAATAGATCAATGATAGAAGCTTGATTTGTCTGATCAGTGTTTTGTTCAGATCAAACTGGACATAATATATACATTTTTATATGTGCCCTTTTGAGCCTTGATCCCCATATATATAATATATCACAAAAAAATGTTAGTCAATTTTTATAATTTACATTTTGGTTTGTTTTTGACTTTACAGGAATGTCCTCAGCTTCTACCAGTGGATCGTATCCTGGTGCCGGTGAATGTGGTGAAACCCATCACCCTACGGGCCAAGAACCTGCCCCAACCACAGTCAGGCCAGCGTGGGTACGAGTGTGTGCTCACCATACAGGGCGTGGAGCAGAGAGTTCCTGCTCTCCGTTTCAACAGCTCCAGTGTTCAGTGCCAGAATACATCGGTAAGACTGTGTTTGTGTTGGCTTAATAAATATACTAAATAATGTGTTGGAGAAGTTCCTGTGAGGGGTTCAATATAGAGCCACGGTTTTCAAACTGGGAGGCGCGCCTCCCCAGGGGGGTGCCAGAGCATGTCCGGGGAGGCGTGGAGATTGATGATAAATTCAACAAGTAAAATCAAAAGATACATAAATACAATAAAAGTATATTGTCAAGATAAAAATTAATAGCTTAATGGACCGTAGTCCAGCTTAATAGACCGTAGCTTTAAGCTGTTATAATACTATTAAATGTTGTGAATGAATGCATATCATGCGAGAGTGCATCCATGTACCAGTTGCGGGATCGCAAATCTCTCCGCTCGCATGTGGATTTCCTTCTTTCTCACACAAAACTTAACGTGAGCTCTCAGATATATGCTCCTCTAAGAAATCTCCCTGTTCTCGCTCATAGAGTGCTTGTGCACGCTCAAAACCTGTCCTGTGCACTCGCGAATCTATTATAAAGCCATATAGATCTGCCTCTGTTCATCCATCATAACGTGTCCATTGTTACATGTTCAACATGATATCAGGTCGATGTGTCTTCATCTGTTTCTGACAAGTGCAGTTTCATATAGAGATGGACAATAATGCAAAATACGGTTTCATATTATTAATAGAAACATTAATAGCCGTTAATCACGCACCAGTGTATGACGTATTGCTGAATGAGTATGTCAGACTGAATTTAAAGGTTATTGATCATCATTGGTGAATTGCTCCAGTGCCTGAAATATGATGAATTTTGATAATATAACACTAGAAGAAAATACCTGATAAAACTTCAGATAAGTGGCCAGAATATACTACTTGTTTAAGTGGAAGATATTTTTGACATAAAGGATATGTTATCTTATTTATCATTTACCTGGATATTGTATAGGCCTATATAGTATACAACATTATTGTATGTATATAAACCTGCAACAATAAAAAAAATAAGAGGGGCATTTACATTTTGTCAGAGGGGTGTCTTACTGTCTAAGACTTTGAAAACTCCTGATATAGAGGATGCAATTTACCATTAGTATATAAACAATAGAAGTTGATAGGAAGTCCCCACCATGGTAGAAAAACAAAGGCTAGATGTTGTTTAGAGATTGTGGGAGCTTATTTTAGTAGTGAGTGCATTCTTTCCTAAATATTTAGTGCTTGTTTGCTTGTTCTCTCAGCATCAGCAATGTGGGGATTGAAGAGTCCTCTCCACTGTGTGCTGTGATGACTTACACGAGGATGAACCTGCCAGGAATGATAAAAGCGCTCTTCCTGCAGAACACAACTAAATGTGCACTGACTCTCTCTCTCTCTCTCTCTCTCTCTCTCTCTCTCTCTGACTCTGTTCCCATGGCTACAGTACTCATATGATGGGATGGAGATGAGTAGCCTCCCTGTGGATCTGATGGTCATCTGGAACGGAGACTTCAGCATTGACAACCCAGCCCAAAACAAAGGTGAGGCCTGTGATCCTGCAGCCCTGCTGCTACCCCTTGATTCAGTCTCCATGGCAACAAGCTGCCAACATCCTTCCCCTGATGTACTGCCCTCCTTGTGTGTGTGTATATTGTAGGGATGTGCAAAATTACCACTTTTCATAATCAACTAGTATGTTGGTTGTTTTAACGACTAGTCTGTGTTAAGGATAATAATGTATATTTAGAATGCAGTAGTGCAGCACTTCAGTATGTGTAAGTTATATAAGTTTAAACCTTTTTTACTGCAACTATTTATTTAAGCAGTTTTAGACAAAATCAGCAAAAGACTGTAATATCTCCTAAGCACCTAACAAAATATGTGAATATTATTCACAGTAGAAGATTCCATGCCCGACAGTGATTGTTTTGAAATGTATTGTTGATGCAGCGCTTTGCTGTAACAACAACGCATAAAAAGACTAAACCTAAAGCATTAAAGAGACTAAACTTGCAGAGGATTTTATTGTGCTGACTCTTATTCGCTGTCAAGCACAGGAAGATATCATCACACAAAAAAAGCTCCCTAAGAAGTTACGTCTCTCAATTAATTTGAGAATTAAAACCACCACCACTAAAAGTCAGTTGTTAGATGACTAGCCGATTAGTCGACCACCATGGCACATCCCAAGTTTATTGGCATGAACACAATTCAGCAGCATGCAGAACTCCATTCAAATAAAAACTGGAGCCAGAAGGAAGTTTTCCAAAAACTCCTGATGTTTAACCCAATTTAAATTGAATAAGAGTAAAACTATTAAAGATAAAGCACAAAGACTTTTATTACACAAATACAAATATATGTATGTAAAGTGCTTTTAAGGCTGAAAGAACTGAGTTAACAGTTGAGAAATGTATTCTACAAAACTGCTGCAGATAATGAAATACTGTTAAAACTCTATACTAAACTAAATAAGAGACATGTTCTCAATTTTATACATTTTGAATCAACTACATACAGACAATGCTTTCCAAGGCATGAACATCAAAGTAAAAAGTGGAGCAGCAGTCACATGGAACCTGATGGTTGAGAGAGGCCGAGTTCAGAATGGCATACTACTCTTACTATTTCTGCCATAGACAGACATGGCAGAAGTAATAGGAGTAGCATGGGTAGCATGCCATTCTGAACTCACTGGCCGCTCTCTTGCTGAGTGCAAATCCAAATCATGGGAAGAATCCAAAACTCTTAACTCAGAAGGCATCCTTATTGGAGTTCACTGCAGATACCCTCTGCTTTTTAAATTCTTCCTCTTATTTATTCCCTTCTCTTTTGTCCCCCCAAATTTCCTCTTTAAATTCACAATATCTCATGTTCACCCTTTCATCTTCTTCCTGTGCATGTCTTTCCACCAGACACAAGATAAAAGGTATGCTGTCACAATTAAATTTAATCTTAGATCGAGTCTCGGTGTGTTTGCTGGTGGCACAATATGTAATTATATATATTATGCAATTTTCTTATCAACTAAATGTATCTTGTATTAAGGATGTACAGATACTTTTTTTGTGTGGAAAAACAAGACAAAATACTGCTTAAGAATGTATTTTTCTGCCAGTAAAAAGATGATCTGGCCATGAGAGAAACATTCAGATGAATTGGAAAGGCTGTGTTAGCCTTTATAGACTTAAAAAATGTATGCTCAGTGTCATGACCAGACATTATGAAAACATTTTCATTGATATGAAATGGGATGTATAATAAAGTTAAACATGCCCCATTTTAAATCAAAAACAAACCAATGAACACTTTATATTGCATGAATGTTTATGTGTGTGAGTGTGTGATTAAAGCAGTATTTGTATGTGTCTCTATGAAGTTTAGGCAAATTTAACTCAGGAAGTAGAGTATGTGAGATTCCTCCCTCGCTACCCGCTGAGGGGGAGCCACTCAGGGGACATCAGTTGATGGATGGATCATACTAGCATCTAGTAGCAATTAAAAATGCCTGTCTGGTTGCCATGGAGATTAAACATACTGTAATATTTCTGTACCAGGGAGCAGAGGAGATGTTGTTGATCTTCAGAGCTGAGAGAGAAACGGAGGAAGGAAAGGAAGGGAGGGAAGAGGGATCTAGAGATGACTAAAATGCTTTCTATCCTTAAACATTTCTTATCTTTTCATTTCATCCTTACATCATTTATAACATTCCTTAAATTATTCATTCTATTTCTGCAAACTCAATCAGTATAAAGAGTTAACTACTGTAAATAGAGTGGTGGTGGCATAGTGGGCTAAAGCACATAACTGGTAGAAGGTTGCTGGTTCGATTCCCACAGCCACCACCATTGTGTCCTTGAGCAAGACACTTAAATCCAGGTTGCTCCAGGGGGATTGTCCCTGTAATAAGGGCACCGTAAGTCGCTTTGGATGAAAGCGTCTGCCAAAATGCTTAAATGTAGATGTAATAAATGTAAATATCAGTAAAAATAAGTTTAAATTAAAAATCAAATCAAAATGTACCCTTTATTTTCTTAATGCATGTTTTCAGTCTTATTGTGCATGATTCATCAGTGCAGATTATTCCAAAGGAAAAAAAGAAAAGGTTTGTCTAAGTTTTTTTTTTTTTTTTCAGTGCTCACTTTTCATGGTCCAAATACCGATGGATAAAATCAAGTCCCATCTAGTTGAAAATCCTTATTCAATCGAAAATATATGTTCAGTAAAATGGGTTGCGAACAGTTGCAAACAAAGTCATATTCCCTTTACCTTAACCTCATGTCTGAGTGTCCAGTTCACTTTGATTGATGTCCCACAGGTCTTTCAACCTGACTTGACCTCTGCCCTCTCTGTGTCCCCAGTGCACCTGTACAAGTGTGATGCGCGGCGGGAAAGCTGTGGACTGTGTCTGAAGGCAGACCCTCTTTTCGGCTGTGTGTGGTGTAAGGGAGAAAACCGTTGCTCACTGAAACAGCACTGCCCTCACCCACAGAGCATGTGGCTCGAGTACAATGGCATCAATAGCAAGTGCACACACCCCAGAATCACTAAGGTAAACCTGTACACTAGCACTTTTGCTTTAATGACAGCATGCTCTCAAACTTGCTCCACAATTTGAACTCCACAGGTTTGTGAAAAACCTGATGATCCATGTTTTCCAACATGATTTGAGTGTTCCAAAGAACATTTTGTGTGCAATTGTTTACATTTGATTAGTGACCTAGAAATAGTGCAGCATCTTGAATCTGTTTTTTTTTTCTTCTTTTTTTTCCCTTCTTTTTTCTTTTTTTTTTTTTTACTAATTTTGCATCATAACGTTTCTTTTTTAGGATTTTGAAAAACACTATTTCCAGGTTTAAATTAGATTCAATTTTCAATGTGGTCTCAGACTTGTGGATCCCACTGATACGGTATACACAGGTCACAACCCATGATGTAGGACACCTCTCCTAGGACCACTACCTTTAGAACTGCTTCCGACAGCTTACAATTGGAGTGGAAAATATCCTCAATGGAGAATTAAAAATGCCAGTGCCATTTTATTTAGGGCTGGGGTTAAACTGTCAGCTTTGAGTGTCTTGGTTCTCACCCTCCTTAGAGGAATATCACATTCCACAGTTACAATAAAACTTTTGTAAAATACAGAAACACAGAGCTAGATGTCGCAGAGCAGCTAAGTTAACACTCAGCAGAGATCTGTAGCTACTGAAATACACATGCTTTACAGTTAAGCCTCATTGTGGAGATGAACAACGGATAGTAAGAGAAAAAAGAGAAAGAAGGAACAGATGGGTGGATTGCTGAAAGAGACATGATGGAAGTGTAACCTTGGGGGGAATACTGAGGGAGAATGAATGGTGAAGGGGAGTGGATGGATGGAGGTGAGAAGGAACATAGGAACCCTTCACCACCAACCCCATCTGTAGCGCCACATCAAAACGATTGATGAACATATAAAACAAAGGGAATGCTACCTGTTTGAGAGCTGCCTGCTCTGAGTGACAGACAGTACATGTGCCAGAAGCGTATTAATCACACTCGGAAAACTGTTGGCATGAGGAATTGCTCATTCACAAAAAATACAAGGAAAATGCAGACAATTCTGCTCAACAGTATAGAGTCAAAGGATATAAAATATAGACATTTGTGCACCTTGATTAACAAAAGCACAGTCTAAATCACATGAAAACATTAGTAACTTGAATATAACTGAATATATATGTCTAGATTTTTATATTGTCTGAAGAAAATGGTAGTGGTGCTTTCCCGTAAAAAACTCATCACTGCAATTTTAGGGTGTTGTGGGAGGTTACCAGGGAGTTATGTAGTTTCTAAGGGTTTTCTGGGTGCTTGCTTGATGGTTGCTTACCCAAGTAAAAAGAGCCCATCCCCAAGTCCCTGTGATATTCTGGTTCCTAGATGTGGCTTGGATCCCTCCTTAGCAAGCAACACTAATTTGAGAGAAATCCAGTTCAGCCTTTTTTTTTTCTTTTTTTTTTTAAATAAAATCTATTAAATATTGGTCACCACTATCACTTTTGCCAGCGTTTGCCAGTGCCTTGATCGTAGCTGAGGTTCAAGTTGCCAATTAACACACTGAAACACCCTAAAAATGGACTGATGCAAGACAGAGCTGTGGATAATGTGAGGGAAGTCCAGGACTGATCTGCTATATTTTTATATCATCTGCAGAGCAAAAGCATATTGTAGCTTTCCTTTGCTCTCTCTCTCTCTTTGATTACCACTCTCAACGTCTTTCTTTGAATTGATCTACCCACAGGTCGTAATGTATTCTAATGCGCTCTATTACTGTGACATCGCAGATGAAGAATCTTTAGCTGACATTGAAGTGGATGGTGATTAAGTGTTTTTCTCCAACAACTGTCAATTAGCTTGTCAAAGTCACAAATCTAATCAACTCCCCATATCCTAATGAAAAGAGACTACTCTCTTTCTCTCCCACTCATCCTCATTTACACCCTTGCTTCATTCTCTCTGCAGAGGGTTGCAATTTCACAATTACTTTTCTGTAAAGTATCAGAGTAGGTCTGTTATTTTACAAATGTCTGCAATGAAAATTAAAAGCCCATTTCATAATCATTTGGTACGACAATACTTATACAGTTCCCACAGACCTAATATAAAGGCATCGTAAAGATTTTGATAGAATCATAGTCAGGGACTTGGAAGAGGATGGCTCTGATTAAACTGGATTACTAGATAGAAAAATTCTGACTGTTCTATAATGGTTTTTTTATTTTATTTTTTTATGTTTCGGTCAGGCAAGGTCACATTACATTGGCATGTTTAAAATTTAAACACACAGTTTAAGCCTTTTAAATATCAATATTCCTACAGTGCTCTGAAACTAATAAAAAACAGTATAAAACCTGAATCAGATATGTGTGATGGGTTAAAGGACAATTACCTCTCACCAGGCTCCTAACGAGATCTCTGACCTAAAGCTAGGTTATTATCTGGAAGGAAATAATGACAGAGTTGAGATGTTAACAATGTCCGTATTTCCCTTTGGGATCCGGCAGTCCCCCATTTTGCCAGATGAGGAATGGGTGTCCTACATTTTGCCTAATAGCCCAGCTGTCAATATACTTAGTGTGGCCCAACCTCAGTATACACTGAGGACATGCAGGTCAAGACTGTCAGATTGAGTTTAAAAGGTGCTTTTTATAGAGTTGATGAATAGACACTCGATAAAGCCAAGTTCATCACATGTGATTTCAGCTAAGCACTGACCTGTATTATTCACAGCATTATATTTATTCACAGCCTGCTAGCTTTCACCCTCTCTTCTCTTTCTCCCCCTCATAAAACTGTTTCAGACAAGGATGTCTACAGTATAATATTTGGAGAAAGCTATCCGTTAGCAATTCTGTTCATCTCAATGGCAGTTGCTTGACTGGTGCAGGATTGCCTGATGTGCACAAATGAAAATAAGCATTCTCATGCATGCCTGTATTTATATTCCAATCTTAGCAACTTATGATTTTACATGCTGGCGTCGGTGTATTTCTCCCAGACACTGGCTCTGTGTTCATAAATTAGCACGGCTTTGTTTTTGACATAGGCAGGGCTCAGCTGGCTGTGCGGCTGATCATTATTCACCATAAGCACACAGGCTTTGCTGTTCTGACAGTACGGCCAATTATCACACAGAACCAAATCACTCACAGCTTCTCCCACTGCCACCCTCCCCTGACACTCACTGACTCCTGCAGGTGCATGAAGGAATCGCTTGCTGAGTCATTCTCCAATTCCACCCTTCCCATGCAATCCCCATGCTGGTCTAGGCTGGTTTATGCTGGCTAGTGCTGGTTTAGCTGGTGGACCAGCATAGCAGTGCTTTTCACCAGCAAATCCTAGCTGGTGAAGCTGGTTGACCAGCATGGTCTCTCTGATTAAGCTGGTTAAGTTAGAGTTTAAAAGACTGGTGCGGACACCACTAAACCAGCATCCCAAACTTGCAGACCAGCACCAAAAACACAACATAAGATGGTAACCAGCAATGCTGGTCTTTTCAGCATGGGTGTTGGCTCGTACCAGTGATGGAGATGATAGCGGGGTGTGGGAGCTTTCCATGTTGTGTCTTAGTTTATTAAAATCATTGGATGTAATGCTTCCCCGTGTCCCCATGGTGATTGTCTGCAGATCACTCCACTCAAAGGGCCTCGTGAAGGAGGAACGCTGGTGACTATCCGTGGCGAGAACCTTGGACTGGAGTTCAATGAGATTAAGGACAATGTGAAGGTTGCAGAGGTGGAGTGCACACCAGTACCCGAGGGATACATTCCAGCAGAACAGTAAGTGTTTTTTAGGTTATCTGGCCTCAGCTTGGCTTTACAAACACTTCAGCTGTAGCAATTGCAGTGTAAGGGTGTAGATGTAATTCTATAATACCATGCCGGAAATAAACCTTGTTATTTCATAGGACAATGTCAGAATATGCTTGTAATTTTTGGTTGTTAAAATTGTAAAATACTACTCCTATCCTAGCTTAATATGCAGAAACAACTAAGTTAGCCATTCGTATGTTTATTTCCCCGAAAAGTGTAAACAGTGTAGCTCTGTGGTGCAATCAAAACATTGCTTTTTTGTTTGAGCATGCTGAGAAGCCCAACATGACATGATTATGGGGTGGGACTGTTAGGGTTTTTTTTTTTTTTTTTAACCAATGGCTGATGGGTGTGTTCAGGAAACTTTTTTGAAAACAGCCATTATTTATGCAATTCCATTTAGTGATTTTAGTGGTGCAGAAATTATGCCTTTTACCTGGATGGACTAAATGGTGGTATATCCCTTAAATAGCCTCTATAAATTTGTTTCAAGCATCCAAAGAATTGTTCATTGAAACCCAGTTTAGCATAATGCAGGCCTGTTAAATGTTGCCAAAACCCTACATCTTTTTTTAAGTGCCCAGTACAGTATGGATTGGCAGTAAACACAGAGAAGAACATTAAAGAAATTTTTAATCCCAGGTCAGGACAGCAAAAGATATGTATGTGTTATTTGGTAAGCATTTGTGAAAACCCTGCTGACAGCATGATAAATTCTCCAATATTATTGTCCTCAAAAACCCTCTCTTTCAGTCTGCATTTCTCCCCCGGGTTGTGCCAGCACAAGTTTATTGTTATTATTTATACATTTTTTAACAATGTGATAAGCCCCTTACCGTGTTTTGTGATAAAGTTTGACAACTGTCATGGAATGAAGAGCCATCTTAATTCATGTATTAATCTTTCATCTCCAAGACTCGTGCATATATTATTTTGGCAAAGACAGAAATTTTAAAGTCATTCATTTAATATGTTTCAGTAATGGTTTGTTTGTTTTTTGACAAGGCATATCAGAACATAGTGTTATTGTGGAGTTATTCTGGTCATTTGATTGCGTGTGTTTTTTTTTTTTGTTTTTTGCAGAATTGTGTGTGAAATGGGCAAAGCTGAAAAGAGCCAGTTTGCTGGAAACGTCCAAGTGTGCGTTGGAGAGTGTCGTCCCGAGTTCATGGCTAAGTCATCTAAGTACTACTACTTTGTGGTGTGTACCTAGCAAATCAACGGCCATAAAATAACCCCTATGAGTTGGTGGTCCATCCTCCTTGATCTTAATCATGTCTATGTAATTAAAAGCCTTTGCCACTTCAGGGTTGAAAGTGCCTGGATTTACTGTTGACTCTAATAAATAGTGAACACTTTGGCCTAGTGGTGTACTTAGTCATATCAGCGGGCAATTGACCCTACGAAGTGTTGGGTCAACCCCCAGAGAGACTCGCCATAAAATGTACATTTTATAGCCAGCTACAGTCAGGTTTATATACCTCTGTCTTAACTCTTTCTTGTATCTGTCGTACTCCCAGTGCACGTACTGGTATGAAAACCATTAGATTGAGATCCAGCCACCCAAATGAACTGAGCTGCAGTATTAATGCTACCGTTACTGACACATTTTATACATGATCTATTCGTTTTATGCAAACATTAATGGCTTATGTTTCAGTTAGATTTTGTAATTGGGTTATGTGAAATGAGGTGCTGGTGACCAACTATGCTTGTCTTTTCAGCAGGGAAAGAGAGAGAAAGGAACAAAAAACATGAGTGATTGCCACTTCACCTCTGCTGTTGTGTGATATGTGTGCTTGTCAGTAATTCCCAGTGGTTGTTTTGACCTTAATTTCCACAGGTCCCCAGATTGTTGAGTCTAAAACCCAGTCGAGGGCCAGTATCTGGAGGTACCATCGTAAACATTACAGGCAGTCACCTGGATGCTGGCAGCAATGTGTCCATCATATTCAAAGACCAGATGTGTACCTATCAAAGGTAGGGTCTGACAGACAGGTACAGTATAGCATTGCCCTTCATGATATCATGGTTCTTTAGGTTGGTTTGCTGGTCACTCAAAGCCTCAACTGCAAGATAAAATCAATACAAATATTAAGAGCTTGAGAGTTTCATCAATAATCATCACTCTGCTCTTGCTTCAGGTGCAAGCACTTAGGAACAACCAATTCCTAAAAATATATTCACCTCACTTATACATGAGACATGACAGAGGAGTTTTAAACTTTTCAGGGTTTTACAATTTCAAGGGTTTTTCTTTTTTATTTAATCATAACCATTATTTAATCATTTTGAAACATATGTAAAAAATCATTACATCAGTGTAAACAAATGTAAGCCACATCGACATCAAAAATTTACTGAGTGTACCTTTTACTCTTAAATATTGAACATTATTGAGCATTAACTAATACAGTATATACCTGAAAAACATCAGTGATTGTTCTTTTTCTATTTTGTAATGTAGGAGAGGCGGACAGTGGATCACATGCCGTTCTCACGCCTCCATGCAAGGCTACGGGAATGTGTCCATATCTGTGTTTGTGGATAAAGCCCACATTCACAAAGATCTAAAGTTTGAGTACGTGGAGGACCCCACTATCACCAAACTGGAACCTGAGTGGAGCATTTTCAGGTGTGTGTACTACAAAAGCCAATCACGGTCAATACTATTGTTAAGCACAGTTTTAGACAACTGGAAATCATTACTTATTACACTGGTCTCTGGAATACTCTATTCTGATTGGTCAATGGCGCCATCTAGCGGTCTAATATTTCTAATTAACAACCGCACACCTGGGGGATTAAGACAAATCAGACCAGTCATCCATAGTCCTGATCACCTTGTTCAACAAGTGAAAGTTAATACATTGTTTTGGGGGGGGGGGTTTGGGTTTCACAGTGGCAACACACCACTGACCGTGACTGGGACCAACCTGGACATCATCCAGAACCCTCTGATCCGAGCCAAATACAAGAACTTAGAGACGGTCAATGTAAGTGCAAATGTTTTCCACACAATATAAGAGCACTAGGCCCTCACCTAACCTAACCTAGTAAACTGGAATGAGCAGACTATTCCCTCTGCTCCAATCACCTGTTCCAGCTGCACCTCATTGGAACCAGGACAGTAGCTGTAGAAAAGAGAGAAAGAGAGAGAGAGATAGTGAGAGAGAGAGAGAGAGAGAGAGAGGGAGAGAAAGACAAAGAAACAGACAGAGAACAGGAAGGCTGCCAGATCCCAGTGGCAGTAGCAGCAGTGTTTCCTTTGTGTGGGAAAGAGGAGAATGACTTAACACAGGGTTGATGCATAGTCAAGGGTATCGTGTGTCCTGTCTTCAGAATGGACCCAAAGAGCCATGGGAGGCTGCACTCAGTGAGATCTGATTGAAAGGCAACAGAGACAAAAGACAGTAATGTTATCTTGTACACGTATCTCACACATGGCCGCGTTTAGCATCTGGGCTGCGATATGATTAGGCCTTGACACGCTGCTCCTCAAAGCACAGTGGAATAAAAGTCGTACCCTGCCTTGCAGTCTCTGAAAGAAGTCATTTGTAGGGCACAAGACGTCTCATGTCCTTGTTTGTAATGTGATCACTCATAACTAGTTTGAAAAGAGTTTGACCAGACTGTGTGCTCTGAATAAATAATCTATTTTATTTTAAATGATTCCACCCTTTCTGACCTTCTAAAAAGGTATTTGCATTAGAGGAAGTAAAGGGTCGTTTGTGGATTTGTCTGTCTGGCTGCTACAGCTTTGTTAAGAATCCAATTAAAATGACTGGATCTGTTGGGATGCTTGTTATTGTGAGTCTGCAAACTGCAAAGCCATGTGACTTCACAAAACTCAAGGGTCTTGTCAGACGTCTTATTTATACACTTCAAAGAGTATGTGCCTATAGATTTGAATAGAGCTATGCAACAAAAGTTAATAAACCTGGATTCTTAATAAAAGAGGAGAAAAGGAAACAAGGGAACGGGGAAATAATGGAGGACAGAAAAGAAAGGAAGATACATAAGAGGAGAGACAATATTAGTGAGAGACAAAAAAAAAAAAAAAAAAGGCATAGAGAGTCAATGCCAGAAAGTCAATGTCAGATCTTTCTCAAGGAAGCAAAGGTGAGTGCAGTTAGTTATCTAGTGGTGAGTCACCAGCACTGTGGATATATCAAAGGCTTAGAGTGGGGCCATTTTAAAAGTGCTAATCATTTTGTGCTGCTTAGTTGAGTAGACTCGGTGTGTGTGTGTGTGTGTGTGTGTGTGTGTGTGTGTGTGTGTGTGTGTGTGTGTGTGTGTGTGTGTGTCTGGATCAAGTTTTGTCTGTATTGTGGGGAGCAAATGTCCCTACAAGGATAGTAAAATCTGAAATCGCCTAAATTGTGGCCACCAGCCAACAGTGCCCATGTGGAAAACTGCTAAATAAACATGCTAAATGTTTTAATGGGAATGTAAATATTCAAAAATATTTCTGTGAAAGTACAGTAAGGTTTAGGGGCAGGGTTAGGGTAAGAGCATAGAAAATATCATTAGCTCAGTATAAAACTAAAAGAAATCCATTGAAAGTCCCCACCATGATAGAAAAACAAACTCGTGTTTGTGTGTGGGACTTTTTAATTTTAGGGAGATGAGGTTAAATCTCGGTTCCGACTAAATAACTAAAAATTGAATAATTGCCTTTTTAAACAAAAACGTCTTGTTTCATAACATCAGAATAGATCACACACTTGTAGAACAGTCCATTGTTGCTTATAATTCATTATTGTCAATCTGAATCCAATGATATTATTGATCTGAATCCCAATTATTCTGTTTTATTCTGAATCTTACAACATGGGCTGCAAGTACTGTATGACTGGTTGACACTTTTCTTATGGGTACCTGTTCCACCTGTTTCCCCCTACCAGACATGTCAGGTGTTGAGTCCCACCACAATGCAGTGTATGGCCCCAGAGCTTCCCTACAGTCTGAGCAGACAGATGGATGTGCCAGAGAGACCCGATGAATTTGGCTTCATCCTGGACAATGTTCAGTCTGTGCTGGCCCTCAACAACACCAACTTCATCTACTACCCAAACCCAGTGTTTGAACCACTCAGTGTGTCTGGAGTCCAGGAGCTCAAACCAGGATCTCCTATTATACTCAAGGTAATATTGAGATTTCACATAGAATTTACCAAATTCTCTGTCAGTCCAAGATCATAGTTGGTAGAACATACACTATCGGTCGAAACTTTTGAAACTCTTGACTGAAATGTTTCTCATGATCTTAAATATCTTTTGATCTGAAGGTGTATGTTTAAATGTTTGAAATTAGTTTTGTAGACAAAAATATAATTGTGCCACCCTATAAATTTATTTCATTATAAAACTAAAATGTAATAATATATATATATATATAATTTTTTTTTTTTTTTCAATTGATGACTTGGACCAAATAATAAAGAAAAGCAGCTAATAAGTGCCCAACATAGATGGGAACTCCTTCAGTACTGTTTAAAAAGCATCCCAGGGTGATACCTCAAGAAGTTGGTTGAGAAAATGTCAAGAGTACATGTCTGCAAATTCTAGGCAACGGGTGACTACATTGAAGATGCTAAAATATAACAGTTTTGATTTATTTTGGATTTTGTTTAGTCACAACATAATTCCCATAATTCCATTTGTTATTCCATAGTTTTGATGACTTCACTATTATTCTAAAATGCGAAAAAAAAATAAAAAATAATAATTATAATAAAGAATGAGTAAGTGTTTCAAAACTTTTGACCGGTAGTGTAATTTTCCATTGATGATTGTCTGAATTTCAGGGAAGAAACTTCCTCCCTCCAGCCCCGGGTGGTAATGGGAAGCTCAACTATACTGTTCTGATTGGAGATAAACCTTGCACGTTAACTGTATCCGACACCCAGCTGCTGTGCGAATCGCCCATTTTGACTGGACGCCACAAGGTCTTGGTAAGCTGTGTTGTGGGTTACACATTCATTGTGTCAAATCCTGAATACTGGGGAATATATGCACTTTTCTCAGTGTCCTAACGCTGTAGGGGTCTATGGTTATTGTTCAGTCTGGGAGGCAGACAGAGAGATGGCAAATACCTCACCAATAAAATATATTAAAGTAAAATAAAACTAATAAAAGCTGTACTTGTGCCTTTGAATGGGAACTGTGTCTGGCTGCTCCACCACGTGCTTGTAGACAGATGTACAAGAGACAGTGCCACAGGCTATAAAAAACAGATACAAAAAGAACAGATACATTGTCCTCCTCTGCTGTTGGAACACTTGCTTTACTATCAAACAATAACATGGAATAAAATATCATTCCTCCGTCCAAAATCGATGCATTTTGGTCTGCTTCAAATCATAAATCAGTAGTATTATGGTCTTGTACAGATACAAAAGAATTACCTACTGCAAAGTATTGTTTTCATTAAAATCTTCACCAAATATTGCTCCGTTTTAGGCCCGCGTGGGTGGTATTGAGTTTTCTCCAGGTGTGGTCCACATCACTTCC
Source organism: Myxocyprinus asiaticus (assembly GCF_019703515.2). Classification (NCBI taxonomy): domain Eukaryota; kingdom Metazoa; phylum Chordata; class Actinopteri; order Cypriniformes; family Catostomidae; genus Myxocyprinus; species Myxocyprinus asiaticus. The sequence continues at coordinate 17,986,329 of NC_059388.1, forward strand.
GACAGCCCACTCAGCAGCACAGCTGTCATTAGCATTGCCGGGGCTGGAGGCCTCCTCATCTTCTTCATTGTCATCGTCCTCATTGCCTACAAGCGCAAATCCCGTGAGAGCGATCTCACTCTTAAACGCCTGCAGATGCAGATGGACAATCTGGAGTCCAGAGTAGCCCTGGAGTGTAAAGAGGGTAAGGAGTCTCAATCCAGTTTGTAAGATGTAAGATTGCAAGCAGCAAAAGAGGTTTGACACTGGATTAGCGAAGTGATCTCTTTCTGGATTATGGGGTAAAATATGCATGGTCAGGAGACATATTTAGTCACAACAGACTTTTGTTTTGTTTGTTATGCTGTTCGCAGCATTCGCAGAGCTGCAGACAGACATTCACGAGTTGACTAGTGATCTAGATGGAGCAGGTATTCCCTTCCTGGACTATCGTGCATATACCATGCGAGTTCTTTTCCCTGGCATTGAGGAGCATCCTGTCCTTAGAGACCTTGAGGTAACCTAACAGTTTTACTGTTGCAGTGATGCTAAATAAACCTAATTTGATTGCAGGTTCACATCCTTAAATTGTCATTATGGATTGAATATATGTCATAGTCAAACATTGTGGCAAGGATTAAATCTGCATTAGAGACATTAATAATACATGTTAATTACCATTAATTTCTAGTTACAATGTTCATTTTGAGTAGTGGACCCTTTCCAAACACTGTAATATCGTGTTTCTGCCTTATATTAAAAGTTATCTTTTTATATATTTGAATGTTTAAATTTATTTAGTGTACATTTTTAACATCATTCTTTGTGCTATATTACCCTGGCATTAATTAAAAAAATAAAAAAATAGTCAACTCTTCTGCGATTGGATTTCAAGTACAGCTGCTGAGGAAGTGACAGTACATTTGGTATCTTTCTTTCTTCTGACAGCCATGATTCATCTCTCCTATTTTTTCCTCTCGTGGAAAGTCGTGGAAACAAAATAGTGGAATTTTGGAGAAAATGCGAACACAAAAACAATATTTGCCGTGGTCTCCTATTCATTACTACTTCATGTGTTCCAAACCCGTAAATGTGAAAAGGGGTCGTACTGAATTTGCATCTGAAAGGCCTCTTATTAGGATACATTTGTACATGCCTGTAATAATTGTGTGAGGAACACTTACAATAATAGCTGCAAAGTATTTTTTCTTTTTTCAGATTTTGATGGACCAACAGTTTAGTGGGCTTGTTGGGAATTAAAGCTGTCACTGTGCTGTTTGTGTTCACCCTCAGTAAACAAAAGGCAGCAGCTCCCATTATAATCTACATGCAGTCTCTCTCTTTCTCTCCCCCTCATTTTTTTCTTAAAGTAATGAGCTGCTCTCTGATTCACAATTTCTCTTTCGTTAATAACAGTAATGGCATGCGACATAACTGTTTTTCAGAGCGCAGGGAACAGAATTACAGTCAAATGCAGTGCTGGCTACACCAAGCTACAGGTTATTTATGTCCCACTATGACACTGATGGACAGTTTTAATTGAATCACAAACACTTCTTCAGGCTGTACAAGCCAAACCTTTACCTTCTTATGCCAGATGAGCGCTGGTTCTAATCAGCCAAATCAATTGAGGCTTTTATTGGAAAAGTTTATAGTGAAATAAAATCTAATGACGTGAGCCGTTTCGAGATTTTGATAGGTATTTAATCATTATTAATGAGGCAAATCTCATGAAATTATGTTATGAGGTCTCTGCATGGTTAAGTGTTTGGCATCAGGTGACTTTAGTGCACAATGAATGCTTCTTAACCCAGTGAGCATCTGTTATTAGCTGAATGCTTTATTCCCATTTACTTGTGTGTTTGGTTGTAGATTGCTTAGTATTATTATTATTATTCGTTTAATTTTTTTCATCAGTTTAAGTGACTGTGGCCATTTCATTGGACACATGAAGCCATATGAGAGATTTTAAATGTGCTTGAAGTCCAAAAGAGCCAGCTAAAATAGAAGACAACAACATGACAACAATGGCAATATAGATGCTCAAACTTATAAAGAGAAGGGTACATAAAATCAAATTGCTTGATGAACGCAGTTTTCTTCCCTGTGTTGATGTATTTCCTATTGAAACATCTCTTTTATTTCTATTGTCTCTTTTTTAAAATAACCAATAGGCTTTAGTTTCATCACAACCATTATTTACTACTTGCTTGTTGATTGCTGGTGGTATTAGGGAGAGGAACATTCTCATTCTAGAGAACATTTGATTGGACAAAAATCTGTCACATTTATGCATATATCAGCTAAAAGTGAATTATGTCACCATTTAGGAGTATATGAGCATATAGATGACCTCAAAGCTTGAAACCGACATGAAATAAAGGCCACAAAATTCTAATTTTTATTTCATTGGTTATTTAATGATCACACTCAGACTAGGGATTGTGAAATGTAGTCTGTTTATAACTGCTATTTTCTCATTTTTTGCCGCAGGTGCCAGGTTACAGACAGGAACAGGTGGAGAAGGGCCTAAAACTGTTTGGACAGCTAATCAACAACAAAGTTTTCCTGCTGTCCTTCATCCGAACCCTGGAGTCTCAGAGAGGCTTTTCCATGCGAGACCGTGGAAACGTTGCCTCCCTGATCATGACTGTGTTGCAGAGTAAACTGGAGTATGCCACAGACGTCCTGAAACACCTGCTTTCTGACCTCATCGACAAGAACCTGGAAAGCAAGAACCATCCTAAACTATTACTAAGAAGGTACTACACACATGCACACTTACAGTGAAGTGCAATTACTGATTATAAATACCCTTCAAGTGAGCATAATCAACAGAGCACATGTTCTAAATTCTGGAATAATTTCTATCTGTCTGATTCTAATTATAGTCATCTTCATAGATGAGAGTGAATGACCTTAGTGAGTTGTGCTTGATAAATGGATTCTGCAGTTCACTGGATGGGAATATTGGTTTTGGTGACATTGAAATGCATACTTTCTCTCCCAAACATGAAATGCACTGACAAGCTTGTCATTAAATTGTAATCAGGATTAATTAGCACTAGATCCAATTAACAGAGCACTAAAAACCTGCTGATTTTAGGGAGATCTGTGAACATTCCCTTTGCAATCAACTCTTTAGTATATCTATTTTAGAAAGGCATAAAAATGTTATTACTATACCATGCAAACTGATTTTTACTCTCCACTTATTTGCACTCGTGTCAATTTATTCTTGTGGTTTTCTTTGTCATTATATTATCATCAAAAATAGCTTCTATTAAGCCCTTGTACTTTAGTTGCAGTATTCATTAGCTGACACTTTTATTCATTGTGCTAATTTAAACTGTTCTCACTAGTTTCTCTGAGCACAACAGAAACAAAGAAGCAAACACAATGTGTTGGTCAAAACAAGCTTCTAAAATTAACGTGACAGTTATGATTCAGTCGGGGAGCTCCTCTTGAAATTGTCACGTAATCTTACTGATTCAATAACACTTGTAATGACAGGCATGATTAATTGAAACAAGCAAAGGGAAGATTAATTGCACAAAGAGCTGCTCTACATATTACCGGTGGAAAATAATTTCAGCCAGTCTTCCATAAGATAAAAAGGCAGTGTGTCCGCTGTTTGTAGATGCTTGCAATGTATGCGATTTTAGATGGCAGAAAGCCTGGGTTCTTTCACCAATTGACAACCACTCCTTTAGTTCATATTGGCTATTTCTATGGAATAGACCCGCTTGGACCAAACACCCGCTTAGCAAAGCACGATACAGAGCACTGGTCCAGAACAGAGAAACTTAAGCTATTTTCTCCTCTCTCTCTCTCTCTCTCTCTCTCTCTTTCACACACACACACACACAGACACACTGCATGATTTCTAAATCGGTGTTTAAAATGCAGAGAGGCAGGACATCTTTGGCAGAAGCCCCAACCAGCTTTCCTTTCCCCATTTCCAAGAAAGCACTCGTGATGGCCGCCCCATCTGTCCAGCCTCAACCTGAGTTCACAAACACACCCAGGCTAACTAACTAACTAACGGGCGGCTTCTAGAACCATCTGTTGCATTCCGGCACCCAATTCCATCTTCCCTCACTCTACGGCCCACTTGAATTGTCTACGATTAAAAATAACTGAGACGGGGGCCTTGGTAGCTCAGTGAGTAAAGACGCTGACTACCACACCTGGAGTCGCGAGTTCGAATCCAGGGCATGCTGAGTGACTCCAGCCAGGTCTCCTAAGCAACCAAATTGGCCTGGTTGCTAGGGAGGGTAGAGTCACATGGGGTAACTTCCTCGTGGTCGCTGTACTGTGGTTTGCTCTCAGTGGGGCGTGTGGTGAGTTGTGCGTGGATGCCGCGGAGAATAGCGTGAAGCCTTCACACACGCTGTGTCTCCACGGTAACGCGCTCAACAAGCCACGTGATAAGATGCGCGGATTGACCGTCTCAGACGCGGAGGCAACTAAGATTCATCCTCCGCCACCCGGATTGAGGCGAGTCACTATGCCACCATGAGGACTTAGAGCGCATTGGGAATTGGGCATTCCAAATTAAGGAGAAAAAGGGGAGAAAGTATATATATATATTTTATAAAAATACAAAAATAACTGAGATATCATGCAGCCCGTTTTTTCTGTATATAAGACATCAATAAAATCTGTGTGTCTCTGTACGACTGCTTAGAAATGTGTTATACAGGGTCACACATGCCGCCTGTGTACACATGCACACACACTTTGTGCCTGAATATGCATACTTTCCTACTACACAGTATATCTGAATACTACAGTAGATTAACAATACCAGGATAATGTATTGCTTCTGCTGTGATTCTGAACGGTGCAATAAGTGGACACATTGCTATCATATAAGGCATTGGGAGTTGAGGATCCATCAAAAAAAAAAAAAAAACTGGGATCCATGCGTACTGTGTTGATGACAAAATTTTCTTCATGCATCAACTGAAGTATGCTTTTGGGCTTTATACTCTCAGACCAACACATTAAAATTCACTTTCATTACACACACCAGCTCACACAAACTAACACACACAGTCAGGAAGAGCTAAACAGAGGTCCTTTGATTATTCTTGGAGGATAATCCTCAGTGAAGGGGGACTATGGTTACGCAGCGGGACTCGACCGTGTGCAGAGCGGCCAATCTTCTCCACATGAAACGGAGTGCAAAATTGAAATCATTCCTGGCTTCAAGCTGTGTTCTTTAACGCATGTGCATTAAGGAGGGGGCATACCGGGGGTTTGTTTCAACAGACAATTGTTTTGTTAAGAAAATAAACCCTCTGATGCTGTGATCCATTTCAAGGTGCATAGCGTCAATCCATTAGTCAGGTGTGTTTGTGCGTATGCATTCCTGACCAAATTTAAGCTAAACCATAGGTAGCGAAAGTTTCAATTTCATAGCAGACTGAAACCAGGCGCTTTATGTACTCAGCGCCACACACTTGGCAACAGTGTTAAATCTATGAGCTTGTTTACGAGAGACGTTTTCTGCATATAACAGATACTTGCAGTGCAGTATCTGTCAAAGAGTGACAGTTCTTTTTTTGTGGGGGCTCTGGAAACATAAACAGCTCTCAGGTCCTCAATGTCGCAAGAGCTGGCCCTTCACATCCATTTGCCATGGCAGAAAGCAGCATCAAATGTAAATGGCTTTTTCATGATGAGCAAGATATATGGAGCTATTTTGCTGCTTCTCTCTCTCGTTTATGAAGCGTAGCTCAGCTCTACATCACGATGCCCCTTTGCACATTCCCCGTGGAGGAATCCTCTTACTTTATTCCACTGGAAAATGACTGTTTAATCAGGGGGAACTAAGCACCTGGTGCTGCCCTCTCCACTTCTCCCCATCCCTCACCACTGGATGGGCATCATGTTTCCTGCCTCCCCTAAATTCCAAAGCCAAACAAGCTCTTCTCTCCTTGCCAGTGATATGTGACATAAGGATTGAGTGGACAATGATAGTTGGTTGCTCTTAGCGTTGTGGCAGCGCTATGGAAAAGTGTGTGCCAGGATTTTTTGGCAATGTGGCCACTTATTCCCCCTCTGGTAAGCAGTGAGATAGCAGGATATGAGTTTGAGTCTTGCCAACAAAAATTACCATCAAACCAGCCGATTACAAAGAAAGAGAAAGCTAATGGGAATAAACAACAATAACCAAAGGTGGCTCTAGAGGGAACGCAATAAGTAAACAGTTTCTGTCTCTTGCCGTTTCCTTTTTATTTCTATTTTCATTAGTTGCTCTCTATGGTCCAGCGCCAGGTTTTCCCCTCCCACTGTTCCTCTTGTAATTGGTCCAAAATTTGCAGGGATTGAGTAATGTTGTAAGTGAATAGTTGATTACAGGGCAGTGTAGGGATTGAGATGAAAGGAAAGATGAAACGTGACCCCATTGACCCCATGGAACCGTCCTCCTTTGGCCCACTTGGTGCCATCTGAGGTAGTGGCTACAAAACAAGGGGTCACTAATCCTTTCCAGGTGTTGCACCAGCTTAGTGGGACACTCACGCTCTCGAAACAACTGCTTCTTGTACACATACGTAAACACAGTGGTGCACAGCGGCAGGTCTCTGATTGGCAGCAGGAGAGAGGGAATGCTGGTAGCAGCTGCGATGCAGGGCATTAGAAAGGGTGCCACAGACACACTCTCCCACACACCATAATGCTGTAATCCTGAAATATTGATGCTCTGTGCCATGGCTCATTGCAGGACGCCTTGGCAATTCACCAGCTCCCTGTGGCACACACACATTGAAGACACCTGACTGTATTTGGTTTCACTCTGACATAGTTATTATGTATGTACATCTTTCGTATCGAATCAGAGTCTGTGGTCCAAGTGCAGGTGTTAACCAATCATGGCCTGCTCCAAAGCACCCTGGCCCTCCATTCAGCCACCTTCTATTGTAATGCGATCCATTTTGAGCTCAATGGCCGGACTGTGGGGGTAAAATGAGTAGCCGGTTTATTCCAGGGCAGAGCGGGTTCACTTGGCATCAATCCAGGTGGATCATATAAAGGCTTTTAATTGGGTTTCTTGTATTAGCGTCTTGTGGATTATTGTGGCCTTGGAGTCTGGTAATAAAGACAGCCTGCAGATTGGGGCTAAAGATTCCAGAGCACAATTTATGTTTTGGCAATTATGTTTGTTTAACACAATCCCATTCATTTGCAGACACCAGGCATTGTGGAGTGAATTTTTCATGGTTGTGGTAATCGCATTTGTGCATGACACTCACAATGATAATCGTGGCTTTGTGCTGCTTTTATTTATTTATATACTTTGTTTTTTTTGTTTTTCAGAACAGAGTCTGTGGCTGAGAAAATGCTCACAAATTGGTTCACTTTTCTGCTGTACAAATTCCTCAAGGTAAGAAGATTGTTTGCATTTGGAACAAAGCAAAAATGTAGCCACATATTCAGGATTGGGGGGGACCAAATGTAATAATTTCAATTAAAATTTACCATTGAAAAAACATATCTGTCAACCGCTAATTTTGAATATTGCAGAAGATGTGACCACCTCAATATCTCTGGTGGTTACAGCCCTTGAAGATCACTCACATTCAAGGTCATTTGGCACATGCACTGTTGTGTCCAGAGAAATCTTGCAGGAAGATTGTTAGTGGTGCACTGCAAATGTCTATGTATATGTGTATGTGAGTGTGTGTGCATACACTTTTAATCAAAGAGGGTTTAAAGTTGGCCGAGTCTTGCTGACTCCAGTGCTTATCTGTGCCTTTAATGAGACAGTCGGCTTAGCCCCAGGTGCTTCTCTTTTGTACATACTGCACTGTTACCGTCAGAACCACAGCGTTACTCTCTGCCTCTGGATTTACAACTAACACCTGCCATTAACCACTTAATAAACACATCTGCTGTGATTAGATCATGGCTGGTGCAATTTCACAACTGTACATAAATCGAATGCATAGAATAGGCTATAAATCCTGGAAGTCTAGGCTTAGTTTCAGTTCAGTTTAGTTTAATGGACTAGACGTGAGTGACTGAAGCTGAAACATCACTCAGGAGCTTCAGGATTCATTTAAGCTCAAAATAGACTCTACTGCAGGAGAAGGACTTCATTGTGACCACATGCATGTGAAACCATAACATTATTATTGTTTTATCGAGCAGTGCTTGACCAGCTGCCCAGACTGCAAGTCATTGTTGGAAAAGGGAAGGACTGATGTCCATTTCTCATTTAAACAAGCATATTTCCTTCAAATTCTGATACAGACTAAATAAAATATATCTTTAACAGGGGGTCAATGGCACTAATTATTGTTTGATCTCAAACCAATTTTGTCAATACTTATTTTGTGAACTTAAACCAAAGCTAAAGTTCAGCTAAATGTTTCAATGTCCTTCCCACTTTAAAATGTGTTAAATAAAATTAAAATGTAATGACAAAAAATATTTGACTATGTACATCAATAATAAGCATTTTAAAGGCTTTGCAATGTAAGGCATCGTAAAGTATGTAAATACATTAATATGGTACTATATGCATGTAATAATAGACCAGGCTTACAGTTCAACACTCAGTTTTATACTTTATGTAACAGAGGGTCCCTGCTTTGCCTCTCTATCCACCTCTGATCTAGCTCAACCATAATTGAAATCCAAATGAGTGAAATTGTGCCATGAATTCTTGTCCTAGAGTCACTCTTCACTGCTGAAAAGCTCCATCAAAAGCATATACATTACTGTTATTGAATGAGGGAATGACAGCCCATGCCCTCTGTTGGTGGTTGGTGTGAAATTTAAGAATGTGAAAATGACACAGTTCTTTTTATTCTCTTGTGTAGGAGTGTGCCGGGGAGCCCCTGTTCTCGCTTTTCTGTGCCATAAAGCAACAGATGGAAAAAGGCCCCATCGACTCGATCACCGGAGAAGCCCGCTACTCACTGAGCGAAGACAAGCTCATCAGACAGCAAATTGATTACAAGACTCTGGTAAGGACCTGATGCCCAGGCGTGCTGAGAGATGGAAGAAAAAAGAGAATGTTTTGTAAGCAGAGAAAGATACAGGAGGAGAGAAGTAAACTGAAATGGGAAATGGAGAGAGAGACAAGGATATAGGGATAAGAAAAGGCTAAGTGGTGTGAAACTGTGCATGTAGAAGCAGACAGGTGTGGAGGTGGAGAGGGAGGTATAGGATGATTTGTTTGGGGTGACTTGGCATGCAATGCCCACTACCTGTCTTCATACCTGACAGGGAACACACAGGCTTGTTTTGACCTTTGACCTCTACAGCATCCTGTGGAGATTGGCAGTGTCGTGTTCTGGGGGACACTGTGACAGTCATGTGCGGGGCCCGTGTTGTCAGGGCGGGCTGTTTACTGGGACAGCACATCAGGAGGGCAATCTGTATTCTGCATGAAGAATGGCGAGACTCGCACTTCTCCATTCAGGGAACACACAAACTGAAAACAAAAATGTAAACTTAAGTTGTTATGGATAAAAGTGTCTGCCAAATGCATAATTTAATTGTATTGTAAATTGAGACAAAGGTAGAGAGAAAACGAATGTGGAGACTAGTATCTCCTCTTGGCATCTGGCCTGTTCCTCTCAACACAACGCTGATTTGATGACTGTAGGAGCCATTTCAGCTTCATCATTCTGTACTCACTTCCAAAACACTTGACAAACAGCTGCAGACTCACTGTATGTGATATTAGCCACCACCAATAGCAAATTCTGTATTCCTCAGCAGTGACTTTATTGATCATTAAAGTGCTTGCGAGGTGAGAACTGTCCCTCATACTTCTTTTAAACATTTTCCTGCAATTAATTTAGCTCCAACCATTTAATGAACAGACCGAATCATCAAACTTTGTCTGGTAGATACTTTTAAGGCTTACTCATGCATTTGGCAGACACTTTTATCCATGGAGACTTCCAGTGTGTTCAAGGTATTTATTTTATCACTATGTGTGTTTCCTGGTAATCAACCCATGACCTTGGTGTTACTAGCACAATATTAACCTGCTGAGCTGCAGGAACTCACAATGTGCTATGCATTTTTTACAATAAACTTTAAACTGGAGAAATTACAGTAGTAAAATTTCCCACTGACACAATGTTTGGCATAAAAAAAATTGCATACTAAGTTGTGTTTGGTCTTTATCAAAGATCACCTTGCAAGTACAAGTAGTCCTTGCAGGAAATGCAAATCTAGATATTTCTTAAAAACATTAGGTCACCTTAACACTGATCCCAGCCCTGAATTAAAGTGAGATTCTGTTTTTGGTTGAAAAGCTGTATTGATAGTGTTTTAGTGCAAGACATTGTTTAGTCTTGGCCCTTAAAGGAATGGTTCACCCAAAAATTAAAATTCTCTCATCATTTACTCACCCTTATGCCATCCCGGATGTGAATTACTTTCTTCAGCAGAACACAAATTAAGATTTTTAGAAGAATTTCTCTGCTTTTTTGGTCCATACAATTCAAGTGAATGGGTGCCAAAAGCTCCAAAAATCAAATCGGTCAGCATAAAAGTAATCCATATGACTCCAGTGGTTAAATCCATGTCTTCAGAAGTGATTTGATAGGTGTGGGTGAGAAACAGATCAGTATTTTAGTACATTTTTACTATAAATTCTCCTCCATGCTCAGTCAATCTCCACTTTAAATTTTACTTTTACATTCTTCATGCGTATGCCCCCTACTGGGCAGAGAAAATAATTTCTAGCAAATAATGGCTTTAATATTGATCTGTTTCTCATCCACACCTATCCTATCACTTCTGAAGATATGAGTCTTCTGGATTACTTTTATGCTGCCTTTACCTGCTTTTAGGTTACATACAAATTTTGCACCCATTCATTGATTGTATGGACCTACAGAGCTGAAATATTCTTCAAAAAATCTTAATTTGTGTTCTACTGAAGAAAGAAAGTCATACACATCTGGGCTGGCATGAGTGTGAGTAAATCAGAGAATTTTCATTTTTGGGTGGACTATTCCTTTAATGTTTAGATGTTATTCTATGGGGACATGCACTTCATCCCTTCTAACGATTTGGCAAAGACTTTCCTTAAAACCCACATACATTTCATTTAATTGTATTGATTTTAGTTTTGGTCCTTCAGGAGAGTCACTGATACCACTGGACATTATGTAAATGAGGTCTCCTAATGTGCACGTCGTTATTTCATGATAACAGATGCCAGCAAGAGCCCTCTGAGGCTCTATATTCTGTCTCCATCGTGAGTTTTTTTTTGTTTTTGTTTTTTTGACTGAACTATGTAATTTCGTCTCATGATGGTGGTGGTAGTGTTGGCATTAATGACGGCTGTCATCAGAGATGGAGAGTCTGACAGCAACTAAGATGAGGAATATTAGTGTGTTAATTGCAGACTGGTGCGAGCTGAGGTGGTTAAGGTGACAACTCCCTCATTGTGGCCAATGGGATTTTACGCTCACATTGTTACATCAGCTGCTCAAGTTCATTTATTCAGAAACACACAATAAACATTTGACAGATTCCACCTTGAAGAATAGAAGCTCTGATCTGTTCTCTTTAGACTTTTTTTTTATTTTTAAAGTAATCATTCACCCAAAAATGGAAATTCTGTCATCATTTACTCACCCTAATGTTGTTTTAAATCTATATGACTCACTTCCTTCTGTGGAACACAAAAGGAGATGTCAGGCAGAATGACAACCTTAGTCACCATTCACTTTTATTGTATGAAAAAGAGGATGCAATGAAAGTGAATGGTGACTGATCAGTCCCCCTGAGACATATTATGAACACTGTTGTCAGCTCTGTGTAGGGCTTGATTAAACCTTTTTACAGAAATAATGATCTTTTGTTCAAAATGAATCTAAATACTTCCAATTATCCTGTATGCATAAACAGATGCATTTTAGCACTATTTAAACGTATCTGAAGAAAAAGAAATGCATTTCAAATCATGTGGATTAATTCTGTTCCTGTGTTGTGTAGGTGGTGAACTGCATGCATCCAGACAATGAGAAAAGCCCAGAGGTACAGGTGAAGGTACTAAACTGTGACACTATCAGCCAGGTGAAAGAGAAGATTCTGGATGCCATCTACAAGAACGTCCCCTATTCTCACCGACAAAAAGCCTCTGACATGGACCTGGGTTAGACTTACATTTATTTATTTATATTCAAAGTATACTTTTTATCATTATGTGCATTCGCTGGGAATCAAACCTTTGACCTTTTACCAACACTTTTACCAATACTTGTTTTAAAATCTGTATTTTCTTCTGTAATGAGATTTTATTTCAATGCCAAGATTCAAATTTGGATGTTTTGTGGTCAAGGGTTATTTTGTTGTGTTCCTCGGGTTAGCATTCAAATCTTGGTGGTTTATAAATGTATTCCTCTCTCGCCTGTCATGGCAGAGTCTTCAGATGCTCAGTGCTTATTGAGCAGCATGTAGTCCCATGATCATATTGATTTCAAGTCACCTTTAATGACAGCTGGATTTAAATTCAGTTTTTATTTTCCTTTTTTAATAAGGCCTCTGCTTGTCCACCCTCTCCAGATTTGGTATGTAAATCTGACATTAACCAAGATGTTTCTCACACACACTCAAGCCTAAAATGTGTTATGTGTTATTTAGTGGACAAGGATTTGGAGCACAATTGTGATGAGGATCCATGAATTGCTCCTCCTGGGATTCAAACCAGTGTCTTTGGGATAATTAGCCCAATTTTTTAACTACCACTCTACCACCAAAACGTAGTAGTAGTTTGCAGACACTTTCTTATTCAAAGAGACTTAAGCTGTGTCCAAATATGGCATTCCTACTATATAGTATGCCTAAAACAGTATGCCAATGAATTAGCATGTCAGAATCTTCAGTATTCATAAAATAGTAGGCGAGAAATACCTGGAAGGCCTAATTTTTCCATAGAGATTCTGAAGTGCGCATCCACTGGACACTTTACGATCCAATAATGTCCCTGGAGCTTAGGAGACGTCACATTCAAACCAATGATTTAAAAAAAAAAAAAAACATCAGAGAACCGCGAGTCGGGTGACTCTGTTAGTGATGTACAGTATATACCAAGAAAGTTGTTCCTTATGGTTAAATAGTGCTTGTTTAACAAAACCAGAGTAGATTATTTTTGCAGTTGTTACTACATCACGAGACAATGCCCACATTCCCAGATGTTTGGAATGTATTCATACTACTCACCTGCATACTTAACATACCGGTCGAGAAGTGCGTTCTCTATCAAATTCAGTACAGACTGTACTCTGACAGTATGTGATATTGGACACAACCTTATTGTAAAAAGCAGGGACAGTGTCCTTGGATCTAAGTAATTTAAGGAAATCTTGGAATAACAAATGTCTCAGTTACTGTTGTAACCTCCGTTCCCTGTTGTGTCGATGTAGTGACACTAGGGGTTGCTCTTGGGAGCCCCAAACACCTCTAATCTTTGAGAAAAGGCCAGTGAGAATTGGCGTGTGGAATTTGCATGCCACTCCCTCGGACATACGGGTATAAAAGGAGTTGGCTCGCAACCACTCATTCAGGTTTTGTGCTGAGGAGCTGAGACAAGGTCCCAGCCATTTCAGTGGATAGTACAGCATTGTGGAAAGAGGGATACAACGTCTCATTCCCTCCATCAGGAAACGGAGGTTACAACAGTAACCGAGACATTCCCCTCTGTCACTCACTCGACGTTGTGTCGATGTAGTGACACTAGGGGTCCCTATAGAAAAACGCCACAACAGTTGGACCGTGTTATGTGAACTGCCGATGTAGGTGCAAGCAAGCTGCTACGTGCATAATAGCAGGTGCATCAGTCCGCACGTCACCTCCCCTAATGCCGCACAAGACGTCATGTAGTTCCCCACATCCCGGGGGAGGGGGGGGTGATGAAACTAGCATGGAAGCAGGCCGCACCAGCCGTGGCCTTTTCTCTCTATGTTTTCTCTCCACAGAGTATTAGATTCGGCTGGGCCATCTAACGCTATTACATGTGCCGGGGAAGGTGTTCTTTGCTTTTCCTATTCTTTAAGGGGGAAAAGACCCCACGGAGACCACATCCTGCCCGAAGGGGAGGTAACGTGGCAATATGTCACGTGGGCTCACCAGCTGCACATGGAAGAGGCGCGGTGGTAGGTCCTGCCTCGAAGGGGAGCTCTACAAACACAGCGACCAGGGCAGAGGGAGCCCTGCCCAAGGGAGACACGGGTCTGCCGTAGGGAGACTGTACCGCGGAAAATACATCACAGGGGGTTACCGGAGTAACCGGCACCGGTGGAGCACCTATCCCAGTACAGGGCATATTAGTACCCATAGTGGGACCGGCTGCGAATTCCTCCACCGAATTCACGAGCCACAGGGCTAGGAAGGAAGGACATCCAGGGTTCACGGTTCGTGAACTCGCATGGGAGAAGAAGTGCACGTCTTTGCCTCATGGAGGGGAAAGGCGCTATATGCAAGTGATACACCCGGCCAGCTGTTCCGTATTACCAAACTTACCTGTAAGTTTATCCCTGAAGGGGGTCATGGTCTCAGGACCACATGAGAGTCTACCAGACCAAACTCCAGGCAGGTATCGCTGACGGAGAATGCCTGCAGGTCCTCAACGCCACGTCGAGGAGCCTTGCTTCGTCTCGAACTCGTGGCTGCGCTGAAGGGGCCCTCGAAGCACTTACCTTGCTCCATGTACCTGGAGTTGGGGGGGGTCGGCGACGGGGGAGGAGGGACTTTTTGACCGTCCTCGTAGCTCGTAACAACCGCTTGGCCATGTGAGTATGGTGCGGTCGGGCGCGCGAAGGCGGGGGGGACTTCCAAGTCGCAGTTGGTCAGTGTCCGGTCGCCGTGATAACGGCTGTCGTAAACACTGACCCAAGGAGTGAGGAAACCGCTCTTTTTTTGAAAGTGTGGGTAGCGCAACCCGTTCGGGGTGTGGCGAACCTAAAACAAAAGGGAACATAAGATTTACCTCCCGGCCCTCCACCAGGAGGACAGAGTGTTCTGGATACCAGCTCCATGGTAGCAGCGGACATCTCACTCCCTGGGTCGTCCATCTCAGGGGCACTTAGGAGCCTTCCGAGTCCTTGCGCCCGGTCGTGAGGCAGGGGGCGTCAGCTTCCTGCGGGGGGCTCTACGCTGGGGCCGAGAACTGGGCTCAGGCTGTTGCGGAGCCGCCTGGGCTTTCGCCGCCACAGGGGGATGCCCTCGGTGAGCAGATGGGGTACGGGATCTTGAACCGCACTGGGGCAAGATGTGCTGTATCGCCTCAGTCTGCTTCTTCACCACCGAGAACTGCTGGGCAAAGTCCTCGACGGTGTCGCCGAATAGGCCGATCTGGGAGATGGGATCATTGAGAAAGCGAGCCTTGTCTGCGTCCCTCATCTCGACCAGATTCAGCCACAGGTGGCGTTCCTGGACCACCAAGGTGGACATGGCCTGCCCGAGTGCTCACGCCGTGACCTTCGTCGCCCAGAGGGTGAGGTCGGTCGCCGAGCGCAGCTCCTGCATCACATTGGGATCAGGACTACCCATGTGCAGCTCTTTCAGTGCCTTGGCCTGGTGTACTTGCAGGAGGGCCATGGCATGCAGGACGGAGACGGCCTGTCCAGCGGCACTGTAGGCTTTAGTCACCAGAGACGACGTAGTCCTACAGGCCCTGGAGGGGAGCTCCGGACGATCCCACCAGGTGGCGGCGTTTTGCGGGCAGAGATGCACCGCAACTGCCTTATCCACCTGAGGGATCTCTGCATACCCGTGGGCCGCCCCGCTGTCGAGGGTAGTGAGAGTGGACGAGCTGGGAATTCGGGTTCGGGCAGAAAAAGGTGCTCTCCCGGACCTCGTCAGCTCGTCGTGCATTTCCGGGAAGGGGGGGGGGGCGTGGCTGTGAGCGGCACCCCAAGCCCAGGAACCAGTCATCTAGCCGCAAGGGCTCAGGGGAGGGTGGAGGATTCCAGTCCAACCCGACACTCGCGGCGGCCCGGGCAAGCATGGCGGTCAGCTCTGCGTCGGCCTCAGACTGGGCGGGCAGATCCAAAGGTGGCAGCCCAGTCGAGTCCACGGTGTCTGACATCGCCAGTGCACTCTCCGAAGCAGCGATCGAGGACTCATCCTGCTCGCGAGCCCCGAAAGAGATGTTAAGCTGGCCGTGAGGCGAGCTGGTCTCATCTCGGAACTCGACAGGGGCAGACGAGCGTGCTGGGGAATGGGAGGTCTGCGGGGAATTACCCGGCGAGACCGTGCCCATTGAAATCCCCAAATCGCCTCCAGCGCCAGCCGGGCTGGCCTCGTACCCGTAGGTAGAGGGTGCAGTGCAGGGGGCGGCTGGAGTGGCTTTCCCTCGGAGGAAGGAAAGCCGCGACCACAACGTTGCCATGGTCATGTTCTTGCAATGAGAACACAAACCATCCACGAATGCTGCCTCAGTGTGAGCGCGGTCCAGACACGTGAGGCAGCGCCCGTGGCCGTCGGAGGTGGAGAGATAATGACCGCATCCAGGAATCACACAAAGACGGAAAGGCATCTTTAAAAAGACATTCACATCAATGTGTTGCTCTGATAGAGGAAAATATACTCTTTGCAGAAATAAATACTCTCTCAGTAGCGCTGTCGAAGCGTCCAGGGGCGTAGTCTGCACTAAGCGTGCAGAAGGAGAGAAAGCCGCTGAAATTTGCCATATATCCAACAGCATACGCTTCTTTCTGAGGTGAATGGACCGGCATGGAATTCAGCTCGCTGACACACAACCGCTCGGCTTTGAAGAAAAAATCTGAATGAGTGGTTGTGAGCCAGCTCCTTTTATACCCGTATGTCTGGGGGAGTGGCATGCAAATTCCACTCGCCAATTCTCATTGGCCTTTTCTCAAAGATTAGAGGTGTTTGGGGCTCCCAAGAGCGACCCCTAGTGTCACTACATCGACACAACGTCGAGTGAGTGACAGAAGGGGAACCAGGTTGTACATCCACCATCCAACTCCGATCTATGCACTAACACCGCATTTTACACACAGACAGTTTCTTATCAAAAACAACTTTCAGCACTTTAATGTCAGTCCATCAACTGTGACAATCACATACATACTTAATTGACAGGTGGGAGATTCACACACTGGGAAAAAACATCCCCACTGATCTGCACCAATCTATTTTTCCACATTTTGCAAATGAGACCTTTACCAAAATCCACTAGCAACAGATTTTCAAACAGCCCAAATTGTATTTTCTATCTGATTTTTTTTTTTTTTTTTTTTGTGAAAATAGCATATTTCTAAATGCTATAGTGCAACGCTAGTCTGTCCATGAGGGAATGGTACTATGATAAGTGAAGAAAATGTTTCAGCTTCTTTGATGGGCTCTCCTGTGTAAAATGCTTTTATAGGCCCCACCGGGTAAGTGTGTTGTTTTATTTGGTGGGAGAATTAGATGATGTCTAAGGGAGTGTGTGAGTGTGTTGCGAGATAAAGCAACATGCTTCCCGGATGAGAGGAGGCATCTCGGCATTCCGTAAACAGATCTCATGGTCTCCTGAGCCCCTGCGCACTCCCTGGCCCTGATCTGGGGGCCAGATAAAGATAATGGGTAAAAGGAATGAGGTAGCCTCCATCTCCTCAAGCCCTCGGAGACAGATTGGACCAGAGTGTTTCTGTCCCCTGCCTTTGTTTTTAATTTTCCCTGTCACACTCCCCTGAGGGGAGGGAAGATAGAGGGAAAGAATAAGAGAGTGATGCAGACAAATCAATGCAATTGAACCCATCCCAGTCTCCATTCTAACCATCTCTTCATCTCTCTGGCTCTATTCTTTCCAGTTACATTCTGTTTTTGTCTTTTTCAGCAAGGATCTCATCCTTCCTGGTGCATCTCTCAGCAGAAGCTTCACAATGAAGCTCTCTTCATTCCCTCACACTTTGCTTTTTTTTACACTTCTGTTCTGCAGTCATCTTTTCTCTCACCATCTCCCTCCTCTTTTTGTTTCATTTAGTCTTATTTCATTTTGTTTCTTTTCGTTTAATATTCTAGTTTTGTCTGCTTTTTGTTTAGTCTTTTTTTCCTCTACTCTTGGTCTCTTTTCAATGTCTCTTATTTTCTTTTTGTTTAGTCTCCTCGTTTAGTCTTTTCTTTTTGTCTCTTTTCTGTTTTGTCTCTTATTTTCTTTTTATGTAGTCTTTTCATTTTGTCTCTTTTCTTTGTTCTGTTTGTTTACTCTTCTGTTTGCACTTCCCAAGCTGAAGCACATTTGCATGTTTATTGACGGCTGTGCTGTAGTGAGATATAAAAACAATGGTCGTGTCTCTCCTTGAGATTCAGAGTTTTCCTCATCACAGAGAGACATGTTTCATCATCCTGCCTGTGATTGCTGTTTTGCTTTTCTGGTTAGTATCAGAGCCAAAGAAAACAACGTGAAGAGGCCTCACTCCTCTAGTGTACCAATCATACCTTCATTTGCGATGAGGGAGTGTACAAAAAAAAAAAGACGTCTCTCTTGTTCCTGGCCATGTTATCTGTACATCACAGTGCAAAAGAATATGTTTATTTCATTAAATGCTGATTCTCATCTTTTGCACCGCTGTTTTTGCTGAGGCTGCAGACAGGTTCTGGTGGGCCCTGATGGCTTCAGGGAGGGTGGGAGAATATCTTCGCATTTTGTTGTGCATCTCTTGTGAGCTCAGAAACTACAGTAAGAGCATGCTCAGCGGGAGGCTTAACATGGTCGATCAGGGCCGTTTGGGCTCAGAAAGCTTGAAACACTACAGATGAAAAAGGAAGTGGCTTTCAGCAGTAGCTGTAATCACACCCATCGATCCACTGGCCACGAAGGCCTGGCTTTCTAACAAAGGGCAGAAGAGATTAATTTACCTTTCCTGGCTTCCACCCCTTTTCAAATGCTCCTTCACATACCCATATTTTCTCTCTTGTTTCTGTTTCTTTCTCTCTTTTTCAGTTTCTTTTCTTTTTTTTTAGTTTATAAGGTTTTGAAAGTAACTTATTGTTTTTTTTTTTTTTAATTTTCTCTCTTTTCAAAGCTGAAAGGTTTGCTGATTACCATCAACTATACTATAAATACTGTACTATACATGTATCTGTTGAGCTGAACTTTGCAAAAATGTATTGTGTCTCAGTGCTGAAGCTCAGTAATTGGATAATATTCCCTGTTCACTGCAGAAAATGAAGGGAATGTGACATTCTTTTGCTTTGGTAACTTGCTTTGGTTTGTTTTCTGGTTGCAGAGTGGCGTCAAGGCAGAGTGGTACGAGTCATCCTGCAGGACGAGGACGTCACCACAAAGATTGAGTGTGACTGGAAAAGACTCAACATACTGTCTCACTACCAGGTGAGATCCTGTGTCTGCACCAATCACTTCCAGACACACTCTAGGGCACACCTTCCTGCCTGGAAACTGCGTTTGTTACCATTATCTATTCTCACTTTGTGTAATTAGTTGTTCTCAACTTTTCCACACCATAGATACAAATTAACTATGGATTATTAACTAATAGTATTATTTAAAAGTATTACTGAATTAACTTTTTTGTAGAATGAAAGACAATTCTGTGAAGTAACTTAAAGGATTAGTTCACCAAAAATGAAAATGATCTCATCATTTTAGCACATAAAAGCTTGAAAAGACTCCAGTAGTTAAATGAATGTCTTCTAAAGTGATACGATCGCTTTGGGTGAGAATCAGATCGATATTTAAGTCCTCAATGGGACTCGGTTCCCCCCGCCTCTTACATGACTTAAGCACGCTAGCATGTTCACGTGAGAACTGACGTGATACAACCAGAAGTGAAGCTCGATTTGTTTACAAGAGAAATCTGTTTACAAGCTTAGTTGGTTTTGCTTTCATTTGAACAAGCCAGTGTGCTTACGTTATGCGAGACGCAGAGGGAACCGAGTCCCACTGTGGAGACGCATCGGAGAGCGACCAGAAGTAAAAAAATTATAGTGAAAAGGACTTAAATATTGTTTCTCACCCAAAGCGATTGTATTGTTTTAGAAGACATTAATTTAACCACTAGAGTCGTATGGATTGCTTTTACTACGATTGTCTGTGTTTTTTGGTGCTTTAAATTGCAAATCACCATCTACTTGCATTGTATGGACCTAAAGAGCTGAAATATTTGTGTTCTGCTGAAGAAAGTCATACACATCTGGGATGGCATGAGGGTAAGTAAATGATGAGAGAAATTTAATTTTTGGGTGAACTATCCCTTTAATGTGGTAATCACTATGTTTATAGCAGGGTTCCCATGATGATGAAAAACCTGGAAATATCAGGGAATTTAAGAATTGTGTTTTCCAGGCCAGGAAAGTCATGATATAGAATATATATTTTCTAGTTTTCTCTTTTCTGAAACATTTCTTGTGTAGTGTAATGTAAAACTTGCCTGCAAGCCAAAGTGATGTCAGATTTGTGAGTGAAACATTCCCTCTAGTCGGTTCTTTTTAAATGAAAAGTCTAAATTATCCATTACTGTATATGTCTAAATCAAACTGATTTTTACAAATCTGGTAAGATTTTACAGTAAGACTGTACAACAACTGAACTAACAACAAACAATAGTTCTACAGCAGTTTTTTGTTTTGGTTAATGTTAATTTCAACATATACTAATATATTTTTTACATCAAAAATGTTATATGTAAACAATAGTTAATGCATCATAAACTAACATGAACTAACAGTGAACAGAAGTACTGTATATTTAGAAATTAACTTAAACCATAATAACTAAATGCTATTAGAAATGATTGTTGTTAGTTCATGATTCCTATTGAATTTACCTATGTTAGTGTATACAATCTAATTGGAAAATGTTACCAAAATATGTATCCAGTAATCACAAATGAATGGAAAGTCATGGAATTTAATTAGTCAAAAAGGGTGGAAACCCTGTTATAGGCAAAACCACAACAGTCTGAATACTGTTAGTGCTTAAAAGCAAATCCACTCCTGTAGAAAATATTTTTTTTCTTTATTTTTTTATTTTTATTTTCTCCCCTTTTCTCCCCAATTTGGCATGCCCAATTCCCACTACTTACTAGGTCATTATGGCGTGGTTACACACCTCAGTCCAGGTGGCGGAGGACAAGTCTCAGTTGCCTCCACTTATGAGACAGTCAATCCGCATATCTTATCACGTGGCTCGCAGTGTATGACACCGCGGAGACTCACAGCATCTCGTGCTATTTTCCATGATCCATGCACAACTTACCACGTGCCACATTGAGAGCGAGAACCACTAATCGCAACCATAAGGAGGTTACCCCATGTGACTGGGCCAATTTGGTTGCTTAGGAGACCTGGCTGGAGTCACCTGGATTAGAACTTGCGACTCCAAGGGTGGTAGTCAGCGTCAATACTCGCTGAGCTAACCAGGCCCCAGAAAAGACTGTTTTGAGAATAGGTATAGTGGTATTCAGTTCCAGTTAAACGTGCCTGTTTCCAGGTAAACTCGTTCCTGTAATAAGGCATTCAGTATGCAGGTCTGTCACAGAGTCAGAGGGCCGAAGTATAAATGCTTCAGAAGGATTGAAAGCTGACCCAATTTTCTTTTTCCTACCATCCATACTGTCCACTTCAGGGGTTCTCGTGAAATCAGACAAACACATTGTGAGAAAGGCTTGGATGTTGTTGTTTACATAAATCTTCCTCAATTAGTGGTTTGGAAGATATGGTCAAAACAGCTTTTCAGCCTTTGAAATGTATCTTAAATCAGAAGGGAGATGAGCATTGTACCTGCTGGTCTCTTGAATTTTTAAATGTTTTTGCTACTTTAAAGTTTCTATAAGACACTATAAACGTATTAACTCAATGAACACAAAAATATAAAAGAATACCCTTCCTTGTATAAGAGCTGGGACTTGAACCGCAATGTTCCAGCCTCAAGTGAAGTAAAATTCTACCTAATGAGCTAGAGTTCTCCACATTCCCCATGTTGGCATTGTTCTTGTAGGACTTTTTTCTTTTTAAAGACTTGGATTCCTAAGGTTCCAAAAGTTTATAGACAAGAGACCTATGAGAACTATCCTGACATGGGGAATCTAGTAGCTTAGTAGATAGAGGGTTTCTAAGTTCATGTCCCAGCTGTGATGCAAGGGAGGGCTATTCTTTCATATGATGTTTCATAAGTACTTCAAGTGACAAATATGCCAGGAGAAGTGTCCTCCATGTGCAGGCTCCAGTGGCTTGGAGGTAGAAGTGCAGTACCCAAAACCTGAGATCCAGGGTCACCACACAAACCAGACATTCATTCCAAAGGTCACAGATTAAATCCTCACTCTTTCAGGGTTTGACACTTTTAAAAAGCTTCACATAGAGCCTACCCAAACCCCAAGAATTAAATCTTAGAAGTCATGACATTTTTGATTAAATTTACGATAAGGTTCTATTTGTTAACGTTAGTAAATGCATTTTCAATGAATATTTTTATAGCATTTATGAATCTGGGTTATTGTTAATTTCTACATTTTCTATTTACATGGTTAGTTCAAACTGCATTAACTAATGTTAACTTATTCTAATCCAATTCTTATTGTTAAAAATGTACACTGGTGGCCAAAAGTTTGGAATAATGTAAAGATTTTGCTGTTTCGGTAGGAAATTGGTACTTTAATTCACCAAAGTGGCATTCAACTGATCACCAAGTATAGTCAGGACATTACTGATGTAAAAAAACCTTCACCATCACTATTTGAAAAAAGTCATTTTTGATCAAATCTAGACGGGCCCCATTTCCAGCAGCCATCACTCCAACAGCTTATCCTTGAGTAATCATGCTAAATTGCTAATTTGGTACTAGAAAATCACTTGCCATCAAAACACAGTTGAAAGCTACTTGGTTCGTTAAATGAAGCTTAACATTGTCTTTGTGTTTGTTTTTGAGTTGCCACAGTATGCAATAGACTGGCATGTCTTAAGGTCAATATTAGGTCAAAAGTGGCAAAAAAGAAACAGCTTTCTCTAGAAACTCATCATTCAATCATTGTTTTGAGGAATGAAGGCTATGCAATGCTTGAAATTGCCAAAAAAAACCTGAAGATTTCATACAAAGGTGTACACTACAGTCTTCAAAGACAAAGGACAACTGGCTCTAACAAGGACAGAAAGAGATGTGGAAGGCCAGATGTACAACTAAATAAGAGGATAAGTGCATCAGCATCTCTAGTTTGAGAAATAGACACCTCACATGTCCTCAGCTGACAGCTTCATTGAACTCTACCCGCTCAACACCAGTTTCATGTACAACAGTAAAGAGAAGACTCAGGGGTGCAGGCCTTATGGGAAGAACTGCAAAGAAAAAAACACTTTTGAAACCGATAAACAAAAAGAAAAGGTTAGAGTGGGCAAAGAAACAGATATTGGGCAACAGGTAATTGGAAAAGAGTGTTATGGATCTTAACCCCATTGAGCTTTTGTGGGATCAGCTAGACTGTAAGGTGCGTGAGAAGTGCCCGACAAGACAGCCACATCTATGTCAAGTGCTACAGGAAGCGTGGGGTGAAATGTCACCAGAGTATCTGGACAAACTGACAGCTAGATTGCCAAGGATCTGCAAAGCTGTCATTGCCGCACGTGGAGAATTTTTTGATGAGAACTCTTTGAAGTAGTTTAAGAAGTTCTGAAATTTTTTTCAAAATTGGAATAGTAATGTTTCACGTTATTAATGTACTGACTATACACTGTGATCAGTTGAATGCCACTTTGGTCAATAAAAGTACCAATTTCTTTCCATAAGAGCAAAATATGTACATTATTCAAAACTTTTGGCCACCAATGTGTAGAATAAAACTTGCTCACAAAAGAATCTCAAAGAATCGGTTCAACAAATCAACCTGAGTGATTCAATAGGAAATCGCTCAATCAAAATTATTTCAAAAAATCTTCATCCATGTAACAGCGTTAAGGTTGGGAGAGGAGGAGGCGGGAACCGGACGAAGCATCAAAGTAATGTTTAATGAAACATTAAAACATAAAGACAAATCATAAACCCAAATGGATACAGGGCAGCTGCCTGTAGCTCTCTCTCCCAAACTGGCACATCTCGTTGCACTTATCCCTCTCCTCGGCTGATTAGCCCTCCTCCTTGTCATACTCCTCCCTCCTTTGCCCCCACCCCTCTGGCCCCATGTGCCGGCATGCCTTCCCTTCCCTGGGAGGGAGACAAGGGGAGGGAAATACAAAACAACAAAAAGAGGAGAGGGAAAGGCCAACGCTGAGTGACAGTGAGAGAGGAAAAACGTACTCGCCAGTTCCCAGACACGCTGTCGCCTGGTCCTCGACCACTCCTCCACCCTCTGGCGGACAACAACTGCTCCTACCCGGGTGGACCGGAACCAGTCCTCTGACCTCTGGCAGACGGAGCGCCCCTCCGAATTTCAGTGGCCGGTAGGGAACTCCACCGCCCCTGGCAGCAGCTCTACCGTTCCAGGCGGTCGGCAGCAAGCTCCTCCTCCCCTCGTGGACGGCAGCCATTCTTCTGACCCCGCCGCATTTTGGAGGTCGGTAGGGAACTCCTCCGTCCCCCGACGGATGGCCGCGGCTGCTCCCCCTGGGATGGATGGTAGTGGCGAGGACTCTACGAAGGCGCATCCCTCCTCCTTCCCGGGTTTCGGCACCAGTGTAACAAATTCGATGTAGGGTGGGAAAGGAGGACACAGGAACCATGGGACTTGAACTTAAAGGTATGACTTAACTAAACAAACTAAAGAAAGCTTTTCAGCATAACACTCATCAGCACACAGTTTAACAAAGTCTCTTCCTGATTGGTAGCTCTCTCTCCCCGGTCTCTGGCGTGGTCGCTCTTTATCGCTCTGCCCACTGCTTACTGCAACTAGAAACAGGTGTTAGACATTATCAGACTCAGGTGTGCACACCCTTACCGCTTTCTCTCTCACCGGATGGACGCTCAACCACGCCCCCGCTGCCACAACCCAGTAACAGTCATGGAAATTCATTGGTCAAAAAATGTGGGAACCCTATGTATAAACACTCAAAGTATAAGAATCATGTGTAAACCTTATCCCAGATATTTCTATCTGTCTGTCTGTCAGGCTGGCTGAGAGGGAGGGAGGGTGGGGCAGTTTAGGGCGGAGAGGAGACAGGCAGTACTTCATTAAGGTGTAAATAATTTCCTCCCTAAGCCACCCTCCAAATGAGCTTTTTTTAGAGAGAAGAGTCTGCACAGTACTTAAATTAAATGTCACAGGGGCGGCGCGTGGGTGCAGGGCTGCAAGCGGCAGGATGGATTAGCTGTTGATTGGAATCGGAGATGAGATAATGAAGACAGAAGTTAATTCATTTTCAGTTGGGGAAGGCACGCTATCCTTGACAAAAAACAAAAAAAAGCTATCAGACACCCCAAGCCTGTTTGAGTTGCTGAAGAGAAAGAGAGACATTCTCTACGTCACATACTGTACAGTCTAGCTTTGTTTCTTAATTTCCTTTTGCAAAGAGATGGTTCATCCAAAAATGAAAATTATGTCATCAATTACTCACCCTCATATTGTTCCAAACCCGTATGACTTTCTTTCCTCTGTGGAACACAAAAGAAAGAATGTTAGCCTCAGACACCATTCACTTTCATTGTTTAAAAAAAAAGATACAATGAAAGTGAATGGTCTAACATCTGGCCTAACATCTCATCATCATTTTTTGGGTGAACTATTCCTTTCTTCCCTCCTTGCCTTACTTTCTCTCCATCACACCAAATACCCTCACAGCTTAATGTTGTACACAATATGAAACAGATACATCAGAGTCTAGTGCGACTATCTGGGAAGCTCCTCTGTGCATTTCTAATATATATCTCAAGTCATCTTTGATACTTTCTTCCAAATCGAGGAGCTTCTCTCGTCAAAAGCATCTGCTATGACTTATTCTTTGATGTTAATTCTTTGATGTATCCTCAAGAAACATTATACTGTGTTGCATAAGCCCCATCTCTGATATCCGAAAGGTGAAAAAGAAAATCTCTGCTGTTTTCTAAAAAGCCCCTTTCCACTTCCACTTGTTCACCTGTCTGATTGGCATCTTTAATATGGTATAAATTTCAGTATGTTTCATTAAAGTTTGGTTGGCCTCTGTGCTGCGGTAAACCTGGAAGGCTTCACATTGAGATGGTCTGGGCAAAAAGAGATTCAGCATGTTAGAAAAATGTCTTAATGGTCTACAAAGCAGTTCTGAGCCTACACCATCTATACTGTCACCTCAGTTAACCCTGTAATCGCCACAGGCATCCAATACCAAATTATGTAGAGCAAGGGATGTCTCGTAGGGGAGAAGATGCCCCCATGTGTTAATTGAATTTGGCTTTCTAAGGCATACTGTGGTTATTAGTTATTGAGGTATAGAGTTAAATAGCCTGGCCCATCCCAAAGGTAGATACTTATTAAAATGGGAGCATCCCATCCCTCACTAATCCAGTTGTACATTTGTACCAGAACAAGAAATAAGAGCTATATCTATACTGAAGAGGCCTGAAGTATAATAAATGTGTTGTATTTTTGTTTTTAAGTTGCTGATTTTTTTTTTTCTATGTCCGCAGGTGCCTGATAATGCTGTGGTAGCTCTTGTACCAAAGCAGGTGACTGCATACAACTCTGTGAACAATTCCACTGTCTCCAGAACCTCTGCAAGCAAATACGGTATGCCTCTGATGCCTCCTAACTGTGCATGTACAGTGGCAAGACAAAGTATGTGAACCCTTTGGAATTACCTTCATTTATGTATACATTTGTCTTAAAATCTGGTTTAATCTTCATCTAAGTTGTTCTTGTAAATATTAAATACATCATTCAAACATTCACAGTGTAGGTTGGAAAAAGTATGTGAATCCCTAGGCTAATGACATCAACAAAAGCTAATTAGAGTCAGGAGTTGGCAAACCTGGCATTCAATTAATAAATTGAGATTGGAGGTGTGGGTTAGAGCTACTTTGACTTTTAAAAAAAAAAAACATTTTGTGTTTGCTATTCACAAGAAGCATCTGCTGACATGGGCCATGCCTCGCAAAAAAAGAGATCTCGGAAGACCTACAATCAAGAATTGTTGCTTTGCATAAAGCTGGAAAGGGTTACAAAGTTATCTTGAAGAGCTTAGATATTCATTTGTCATCAGTTAGACAAATTGTCTATAAATGAAGGCAATTTAGTACTGTGGCTACTCTCCCTAGAAGTGGCCATCCAGCCAAGGTGACTCAAAGGGAACACCACAGAATGCTCAACGAGGTAAAAAAGAGTGACAGTTAAAGACTTGAAGGAATCGTTGGAACTGGTTAACATCTCTGTTCATGAGTCTACTATACAAAAAATATAAAACAGGCAGAAAGAAAGCCGCTGCTTTCCAATAAAAGCATTGCTGGGTGCCTTGACACTCCACAACGCTACTGGGAAAATGTTTTGTAGACTGATGAAACTAAGGTTTAATTTTTTGGGAAGAACATGCAGCAATACAAATAGCGTAAAAAGGGCATCGCATACCAACATGAAAACATCACATGACCAATTAATGCAGAAAACAAGCTAATTCCAAAGGGTTTACATACTTTTTCTTGCCACTGTATATGTGTGCAAGTGTGAGCGTACAGTGCTCTGGGCAGCCATAGCAAAGGTAATATGGTACAGTAGTATTTTGGAATACTACTAATAATAAAAGAGTAGGAATAATTACATCCATTGCTAAAAACCCCTACCAGAGGATCATGCAGGGAAACACGAATCCACATCTCAACTACACTTTTTAACTGGCATGTATAATGAAAATGTGACTTAAGTTCTTACTCCGTGGCAGAGTTTCATATCTTCGTGCCATTCCACCTGAGCTGCACCAAGAACAGAAAAGGAGTTTAAAAATAAGAGAGCAGTCTTGCTGTCTCACAGGGAGGTAAGAGAAAAGCAGAAGATAAATGTTCACCGTCTTAGTCGCTCACAAAAGAGAACAGGAATGGAATTACGTGGAGAGAGCTGAGATAGTCGGGCAGCGTTCAAAAGGTAAAAGCAGGGAAAATGAGTCTCTTTGCACTTGACTTCCCTCCTAAGACTCTGAATCTGGCCTCATCATTCGCCCGCTATCAGCTCCTCGTACGGCTGGGTCTGATAAAGCTGAAGATCAAAGCTCATGGGCATCCGAGCTCTCTCCCTACACATCAAATAAACCATTAAAATCATCTCATCTCCATAGACTTTCCTGCACTCTAAATGAGGCTTAAAGAAGAGAGAGGAAGCATGACAGGCAGGAAAGAGGGAAGAAAAATGCCACACATCACTTCACTCTTTCAGAATTAACTTCAAACAGTAGGGAGGCTCATCAGACAGGATGAGCAGGAGACCGGCTTTGAACCAGCTGGGCACAATGATGAGATGCTAAGAAAGAAAGAATGGCCATTTGTGAGACTGAAGCTGTTTTATTAATTGTTTCCTGGAGACAGGAATAGATTGGTTACCTGTTCATACTAGCATCATTCAAAGTTAGTCTTTAACTAAAGAGAAATGCTTGAAACAACAGTTACAGACAACTATGTAAATATCAAGACTTCGTTGTAACAGGTAAAGGATGGGCAAGGAGGAGGCGGGAACCAGCTGAATAGTCAACATAAACTTGAATGATATAAATGAACTTAAAAAAAACATAAAACATAAGGACACAGACACACATGCAATGCGGCCGCGTGCATCTCTCGCGGCTCACTCATATCTCACTCTCCCGCCGATCAGCGCAGGGCGTGCATCGTCATGGCCCGGCCACACTCTCCTCCTCGTCACACTCCTCCCACCATCTCTAGAGGGGGACGTTGCCCTTCCAGCCGTTCTATCAGCCGGTGGTCCACCCCCGCCTCCTGCGAACCTGGGGGAGAGACGATGGGAGGCGTGGGGAGAGGGAAAGGGCGAGTGGAGACACGCAGAGAGAGAGAGAAGAACTTGCTCGCCAGATCCCAATCGCGCTGTCATCCTGTCCCCAACCGCTCCTCCTCATCTTCGGCGGAGGGCAGCGGTTCCTCTGGCTCTCGGCAGCCGGCAGTGACCCCTCCATCCCCAGGCAGACAGCCGGGGCTGCTCTCCTGGTGGATGGCAGCGGCGAGGACTCTGCAACAGCGCACCCCTCCTCCCTCTTGGGTTTCGGCACCACTGTAACAGGTAAAGGATGGGCAAGGAGGAAGCGTGAACCAGTTGAACAGTCAACATTAACTTTAATGATATAAATGAGCTTAAAACAACATAAAACATAACGACACAGACACACATGCAACACGGCCGCGTGCATCTCTCTCGAACTGGCGCCACCAGCTCACCCTTATCTCGCTCTCCAGCTGATTCAGCACCGGCCATGCCACACCCTCCTCCTCATCACATTCGTATTGCATCTTTAAGGATATAATGTAATGTTTGGCATATTGGGCAACTCTAGCTGTTTTATACTGTACACAACCAAATTTAGCACTCTAAACAGGACTTACAGTGTGAGCGTAGCCATAGAGAGATCAGTTCTAGTGCAGTTTTCTTTCTCATTCCTTATTTTCCCAAAGTCTCTTTCTCTTTCTGTAATTGTTCTTTATTTCCATCTTTCTCTCTCCTTTTTTTCTTCCTGGGGAGATTGATTTCTGTTGCATCTGCCACTGTGAACTTCTTTTTATCTTACCAAATTAGGCCGTTGCCAATCAATTTTTTTCACACTGTGTAAACATTCATCTGACTCTGTGTTTTTTTTTTTTTTTTTTTTTTTTAAATGTCATGGCTGATCTCTCCCTATTGGCTGAAGCATGAATATTTCATCTGGCCTGACACCTGTTCGATTTTGTGTCCGCCAAAGTGAGCGAACATGCACGTTCACTGGAGAGAGAGAAAGGCATGAAAAATTAAGCATCCATACATTCTAAATGATTCATTTTCAATTTCAAGTTCTACACAACAAAAGGCAATGTGTTACAGATAGGAACAGAGATGAACAGCTGCACAAGACATTTGTCAGCAGAAGAATCAGTCTTCTAGCTCACCCACTGTTGCATCTTTTTATTTTCACTCCAACAGAAAACATGATCAAATACACGGGCAGCCCAGACAGTCTACGATCTCGCACCCCAATGATCACACCTGACCTGGAGAGCGGAGTTAAGGTGTGGCATTTGGTGAAGAACCATGAGCATGGAGACCAGAAGGAGGGAGATCGTGGCAGTAAGATGGTCTCTGAGATCTACCTGACAAGGCTGTTAGCCACCAAGGTAAGCTTGTCTGTCCCTAAAATAACCAAACCAAAAAGGAGTAGTTAGAACAATCTAGGGTCATAATTTAATTTAGGGTGTCAAATGGTGTTAAAATGATTCATATTTCAGACATTAGATGCACCAAAATATTCTAGAATGGGTTTGTTAAACATTCAGAAAGGTTAACATGTTGAAACCTCCAAGAGATGTTTAAAGGAATATTCTGGGTTCAAAACAAGTTAAACTCAATCAACAGCATTTGAGGAATAATGTTGATTACCACAAAAAATAATTTTGACTCGACCGTCCTTTTCTTTAAAAAAAAAAAAAAAAGGCAAAAATGTGAAGCTTATAATTTTATAAAATCACTTAAATTAATTCTTCTGTTTTAACTCTTGTATTATTTGAGCTGTAATGTTGTTTAAATCATCATTTTTATAGTCGTTTTAGGGTTTGTTGATATTACATTGTCATGGCAACTTAGTTGTAAAACTGGCTATAACTTTACACAGAAAAGGTTAGTAAGTGATTTTATCACACTAAATCATGTTAACAGGCATATTGTTTGTCTTGTGATGCAGATTGGCCCCATTCACTTCCATTGTAAGTGCCTCACTGGAACACAGATTTGTGCTTTTTTTTAAAGATTTTTTTTTTTTTTTCATTTGTGTGGTAATCAATATTATGCAACAAATGCTGTCGACTGAGCTTAACTTGTGTTGAACCCGGAATATTCCTTTAAGGGATGAAGTTCCAGATAAACTTAAACTTTCTAGAATTAGA
Organism: Myxocyprinus asiaticus; assembly: GCF_019703515.2. Lineage (NCBI taxonomy): Eukaryota > Metazoa > Chordata > Actinopteri > Cypriniformes > Catostomidae > Myxocyprinus > Myxocyprinus asiaticus. The sequence continues at coordinate 18,017,284 of NC_059388.1, forward strand.
TCAAATCTGTACCTTGTTAAATGAGACTTTAAAGAGGCCACAGATGTCAAACATTTTATGTTTATGCTATTTGCGTCAAACTGCAGTTGGTCCGTCTTCTCCATTAGTTTAATGCTGACTGACTTGATGTCACAGCCTCAGCAGAGCCTGCAAACACACATTTGTTTTGGCCATATGTCTAAAATACAGATCCCTTACTACCTTAAAAAAAGAAAAAGCATATTGCTAAGGCAAGCATCGCTATAACTATTTCTCATACTTAGGGTTGGGGATTTGAACAAGCCTCTAATCCTTTGTATTAAAATTCGGCTCGTAACATGTCCTGCACTGTTGGTGCTAAAGACATGAATGATACCTCAAATCATGCGGCTTGTAGAGGTGAGGTGTGTTATTACTTTTCTAAGCAATTAGACTTTGCATTTCCCCCTGGCAGATGATTAAACAAGGGATCCAAGCCACATCTAGGGACCATAATGCCATAGACTTGGGGGTGGCTCTTTTGACCTGAGCATGTAAACAATCACCCAGAACACCTTAGCAACCACCCACAACACCCTAGCACTGTGGCAGCAACTTTAGTACAGACAAGTACTGATCATATTTTCTTCAGTAAAAATGTATTTTCTGATTCGAAAATACTGTTTGGTAAAGCTTTGATGCAAGGTCCCTTGTCAGTTATATCTTAAACGAAGGCTTAAACTTGGAAGCACGCTGTTTGACAGAAATTTGCTTTCAGCAGCAGTGTGTGTTTGTGTGTGTGATCTTATCACCTGTAATTTGGCACAATGCGTGTGTTACCACCAAGAAACTTTACTGATGGAACCATGCAAGAGCTTCACAAGACTTTGCCCAAACACACACACACACACACATTTAAAAATGCCCTGGTGATTATACTACTCCACTTGCAGATGGTGTGAAATATTTTTAGATGGATTATTTCTGTGAAATAACCAGTTTATCTCCGACACCATCTCTCTTGGTGAAAAATGATTTGTGTGACAGCACAGTAATTGACTGTTTGGCTTTCACCCCTGCAATAAGCACATGCAATCTGCCTGGGGTGCTGACAGTTCCCATATTCGGTCCATCATCGTCTCAGTTTCTCTAGAGAATGGGCAAGCTTTACCTGTTCTCCACTTTTGCCATTATGCCAAGCTTGATATAAGGAACAGTTTACCCAAAAAGGTAACTTCTGTCATCTTTGACTCACCCTCATGTTGTTACAAACCGGTATGACTTTCCTTGTGTCTGTGGAACACAAAATGATAATTTCAGACAGAACTCAGTCACCATTCAGTTTCATTGCAGCTTTCATCCACACATTGAAAGTGAACGGTGACTGAGGCTGTCATTTTGCCTAACATCTCCTTGTGTGTTCCATGGAAGAAAGTCAAATGGGTTGTAAGAACAAGAGGGTGAGTAAATAATGACCAATTCTATCTTTCTTTATCCTGATTCCTCTCCTTTTTCTTCTCTTTCTCTTTGCAGTAACACAGATATAATTTTCTCGCTTGTCCAAATGAGATCACTTGAAGTTTAATGGTTGCCTGTCTGCCTGTGTCTGATAGCGTGCTTTTAAGTGTGCTGTAATGACCAGGTACATTTCAAACGGCTGCAAAAAGCTGCTTTGGTTTCTGGGCGAGTAATGATGATGTCAGTCGACACACAGGATGACACCTGTCAGAACGCTCACAGTCATCCCCATCTCCAACCCCTCCGTAGCTGTTGCCAAGTTGATACAGGGCAGAGTGAAAAATATGTATTCATCTTCATAGGGAAAAGATAAGCTGTCAGGGATGTGAGACGCAGTAGAATTATTATTGTGATTGTCAGCTAACTGATTTTTTTTCTTCTTTCTCACCGACTCTGGCTGTCTGTTCAATGGGGTTTTATTTGCTGCAGCTTATGCACACCTCATCCAGATGTGAAGCCGGTGGTGGCTGCAAGATATGAGCAGAGCTGTTTTGATAGTCCCGATCACACTCTCTTTCTCTTTTCCATGCATCCTATCAGCTCTTTCATTACAAGTGGATTAGATTCCATCGTCTTCTCTCCTTCTACACTCGACGTCATTAAATCAAATTAGGTTCAATGGTGCGGGATGGACGTTAATCCATCTGCACAAAGCTGCTTAAGCAGAATCGCTTCCATTCACTGATATTAAAGGTGAACTTCTTAGCAGCAATTTCACTATCAAAGCGAACACTTCAGAAACTGTAGTTTCGTTGGTGGGATTACTGACGGGTGGCCCAGAAACACTTTTATAAATGCAGATAGCTCTATTCTGAAAAATACTAATGTGTCATCTGCTAAATAGCAAGTCCTTTTTTGTTTAGCATTTTCAGGGAGACTATTATATGCCAATTGGATGGATGGATAGATAGAGCTGCCTTTGTAAATGAAGGATGTAAACACTCTTCTCTATACTTTGTTGTTCCTCAGGGCACTCTACAGAAGTTTGTGGATGACCTGTTCGAGACCATCTTCAGCACAGCACACAGAGGGAGTGCCCTCCCTCTCGCTATCAAGTACATGTTTGACTTCCTGGATGAACAAGCAGACAAGCACAACATTCACGACCCGCACGTCAGACACACTTGGAAGAGCAACTGGTAAGACATACAAACTCCCACAAACTGTTTTCATAATAGTTTTGAAGCTCTGCAAGAATATTGTGTAATTTCGGTAAATCCAGAGAGGCAGAGGCAATCCCAGAAGAGCAGAAACATTGTCAGCATCACTGCCACTGATGTGGCTGTTACCATGGACATCACCATTGCGATGATTGAAATGAATAATGCTCGTTTCCAAATTAATTTCACCCAACCAATTTAGAGCTATGTTCCCATGGTGGAAGGGGGCTGTGGTGGTTAAATAAACAACTAGCAGATAAAAAGACAAGGGGGCGGAGTGGATGAGAGGGGAAAGTAAAGCTTGGCATTACATTTAATGAGTGGTAATCTATCACCTCTGCCAGCATACCATCATCCGAAAGTACACTTAAAAGAACTGCAGTGTAATATTAGTGACTTTATTACGGGTATCTATGAAATTGAATTTAGCAAAAATAATAATAATAATTTGTAAAAATTACTGTCCAGGTTAACAGTTAAGGGCTGTGTTTACAAAGCACAACGTTAGTAGCCAGTGTTGGGTAAGTTACTTTCAAAAAGTAATCCACTACTGATTACTACTTTAAAATTTTAATTGGATTACTTTGCTAATTAATTCATGGTGAGAGTAATCAGATTACCAATTACTTTATGTAACAGGTAAAGGATGGACAAGGAGGAGGCAGGAACGGGCTGAGCAGTCAACGAAACTTAATCAGAAACTTAACTTAAAACAAACATGCAACGCGGACGCGTGCATCTCTCTCTCTTGACTCTGGCATGGTCCCTTTTTGTTGCTATCCCCAGGGATTACTGCAATCAGAATCAGGTGTTACACCCTTACCGCTTTCTCTCTCTCCGGACGAACGCTCAACCATGCTCCCGCCGCCACACTTTACTTTCTAAAACTAATCAAACCTGCGAAAAAAAGAAAGTTGACACTATTAGCTCTTTTAGTACTTCAATATTGACTGAAATCAATGACTAAGACAGCAACTTGGCTAAAGAGATCCAATGCATTTCTAAAAATGCAACAACTTTCTTATCTCAAATATGCTGTAGTAGTATCTTCAGGTATGTGGGTGTGTGTCCACTGTCTACAACCTTCTTAGCTGTGAGTGGCATGCATGTGTACAGTATGCTTGTTTACCTGTGTTTGTGTTGGTGTGAAAGACAGAAAAAGAATACAAATGAACTGAAAACTTTTCTGAAAACACATTTGCAAACAGCTTTGATAGTAAAACCATTGTGTATTTGAGTGCTTATTTATTTTCGGTGTGAATATACAGGTTTGCTTGTGTGTTGCGTCATGCATGTGTATGTGTGCATGTACAGTATATCTGTTTGTGTGTGTACACAACTTTACAGCGAGTAGATTATTTCTACCTCCGTGCTTGTGCTCAGATGAATTGAGTATCCTTCATCACTTCCTACTACATGTATCTGTAACGCTATTGCATTGTGTTTTATTGTGTACAGTACATAAAGAACATAAAGTAATTTGCTTAGCGACGTCTGCAAATGCAAATGTTTCCACCTTGTGAACGATATATCCCTCTGTCAGACAGGAACAAGCGCTGTTTTCCATATACACCTGAAGCCGATCCCCTCTCCTCCCGCGGCAGCTGCAGAGGAGGGACACCCGAGGGAGGCACGTGAGGATGGGGTAGAGCGCAGAGATTTGAGGAGGATTTGTCGCCAGTCCAGCCTTGCGTGCCTCTCTTCCAGCCAGGCCTGGGAGCATGCTGACACAGAGCTCGCTGCGATTGATTGAGCGCATGAAAACTTGAAACACTTCACTTTTGTTTTCAATTTGAAAAAACAACTACACTCCGCTGCGTCCATAGTAACGCCGCTCACTCATCTGCCGTTGCCTCCATACATGTCCTCCATGATGGTTTGTTAGAGCGCATGCTCATTAACTGACACAGCAACACACATAAAAGTACCAACATAGGAACGTAATACATTTTAAAATGTATTCTACATAATTAATAGTATTGTCTTAGCAATAAATATGTAATCCAAGTAACTTAATTTTATTCATGTCTGTAACTGTAATCAGATTACTTAATTTTTAAAAGTAACATGTTACATTACTGCGTTACCATGAAATGTAATTAGATTACAGTAATGTGTTACTTTGTAACACGTTACACCCAACACTGTTAGTAGTACTTCACCTCTTAGCCTTGTTTCCCAAAAGCATCATTATCTAAGTAGTACATAAAAACATTTGTAAATTAAATTTGAACCGCTCTTAAATCCATTAAGTGCAACTTAAACATATCGTCGCTGTCCGATGAAAAACACGTATCTCCACTTTTGGCAATGTTGACATTTTAACATAGAAAGGGAATGTGCCGAATGACCTCTTCCTACTGTTTCAATTGTGCATTGACATGACCAATGAATATATGTTTAATCAAGCTGTCTGTTTAACAATATCTTGTAAGATTGTTTTTCAAGAGTTTTTCCATGCGCTTGAAAAATGTGTTTTTTGGAGATACATATTTTTCATCAGACAGCGACGATATCTTTCTCAAATCTTTTAGTTTATCAGATACAAAGGGACATTTAATAAATTGTATTAATATATTTTGATAATTGGAACTATTTGAGAGGATAAAAAAAACAAAATCGCATTGAAATCAACCCTAAATTTGCAGGACACATAATACAGTATAACTTTACATTAGCTTCCTTTTTTAAGCATAACTATAATGGCAATAGAAATATTATATATTCTTATTAAACAGATTTCTTAACAAGATGTGAGTAAAGTGACCCTGCACTTTAAAAATGTAATAAATTAAAATATGGTTAACAAATACATGAGTGAGAGTGTGCAATGAGCGATTCCCTCTCTCTATTCCTCCTCCTGCTTCCTTCCTCCAATGGCCGTCACAAATTGCATACTGCATACTGGCAGTAAAGGCCCGAGTATACTTCGTTTTTCCACATTCCGGATCAGCACATTGATCGCTCATTAAAAGTAGAACTTAAGTGTTTCATTATGGGAGATAATTATTGGCCAAAGTTTCAGCACCTTTGGACTGGACATCTCCCATAACGAAGCACTTAACGTCTACTTTTTAATGAGCGATCAACGTGCTAGTTTGGAAAACAGGTGTAACTCTGTCATGAAAAAATTATCGACATTAGTTAAGTAAATTATATCGTAAAAGCTGATTCTAAACGATGCCTACTGAAAAATACATCCTTATTTATTAGCTGATGTGTAGGCTAATTAACAACCCCTTGCCCCTCTCAAAAAACTCATTGGATCTGCATGAATCACGTAAATTACATATTTTGGAATCAAACTAGAAATTTCTCCAAAAGGTGACTAGTTTGCATGTATGTGTCAGGGCAGAGGGGATGGGTGGATACAGTCCCCTATTTTCTGTTTTTATAGACTTAATTTCTCCCTGTCTCCCCCTCAGCGTATTTTAGGGCCATTTGTGAGCGTTAAGTGTTTTTGGAAAGCACAGAGGGTCACTCTTGCATTACACATTAATGGAATCGTTCTCACAGAGAGCAGAACGTTAAATAGTAATTTATCATCTTGTGCTCCTCGTCGTGCGTTACAGCCTAATTCCAGTACAGAGTCTGTGAATTTTTTTTATTTTTTTTATATGAATGTGAGAGGGTCTTCGACAGGACTAATGTACTGCCATTCTGCTTTTTGCTGACGGCTAATATCTCTCACAAACAGCGAAAGAGCTCAATTTTCAGGTATTGTGCAAAAAACAACAGGCTCAGCCATATCTATGTGGCTAGATATGCTGCCACTAAAGTTAACTGGGCCAATGACATGGGTGGGGCATATGTGTTGTCTGCAGAAGATTTTAAAACTTTGAAAATGAACACACTTGGCCATTATCTCTGTTTTGTTTACCAATTTGGGCATTTGTTTACTCATCAGTTCTTTTTACATGTATTATTGCTTATGAAGGGAAAGTGAAAGGATTTACACTGGCTACACAGTGGAGTTTCTTATTTTGATTGATATTGTCTGTATGCAAATGAGACAATCCAGATAGCAACCTAAGATGTCCAAGTCATATCCTCTTATTTGAGTGTCACACACAGACAGATGCTGCTTCAATATTATAATAGCGAATATAACAGTGTTGACCACCTAATTCAAGTTTTCCCATTAAATGAAACATACAACATCTAGATCAAACTAAAAAAAAATTAAAATCCTTCAAAAATCAAATGCACATCCATCCTCATTCAATCCCAAAATCACAACCTAATGATGGATTTCCTGGTTCTATTACAAATCTCTTCTTCAAATGCATCAAAGGATGCCTTGAACATCAGATCTTTAACCAAAGCCAGGCAGAGATGTATTGCTGATGAACAGAGCTCTCTTGAATCATCCATCATGCTATTGCCTGTCTGGTGATTGGGAGGGTGCTGGAGCCTGCCATTCAAAGTAGAAGTCGTCAGTGAGTGGCCGTAGATAAATCAGTTTGTTTAGGTTGGGTAAATTAACTCTTTGCTTAACTACTCAAAATGCAGATGACCACAATTAATGCCATTGTTTCAGTTTTTAAACTCCTGAGACAGGGCCGATATTGCTGTGTGCATTTCCATTTCCCTTTATGATTTGTAACTAATAGCATAACATTGATTCACAATGGCAATCACACCCACTGGGTCTTGCGATTCTTCATAAGTATAGTCCCAAGGTCTAATGTATGAGGACATCGTGATTAACAGTGTGCTCTCTTGTGTTAAATAACTGAAATTTTTAAACTGGCACATCAGATGAAACTACAGGTGTAACTCGTCTGACACAAACAGATTTCTGTGTAAAAACTTAAGGTTTCATACCAGATGCACTTTTGTTTGGTCTGCTTACATAGAAGAATTTCACTGAAATTGTTGTTGCCTTAGATAATTTAACCCTTAAATGAAAGCCTAGAGTACCATGATATGATGACATTGTGTGTAGGGTACAGGGAAGCCAAAATCCAATGTCCTCGTATGAGGATGCGGGGTCAGACAGTGTTAAGGGGCATTCACAAAAGCCATTCATTTTCAAGGAGAGTTGGCAATTAAAGGCAACATTAACAAGGACTGTTGATGAAGCAACAACGTTGAGCAGAGTTTAACTTCATACAAATACGCAGCGACGTGTTGCGGTAATTACCAATCGGAGTGCAGACAGTGAATCTGCCTGACTAGTAATTTTTTGGCTGGATACTGCAATCTAGTAGGAACCGACCTCCAGCAATTTAGATGCAAAACGCACCTTTACGCTACAATAATAAATACATAATAAATAAATGTATAAATAAATAAATACAGACTACCACCTTCCTCAATTTATAGGCATATCAGGGAAAACAAGGTCACATTTTTAGACTGATTGGCAAGTTTTCCTCCCAAAACTGTGATGTTCACATAAAACAGAGCTATTGCCCACACAGTATTACAGCTCTTTCCAAATTTACACACACAAAAAAAAAAAAGAAACAAGGCAGAGGAAACCAAGAGACTGACAGAACTCCCTAGAGAGACTTGCGCCAAGCTGAGTGCTATATTTAACCAGGATCTAGTTCATCCAGAAATCATTCCCATCTCCTGATCCACTCAGTCTCTCCTTTGAGAACTCCCTCTGATGTATGCAGCTTTAGACACGTCCTGCATTTGTTCTGTATGGATAATATGATCTTCCCAGAGGCCAGCAGTGGCAGGTTTATGATGGTGTTGACTTGTGTTGCTAAAGCATTGATATCCTTTCGATAGAGTGCAGATAATCCCAGTTGATTCTCTCTGATTAATTTGTGAGACATAATACAATGTTTGCTTCCTAAATCCTCTTTTGTGCAGTTGTTATTTTTTTTTTATGTATTCAGAGGGTCATGAAGGGGGGAGGGGTGGGGGCGCTGGTATGGAAAAGCTTTTGTTGAATGTTTTCTCTTTCTTTCTCTGTCTCTGCTGCATAACTGTGTCCACTTCACTGCAGAGTCCTCTCTTATTCTCTCCTTTCTTTTGTTTCATCTCCTCTGTTTTGGGAACCAAGACAAAACCAAAGCTGTTTTGAAAACTAATGAGAACTCTGTAGTCCCTGGCCAAACACCATCCTGTGATTCTCGAGACACACTCACACATACCCAGGGCCTAGGCTAAGTTGATTTCACTTTAGCACAAATGGACCCATGTATAAAGTTGGCTTGTATATGTTTATTGCTTTAGACAGGCACACGATTGCTGGCCAGACCACAGGTACAAACAAATAAAATGAGATCAGTTTAGCACTTTGTGCAAGGAGCAAATCCTCAGATGTCATGACAAGTTACTACTCTTCCTGTTTATAAAATTATGCTTTTTCATACATGAAGGAATGCCAAAGGACTAAAATCTGTTCCTTTTCCCCTACAGTCTACCTTTACGGTTCTGGGTGAATGTTATCAAGAATCCACAGTTTGTGTTCGACATCCATAAGAGCAGCATCACGGACGCCTGTCTGTCAGTGGTGGCACAAACCTTCATGGATTCATGCTCAACGTCAGAACACCGCCTGGGCAAAGACTCCCCCTCAAACAAGCTGCTGTACGCCAAGGACATTCCCAGCTACAAGAGCTGGGTTGAGAGGTAGGCATGTGTGTGTCTTGAAAAGTGAGTGTGTTTGGTAATTTGTTAAACGAGACCATCATTACACTTGCTAGGTGGGGGCAGTGGTTAATAAAAGATTGCTTTTTGTTGTGTAGTGTATGTTTGTGGCTGGTTTTGCCAGAGGCAGGCTGGGCTGAATGAATCAGTTTGATGTATAGCTCATATAGAGGATGGTTTTACATTAATGCAGTAAGATGTGTGTCAAGGTGTGTGGTTGCTGAGGTTTGAGCTATATGTTAAGTATTGTTTCAGTATTTACACTTTACGAAGAAGATAATTTGAATACATTTGTATTTGTGGAAGAATGAGAGTGTGTGTGCGCCAAGATTTTTTATTATGTCCTGCAGGTATTGTGTGTTTGTTGGAGCTGGTGGTAATCAGACTGAAGTGTGTTGTAGAGGTACAGGATGATGAATTGCAGCTCTATTGTAGTTCAATAGATCTACAGGGTCTACCCAACATTGCACCAGAGCAATTAGTCACTGTTTGGTGAGAGAGACAAACTTTTCTGCTTTTCCCACAATCTGCTGGGTTAAGGCTCTCTGTTTAACAATGCCAAGAATGGAGAATCATGGGTAAACTGAGCTGCAGAACACCATCTTCCACACAATGACAATACAATGACTGTCAAAGAAATTTGAATTATTCCTTTGTTTTCTGAAGAACAGCTCATTTCAAAACATACCACCATTACAGAAGCTTCAGTCCCATTTGGCAGTACAAGTGTATATACATCAACTGAGCTTGTGCAAAACTACATATTTTCAAAATCGACTAATCAGTGGATTGCCTGAACGACTAGTCAAATGAGCGGTCTGAAGGAAGCCCTGTATAATTAGGTCGGTTTAAGTCAATCATGTCATTCTGATCTGTTTCTTAGAGGGCATTTACATAAAATGTGGTCTTGTGTTCAAAAACAGCTAGACACAAGAACGCAATGGTCTCGAGACACGGTTTTAAAAGTTGGACTCTTAACTCGACAGTTCACCTTAAAAACGCAACGCTAATGGCAAGACTTTAAAAAAAAAAAAAAAACAGTCTGAGATGCAACATAATGGCTAAAGATGTGTGAGAAAAAATAATCTTGATAAATTAGTCGACAAGTAGACCATCATGACCCATCCCTAAGCACAACATTGGACTGCCAATCACCGATCCTCCACCAAATTTCACAGTGGGTGTGAGAGACAGTGGCTTGAAATCCTCTCCAGGTCTCCATCTAACCATTAGATGACCAGGTGGAGGATCGGTGATGATCTGGGGGTGCTTCAGCAAGGCTGGAATCAGGCAGAATCATCTTTGTGAATGGCACATGAATCAAGCCACTTACAAGATTATCCTGGAAGAAAACTAGCTTCCTTCTGCTTTGACAATGTTCCCCAACTCCGAGGACTGGTTTTTCAAGCAGGACAATGCTCCATGCCACACAGCCAGGTCAATCAAGGTGTGGAAGGAGGACCACCGGATCAAGACCCTGTCATGGCCAGCCCAATCTCCAGACCTGAATCCCATTGAAAACCTCTAGAATGTGATCAAGAGGAAGATGGATGGCCACAAGCCATCAAACAAAGCCGAGCTGCTTGAATTTTTGCACCAGGAGTGTCATAAAGTCACCCAAAAGCAGTGTGAAAGACTGGTTGAAAGCATGCCAAGACGCATGAAAGCTGTGATTGAAAATCAGGGTTATTCCACCAAATATTGATTTCTGAACTCTGAGGAAAGTCAAAAGTGGAACTGTTTGGAAGACAGGGGTCCCGTTACACCTGGCGCAAATCAAACGCAGAAACCACAAAAAAAAACATCATACATACTGTAGCGAATTTGGTAGTGTAAATGTACACGGGATAGGTTAAAGTGCCCGCGTACCTCCACCATTATATGTAGGGAAACAGTATATGTTAGGAATTAAATTAAACTGTCCTTATTCTACATTATTATGTAAGGAAATTTATAATGGAATTAGTTGCGTTCGACAACCATTATAAATTAGATAAATGTCTAGATTATTTGTCTAAATAAAATTCTCCACCATTAAAATCGTAATACAACGTCTCGTTGTATCTGCTCACAATTTCTATTGTAAGGAATTAGCTTTAATAAGGGAATTATGATTAATTCACTTATTGGAGTAATATTATTCTCATGGCTTATTGAAAATAATATTACACATATTTAGGTACAGCTTTGAAGCAAAATCTTTTAAAAACAGCGATGAGATTATTTGTCAAAATATCTTTAAAAGGGGAATATGAATAATTAACCATAACTCATTATAATTCATTATAAATATTTGGATCAGTCAATAGAATTAACTTGATGTTGCTGAATTAATATTACAATCAACTAATCTGTTCGTCCAGTGAACACTCAGTATTTATCGTCTATCTCTCAGAAAGTATATTTTTTGTGGCCAGAAAAATAACTCTTAGCATGTAGCTGTGATCAACTCATTAAATTGACTGATGTACAAGCAGACCAGAATCAACTCGCAAGAATGTACACAAAAGCTTTATTTAACTAAATCATGAACACATAACTAATCTAAACAAACACATACACAAATCACGCATACATGGGAAATGGAAAAGTGAATGATACCGGAACAGAACAGGGACAAGAAGCTATGACAAGAGTCATTTAACCATCTGAAAGAACCATCAGTTTTTTACTTCAAAGCACCTTTGTTAACAAAGGGGTTCACAGTTTATACTAAACCTCTGTTTAGTTAGTTAATTGTATGATACTTGCAATGCCTTGGATGTTGAGAGAGAGCCCGGACACAGTCTCAGGAGAAAGTCTTGATGGTTCCTTGAGTCGATGGTGTTGAAGTTGCAATCAATTTCTTCCGTGTTGAATGAAGAAATGATGATGAACTTGTGGTGTTAGTTGGACTCCGTTATGGTCGAGGAAGTTACACATGGCTTGATGTGTTAAGGCCTGCCGGCCCGCGATCTCGCAGTCAGACCGTGTGTCTCCGGTCCCACACGAGCAGCAACCATGAGCAGAAGGGAGAAAGAGAAGAGGGAAGAGAGAGAGAGTGGGAGGTCACTCCGACAGTGCCCTTTAACTCCTGAGGGAGGTCACTCCTCTCGAGTTTGGCTTGACTGATGAGAAAGGTGCAATTTTCCAGCGGAAAAAGTTCCTTTGTTTGGAAGCTGACTCATTTGCATGATTGGAGTAAGATAGCAGTTTGTGCCCCTTTATGCTCTGATTAATATAACAAGCATACAATGCATGCTATAAGGGGGTGCTATACTCCAATGTTTAGGGCATCACACAAGGATTAATTTGATAGGAAGCATGATACCAATAATTTTACATTATCTAGTGGTTCTGTCATAAAGCATGCACAAAACGGTATACAGTACAAAAGTCACTATACGAGACAGTAATTATCATACACACAATGTCCTAAGGATATGCATGTTCATTTATAGAACAGTTTGTCTATAAATTAATGAAGAAAAGTCTGTTTTATGGGCTTTATGTACCTTCCCCCACTTGGAATGTCTCTGAGGTCCACTAGTTGCTGGACCAGTGTCAGCAAATGGGGAGTAAAAACTGATAATTATTAGTGGGAGAGCAGACATCTCGGAGTCTGCTTAGGCCTACTTGGACCTTTGCTTGTTACGGTCTTGAGACGTCTGTTGGATTATTCATTAAATAATGAATAATTGTGTGTCTGATTGGTCCAGATGCTACACTACAGTCAAATATGGTGGTGGTAGTGTGATGGTGTGGGGATGCTTTGCTGCTTCAGGTCCAGGGCAACTTGTAATAAATGAGGCAAACATGAATTCTGCTCTCTATCAGAAATTCCAAAAAGGAGAACGTCCGGTCATCAGTCCATGAATTGAAGCTCAGTCGCAACTGGATTATGCAGTAAGACAATGATCCAAAGCATAGGAGTAAGTCCACCTCTGAATGGCTCTAAAGAAGCTAAATTAAAGTTTCGGAGTGGCCTAGTCAAAGATGCTGTGGCAGGACCTTAAATGGGCAGTTAATGCTTGAAAACCCTCCAATGTGGCTGAACTAAAGCAGTTCTGCAAAGAAGAGTAGGCCAAAATTCCACCACAGCATTGTGAAAGACGTATCTCCAGTTATCGGAAGCGTTTGGTTGCTGTTGTTGCTGCTAAAGGTGGTAAGCAGTTAGTTTTCACATGGGTGATACAGGTATTGGATACAATTTTTGCTTCAATATATATATATATATATATATATATATATATATATATATAAATATAATGTTTGAAAACTGTATTTTGTGTTTACTCAGGTTGCCTTTGTTTTATATTATATCTCATTTGAAGATCAAAAACAGAAGAAATCAGGATGGGGGCAAATAATATTCCACAGCACTGTATAGCTTTGTATCTAAAGGCTTATGCATAAATGCTTTAAAATGTATTTTATATACCAATATAAACTGTCTATGTATGAATTTCTTTACAAAACTACTATTTAAAAAAAAAAATGAAATAAGTTGAATAGTGAAGGACAAGCATACAAGTGCCTAAAATGCATATGGAAAAATGATAAGTAGATATGTCTAAACCTTTGACTGGTAGTGTACATGTAATTCAGTACCATAATAGGGAATAACCAGCAGTGACATTTAAACACAGTATTAATTAGAGCCAGGTGAGCTGCCAGTCATAGCCCTTGTAAGGTGCATTTGCGAAGTGCTGATAAACCCAAATGCGTGAACTCGTGTATGTACTGTACCTGTCACTGGAGAATAAATTCCTATGGGACGGCATACCTTGAGATAATAACCCCTTGCTCGCTCTCTATGCCATTTTCCTCCACTGATAGCCCCATGGTGCACTGCAGCACATACCTGCACCTGCCACTCAAGGTGCTTGCAGGAGTCTAGCGTGTCCTCACTCTAAAACGGACATACGCACAAGCAGTTAGTCAGTGATTATATTGAGTCCAAAAGTTGGCATGGTGCAGGAATTAAAAATGTAAATGACCTGCCTTAATTAAAGAGTCGACAGAGGCTTTGCAGCTGCAGGTGACAGTGACTGATTGCTTTTCCTCCACCATTGCCCTTTCACTCACATATACAATCCAGCCACCCACACAAAGACAACAGAGAGAATGTGTGTGTATATATTTATGTATTTTCTTTCGGATGTGCTGGCATATTTAGTGTTAGTGTAAGGTGCATTATTGAACATTCTTGGCATCCTATAGATTCTGCTGATCGCTAAAAAACTTTCAGGGACACCAGCTCATTAAGTCTGACAGTCAGTCGCTAATGTCAGCTGCAGCTGTACAGACACTGAAAGTAAATGCAAAACTGATTCTAAAGGGCAGGGCAGATCTCAGTCAAACACTCCCAGAGTTCACCCTGAAACACATTATTCCAAATGAACTGCTACACTTTAAGCCTTGTCACCTGTGCATGTTCCAAGCATTTATATAAAAAATAAAAATGTCTTTTTTTTTTCTCACAGATATTACTCAGACATTAGTAAGATGCCTGCAATCAGTGATCAGGATATGAACGCATACCTGGCAGAGCAGTCCCGCATGCACATAAACGAGTTCAACACCATGAGCTCCCTTAGCGAGATCTACTCTTATGTGGGCAAATATACAGAGGAGGTATGGTAAACATTTTAATCACTATATCAACTTGTTAAATTGCTTAATTTTTCATGAATATAAAATCACAAAGCAGAAAATCTTACAAGACAGGCTTAATTTTTTTGGGTGCAAAATTTATAATTTTATATAAAAGTTTGGGGTAAAAAATGACCCAGACATTTTTGTGAGATTCACCCATAAATAACTAAGACCTAAAATTGTTCAAATAAAATGAATAGTATTTCACTCACATGGAAGTTAATAAAATAAAAGTGTTGTCAAATAAAGGGTTATTTCACCCAAAATGTTCTGTAGTCATTTACTCACCTTCATGTTGTTCCAAAAACTAAATTACTTTCTTCTGTAAGTCATACAGGTTTGTTAGGCAGAATGTTAGGGCTTCAGTCACCATTCACTGCATTTTTATTCCATACTATGAAAGGAAAGGGTGACTGAGGCTATCATTCTGCCTAACAGGGAAAATAGAATGTCACAGGTGTTTGGAACAACATGAAGGTGAATAAATGATGACAGAATTGGTTATGTGGAGGCATGTGTGTCTGATGTGTCATCTCCTATTGTCAGATTGTGTCTGCGCTGGAGCAGGATGAAGGTGCCAGGAAACAGAGACTGGCCTATAAACTGGAGCAGGTGGTCGCCTTCATGAGCCTGGAGAGCTGAGGACCGCATTTCCCAGAGTGCACTGGGAGATCCATCAGAAACCGAGCCGTGCCTGAGTGAAGACCTGTCCATCTATCTCATCTCTTCTGTTTGCAATCTTCCCACAAAGACAAGTGTTTGCATCATTAGCTCTGCTTCCTAGAAGAGTAGAGATAGGAACTGGAGGGTGGGCAGAGGAGCCAAGGACTACATTACCCATGATGCAGTAGTGTGGGTTGCCATCCAGCTCTGCCATGTAGAGGAAGGTTGGCTCCCTATGAGTTCTGCTTCACTGCATCCTCCATCCTTCTCTCTGACTGGAAAAAGAAAAAAAAAAAATTTCTGTTGCCTTCAAAGTTTAGCTGATAAGCAGAAACCACTATGTTTGGTGTCAATTTGTTCTGACTTTTATGACTAGGGTAGTGTATGGCACTAATATAGAGTCCAGTTCATTGTAGTACCTTTATTAAACACCGAAACGCAAGACAAAAAAATGGTACTGCATGCATCTGAAGAATGCAGACCATTCGGGCCATTTCAAAAGACACCTTGAAAATGTGGCATTTACATGATGTGCAAGATGATTTTTACATTATAACTGAGTGCTTTGATAAGAAAACAATCAAACCTGGACAACCTGCCTGCAAATTCTCACTTTGAAGAGAGTGGGGTGCATTTAAATCCCTTGAGACGCAGGGAGTTAGTGTTTCAATTCTTCCAGGAACCTACTTGACACTGAAACTTAGAGTGTCACTTTATGGCATTCGCATATCTCTACACTTCACCCCTCTCAGCCTTCAATTCGGCATCTATCTGGCTTGTGCACATCTCTCAATTTAATCTCTAATGAGTGGAGTTAAAGCCAAGGTTTGACCCCCTTAGAAGCAAGCACACACACACCTCACCCCGCAGTGGTAGTAGAGAGCCAGGCCTCCTCTCTTTCTTCCATCCTGGTGGCCAGGACTTACGCTGTGCTGGAAGAGGACAAAAATTCCTGTAATCTTAACAAAAACAAAAGCACACATTCAATAGATGTCTCTTTTCACACATACAGTACGGGGGACTTAAATTACAAAATATCCTACTCAGAATTAGTTGTTAATGGGTGGGAGTAGAGTTGCTAAAGTGCACATGTGCAGCCTGCACTGTTCACTGCCACAGGGTCAATTCGATATTACTCTGAACACTCTGGAAGCAGCTGGAAAAAAAAAACACACGCAAAGTTGGTCAGCAGAAAACCAAAGGAGCTTAATTTAAAAAAGAACACCGATTGTCTGGTGAATAAATTACCCCGACAAACTGAACACAAGTTTGTTATATGATCTGCAACGCTCTAGTGCTCTAATCTGCAGTCTGATATTTGTTTCTCCTCATTATTGTGTGTGTGGCACAGAGCCCAAAGTGAGTGTCCTTGTTGGGTTATTGCACAATTGGGAGAATCGAAAAAAAGACACCCGGACCTGAAGTTTAAGGGCTTGCTGTAGTTGAAGTGTACTGGCCTTGAGAGATCTAACCTGGGCTTATGATTTCCAAATGACAACAGTTGGAGTGACGAGGACTCAAAAGTAATGGATGTTACCTTGACAAATGGAAAGAGACTATTTAGTTGCCCTCCTTTCCTTTTCCCTCGACAGCGTACCCCACGTGGTGATGTGAATGGGTGGAGACCAGCCCAGGTCCACCTTGGGTTCTTTATTGGCTTTTTCAGCGCATGTATTTCAATTTAAACTTTAAAAAAAAGAAAAATGGAAAATAGAAAAAGAATAAGCCTTGCAATTGATGATGTGGATGTGTTATTTTCTTTCTTTTGCTTGGAAGAACAAGACGAAAAGTGGCTGTCATCTTAAAAATTGCAACCTTCATTAAGGTGGAACCTTTATCCTGTCCTTCCATTCAACTGCCATGACCATGTTTTTGTGAATGCGTTAGATGCCTATAAGACTAAGGTTGATACTTTTAGCAGATGTAGTATATACCCTTGCATGCTGACCTATTTGGATGATATGACATTATCTGCCTTGCTAGCAATTTATCTAATACTACTAGGAGTTTCTAAAGCGAACCAAAGTCATGTTAGACTTTTAACATTGCTCATGAGGAACATCCTCTTTCTGTCAGGTAGATTGCCTTTTTCGGAGACCCTTGAAGCTAAGAGTTCTCATTCATCGATCACATTCAGCCAGATCATTAGTGCGGACACACTAAAGTTCAATCCAGCTGCTTATTCACTATTTAGGGGTTTTCCCAAAGAAAATAGTGCATTTTTGTTGCCTCTAATGTGCAACACTAAAGAGTTCATTCCCTTTAATGAGTTTATTTGTACTCTGTTTTGCATTTCTGAATTTTTCTGTGAATATGTTAGTATTATACAGTAGGTTTGAATCATTTTGATACAACCTAATGTTTTCAGGTCGAACCCGATTTCATTAGCTTTCAAACAAATTATTTTTTTATGTTGTTTTGGATAGTATGTATGTGTGATTGCTTTGGGGTCCCTTGTGTTATTTCTCAGCATAGCTTAGTGTTTACGGGGTATTTCAGGTACACAGATAATGATTTTAATGCGACAAATAATAAAATACCACTGTCACAATTTTTAGGTATTATGTTTTGGATAAATATTTATAAAAATAACTGAATTACAACCCATAAATCTGGGAACTCATTTAAATCTAAAGAGATCTTAAACTTATGATAATGTGATAAAAAAAATGATGAGTTGTATGAGTTGATATTTCAATGAAGTAAATTTTTCTGAATTCCCTTATGACTCTAATCCTGTGTTTACGTTCCTTGTTTCATCTCTCATGTACATCCCCAGTCCCCTCCCTTATGTCCAAATGACCTGATAAAGTTTCCACCTTAGACATTTCGTAAAAACTAAAAAGTCCTTTTAGCTCAGTGTTATGAAGACCTGTTAGAAAAGACTTTAATATTTCCAGATTTGATGCAAGAAAAAGTTATCCTGATGGGAGGAGAGAAAGCGAGAGACCAGCAGAAAGGCAAGCTTCTCTAACTTTGTTATAATTAATTGTATACCTGTGTATGTAAATATAATGCATTCCTATTTTGCAGTCAAGAACAAAATACTATTTGTAATATAGAATAAACTTTATTATGAAAGTATATTGTCTCTGTCTTTTATTTTGTATGTCCCCTTTGCTATTCTATCCTTAACTATTCAAACTAAACTAAAACTACTTTTAACAAGGTTATTTTTGTACACTATAAAAAAACATATTACAGATTTTTTTTTTTTTTTTTAGAGGACCAATCCTCACACACACACATTATACATTAGAGTATATATATATATATATATATATACATACTGTAATGTATTTTTAACACTAATGATTTCATTTATTTGGCATGAAAATCAGTGCGTATAATAAGCTTAGATGAATGTTCTGGGTTTTAAAAGTAGAACCACAAGATGTGAACATGATTTTAAGTGTGATAAAGTTATAGCCAATATTACAACTTTGTTGTCATGAAGGCATAACAAAGATAAACCCTGTGATTCCAGTATTGGATGCACCTTTACACATAAGGTTAGTAAGTGATTTTATCACACTAAAATCATGTTAACATGTAAAATACTTTTGAAACTGTGTATTTAAAAGTTTCTGGGCTAGCCCCATTCAGTTCCATTGTAAGTGTCTTGCTGTAACCACGCTTTTTTATAAATGAGGAACAAGTCAAAATACACTACTTTTTTGTGGTAATCAATATTATGCCACAAACGCTGTCAATTAAGTTTAACTTGTATTAAACACAGAACATTCCTTTAAAAGTAAAAGATTTGCTTTGTTGCAACTATCATTCCGCATGAGCAGAAATGTGCTAAATGTGACATTTATTATAGGCTAATAGGTTTTTGTGGTGTTTGATAGAACTTTATGGAAGTTGTTAAATTATTGATAAGTCTTTTCAGCCTATTTAATGTTAATAATGGCTTTTTAAATGTTAAAAGGTTATATTTCCCATTTTATCATCAACAAATCATACTATTTGTACTGATAACGGTGATATTCTTCCTATACCCAGTACTAGCAAAGCTAATAAGAAAAAGTGGTATTGCCCATCCCTAAAAACCACTAAGCGAGGGGATACTTCTGGAGTTATGTGCAACAATGGAGAGGTGACACCTCCATATCTCTGTGATCTCATTGGACCAGACAGAGTAAGGATCTACTGATCAATCTGTTGGCTCAATCTCTATGTCCACCCTGAGATTTTTTTTCTTGAGGAACACTGGAGCATTTTTACAGACTTGTGCTTTAACCTCCCTCTCTCTCTCCCAGTGCCAGGGGGCTCAATTGCCTCCTTTATTACATTTTCATCTCATTGCATTGTATCGCTTCTCTCAGTTAATGAGAAACCGTTACCTCTACAACTCTGCCTGTACTTTTCTCCTGATCTTTCGGCATTTCTCTCTTGAAAGGTTAGAGCTAGATGATGGTTTTAAAACTTCTTCACAAAAATGTCGCCTAACAACAGGTGCTAAAAGCATGTCTGCCCTTGTTGAGTGATGTCTTGCCTTTTAGTCTCAAGCACAAGGTCATCTTAATGGCAAAGATTTACTGCACAGCTGCCTGACTGGTTCTCAAACTTCAATGTCCTTCAGAACATCAACATAAACTTTTAAATAGTCGCCATAAAGATTATTCAAGTTAGATGTTTAATGTAAAAGCAAAGATATTAAGAAAGATCTTCGCCATCCACACACAGTTTTATCAAAACACTAACTCACAAAAATGATCACTGGCATTTGTGGCTGGACGGCTTAATTGTCATATTGATGATTAGGAACCGGGATGCTATCGTGTGATCAACGAGAACTAATCACAGTATGCTAGTTTTCCAAAAGTACTTTTTTGGAAGTCTCTGTTTGGATGGAGAAAAATGCCGTTCCAGTGTGGATAAGAGGCATTAACTAGGGCTGGGTAAAATATTGATTTTCCAATGCATCGCAATCTTTGTTAGAATGATCTCGATATCGATTCTTAAATTCCAAGACTGATCTTTCACTTTATGTGGCAACCCTCTATAATGCAAGTAAATCACTTGCATGTGTTTTACTTGTCAATGTAAACAAGTTTTTCATATTGTGCAAATGATGCATGTAAACAATACAAATATAACAAAAGTATATATGCATCATAATATTGCAAGACATTCATTGATGGAATGATTTTTCATAAGCTAAAATGTGACCAATTTGATGAAAAACCAATGATAAAATATAATTGGTAAAATTAATATTTTCGAATTGTACCTAGAAGGGTTTCCTAGAAGGTTCCTTTATAATTAAAAGCATTAGCTGAGAGAGAATTTATTTTATATTTAAGCAAAATAAACATTGTAACATATGTACCCATATGAATCGATACTGAATCAAAAGCTTGTGAATCGGAATAGAATAGGGAAATCTGTATCAATACCCAGCCCTTGCGTGAACATGGCAAAATCGACGCATTTTCAACCGAAAATGTATTAGTGTGGACAAGGTCTTAATGTACTGCATTTAAAATCTAGAACTGGGGTTCCATCCTCTCTGGAACTGAACCTGTGGATTCTGGAACATTCCGGCAAAATTCACTCCAGCTGCAGATGCAGTGCAGGCCAGCTAATAAGAATGCAGGGTGAATGACGGCGGACTAATTCCTGGGATTGACTAAAATGGCTATTGACAGCTGCGGGGGACCAGATGGAAGCAATAGGCATTATTAGTTGGTTGTGCTTTGTCCTATCTGTCTTGGTAAACATATGTGAAAAGACAACAGATCGGTTTAAGGCTCCCATCGAGTAAACAGAGAAGACCAAACAGTGAACATGAATCAACAGAGACACATCAGACATCAGTAGATGGAAAAGAGCTAATGCTATTCTGCTATCCACAGCCCATGCAAAAAGTTTAATGGAAATAAATAGGATAAAAATAACAAAACTCCACACTCTTATAGGGTAATGGAGTTGCAATCATTGGTGTGATTTAGTTTAAGAGACAGTCAAAAGGAAGAACTTAGACGTAGCTAAGACAAGAACTGCTGAAAAAAAAAATGTCTGAAGCCACAAAGAAGAATGTTACATTTCTTCACAGTGTTGCATGGAATGGGTGCTGCATAGTGATAGACTGGCTATAGACCAATCAGCACCCAGGACCATTCCATTTTGAAATTTCTAACATGGACAAAACATTCTCTCTATATGAGTGATCGAGCAGCACTGCCTTGATGGCTTCTCTCTCTCTCTCTTTCTTAAAGCTCCCCCAGCATAAATTCCACTGTACTCATACATATCCACTCCATAGTACCAATTACAAAACCTCTAGAGAGAACTATTGATATATTCCTTGTGAAAACCAAAACATGGATTTAAGTACTGGCCCTTCATTGGATGCTTTGGAATCAATTACCAGCTTTCATTTTCAAAATAGATTTCCTAGTCTGTAGCTCTGCTTAATTTTCTAATAAACATGTGACAATCTTACAAATGCATGTTTCATTTGAGGGAAAAATTGATTATCTGGCGCAGACCATGTTAAATTTTGATTCCATTATTATGTTTGCATGTCTCAGACAAAATTGCCTGTTTTGTAATTTTGCCAAATTACAGTTCTGTTGTATGCTGAAACCAGACATAGGTATTCTTGGGAGTTGTCATGGTGGAAAAAGACAGGCTATTGAAAATGAATAAGGCTGTATGCTATCGGAAACCATGCACATAATATGTATGAGAACAGTTGTTTCCTGATAGGGGCAAATTTGAGAACTCATTATGGTGCTTTAGGGATCTTACCCCGAGCCACATGCCCAAGCACTGTAAAACAACACTAAACGTAGTGTAGATTGACTGATGTTACAATAGATTGAAAATGTCCTTAAAAATATATTGCCTAGCAACCGCCATTCCATAACAAATGAGCCAGTTTGTCAAGCTGCATGTCTCCAAGCCTTTATCCCACACATTTATCTGATAAAAATGGACCTATGCTATACCATCCCTCACACTGAAAAAAAAAAAAAAATATATATATATATATATATATATATATATATATATATATATATACACAGGCATATATACAATTATTTAGTATTTTGTTCTTGGATTCCAGTAGAAAAAATATCTAAGCATCCTTTAAACAAGATACATTTACCTGAGAAGCAAAGTTATACTTGTTTTTCAGAGAATGTATCTTAAGTGTGACATGTAATGAATGTATCATTTCAGTTTATTTTCTTACACCATTAGCAGTTTTTTTATTTCTTGTTTTAAGCATAAACTTCACAAAATAAGGTTACAGTTATGCTTAGAAAAACACTATTTTCCAGTGGGGTAAGAAAAATGTACTTAATTCTTACTCAATTTTTTATTTTCAAGTAAATTTATCTTAACCTCCTGAGACCTGAGCATGACTGCGGTGTGCATTTTCCATTTCCCTTTTTGATTTGAAACTAGTAGCCCCTAATAAAACACATAGGTGGACAGCGGGACTAAGTTGTGTAATTTTAAATAATATCAAGCTATAGAAATTATTTGAACAAATTGTTTATGTTTCCAGGAGTGTTGGTTATTCATGTTTTTGAGACGTTACAGACTTTGCATCACAAATTAGCATAATCAGTTCTGATTCAAATATATTCCAGCATCATCCAATCACTGCCAACCATGTTAAAATAAAATTATACATTATTCATTCTGAATCTAAGTACTGATTACCATTGTCCCATGTCTGCCAAACAGGTTGAGTGGTCCAAACATCACCTGCAGCTTGAAACTGAACTTTAGGTCGGATATTAAGTGAATGCACTTAGCTGCATAGAAAGCTATAGGATGTCCCCTTGCTCCCTATTTAGTGAATGACTTAACCTCCACTGTGCTGTCTGTCTGCACTGGTCTCAGAACTGTTTGAAATGCTCCCTATTTTCATCCTAACTCCATATAAAGCCTCTGAAAGCAACATTTTTCAGCTTTTAGATGAACCCATTGATTCTCAATGTAAAAATGCACAGTGAATATAGGAATGCATTTACTGTTAATGAATAGAATTGTATTGTACAGTGATAAACTGAAATAAAATTTAAAATGACCCACGATGTGTTAATGTTGAAAGTTATTCAAAATAACTAACATGTTTTTTCAACTTTTGAGGGAATAATGTCCCCAAATCCACATATGTGGACATCGTGTTTATCAGTGCGCTGATGTGCGAAACATTAGATTTTTTTAAAGCGGCATATCAAATTAAAATAGAGAAGCTACTCCTTAAAACCAAACAGGTTTCAATAAAAAAAAAACTTGAGGTTTCTTACCAGAGGCACTTTTGTTGGCTCTGCACCCGTAGAAGCGCTTCAAGGAAATCGACGCCATGCTGCTGTGTCATGTGGCTTGGTGCACCAGAAGTTTAACCCTTCAATGACAGTCTAGAATGATGTGAACAGTATTCAGTTGGTTTAAATTCATTTAAATTATAGTGAAGCCAATATACAACGTCCACGTATGTGGACACGGGGTCGCACAAGGTTACAGATGTTTGGAAGACAAAAATACTGATTAAGAAAATTATTTTTGCATTGCAGTGAACCATCATGAAAACATTAGCTTTTCAGATACAGAAAAATATGGCAGCTCTTGATTAAAACTGGCTCAGTCTTGCCTTATGCTTTGTCTCTTGTACTATTTCTAACACATGTTCTCAATCTGTCTCTCTTTCTGCCCGTTTCACTCCTTCTGTCACTTTTCTGATGCTAACACTCTCTTTTCTCCAATATGAACAGTGCTGTAATTAAATTTATTCCCCCATCTCTTCAGTCAAACAGTGGAAAGATGCCCATCACCTGTGTCTGCCCAGCCTTCCCCAACACAGCCGTCTCTGCATCAATAAACCCATCTCAAACATCAACAACTGACTCTGCATTAATTTTGATGATATTGATTAATATCAAGAAGCCGACAGACATGAATGCCACGTCTTTGTTGCTGTTCTTTGAGAATATTGCATGTGCACTGGGA
Organism: Myxocyprinus asiaticus; assembly: GCF_019703515.2. Classification (NCBI taxonomy): domain Eukaryota; kingdom Metazoa; phylum Chordata; class Actinopteri; order Cypriniformes; family Catostomidae; genus Myxocyprinus; species Myxocyprinus asiaticus. The sequence continues at coordinate 18,041,811 of NC_059388.1, forward strand.
AGAACAGGCAAGATTTTAAATGAAAAGCAACAAAACTACCAATTTGAATATCAATGCTAACATATTTCAGAGGGTTGCAAAGGCTCATGGCCTCTGAAAAGCCTTCAGGCAGTTCAACCATTGTTATTTTATTCTGCACTAAAAACTCGGGAAATATTTCACCCTGCAACCCCCTACAAACAACAAACAAAAGGCTAGCATGCTAATTTTTCCTCGGATGGCACAGCAGTAGAACTGCCACAAGACATTTTGGTGGGACCAGCAGGGAACACTTACCCCGTGGTTTTTACTCATTCGCCGTTAAAAGGGTAGTTTACCCAAAAATGAAAATTCTGTCATCATTTACTCACCCTCAAGTCATTCCAAACCCATATGACTTTCTTTCATTGAACACAAAAGGAGTAATTTTGAAGAATGTATTGGTCGCTCTTTTCATGCAATTATAATGAATGGGGACTGGATATTTTAAGGCTCAAAAAGCACCATATACTGTTAGTATAATATATGTGTCCATATAACTTGTGATCAAAGTCTTCTGAAGCCATGCGATAGAAACCAAACTTAATTTGATAAACACAGTCTGATTTGTGAACAAATCCTTTAGGTCGGTTTTGTGAATCAGGCAACCGATTTAGTGAAAAGATCAGATTCAAAAGCAGGATTCATTCTTGAATAGGACATCACTACTTCTCTCATAAAAATGGCAAAGAGAACTGGGGGGGGGTCAAGATATTCAGTAAATAACTATTTCAATGTAAGTCTGTTCCTCTCACAAAGCTAACATATGTCTTCAGAAGTCTTGGAATATAGCGCACAAGTTGTATGAACCACATCTCCATTAGTGATGTTTCGTTCATGAAAGAATAGGTCATTCGAACTAATCTTTTAAGTGAACAAATCATTCTCATTCACCTCCATACACTGACATTCCTCCCAATGAGCTCTACTGCTTTTCATGCCTGTAAAGACTGACTATAGCATGAGCCAATAGCATTTGAGTGCAGGCTGCGAGGCAGAATATGATTGGTTTCTTCCGCTGAACGAATACGCCCCTTCACTGAACCAGTCAAGTTGGTGATTTGAGTCTGAACAAGAGGAGACGTCTCGTTCATGAACAAACTGAATGTTCTGGTAAGCTTGTTCGCAAACTAAATTAATGACTCATTCATCTCATCTGTAAGCAAAGATCTGCTGAACGAGAGGCGCCATGTTGTCTGTTCAGTTCGGCATGCGAGTCAACTGCATTCAACAAGGAGAGAAAGGGGAGAAATTCACTAAGACAAGTTGATAGGTATACACATAAACCTAATCCCCAATTTATATATAAATGGCTAAAGGGAATACAGTGTAAAATTACAAATGGAAATGTTGTGCTTTGGTGCACAGTGTAATATATTTAGGATTTTCTTGAACTTTTTCTATGTCTTGGTAAAAGTTAAGCCCAGCATTTGACCTAATATATGTGAATAAGACCTGCCATTTGTGTGGAATGGTCTTTTGCGTTTAAACTTTAAAAAATTAAGTGTCTTCCATTAGTGTTGTTTTTAAAGACTGACTTTAGTGCGAGACGATATTATTCGAGAGCGGGCTGTGAAGGAGCATATTATTGGTTTGACCCATTAAACGAATACACCCCTCACTGAACCAATCGTTCATCTCGTTCATGAACGAACTGAATGTACTAATGCACTCATTTGTGAACGAGATGAATGTATCAGTCATCATGAACGAGGATCTTCTGTTCGACTGAACGAGAGTAGCAGCTGCATGTCATTCGTTCAGTTCGTCAATCTCGTTCAACAAGAAAAGGGGCAGGATGAATTACAGTATGAATAAAAGTGAGTGATGACCACACATTACAATGACATACGAACATTACTGAAACTCAATTATTTTGTAGGCTAATATTGTCATCTTTTTTTGTTTGTTTGTTTTGTGCTCAGCAGTTCACAATATGTTAGATATGCTTTGTTGTCATTTGTTGGGAAACGCTTACAGTATGATGCTTAAACACTCTGCAGTGCTAAAGTCTCTAAGTGGAATTGTAGACATGCAAACTTTAAGTATAATTAGACTTAGCTTTTGGTTCAATGCAATTACTTAGAAGACTGTCATGTGGCGCCATCTACAGGCCCAAAAATGTAACATGCAGAAATGGTAAATGAACAAATCAATGAACAATCTGAATAAATCTTTATGGTGAATGAAATATAAAAGAATCAAGTCACTGAAATTAATCAAAATCATCACCACTAATCTCCATTTGTATTCCACTGAATAAAGGATGCCATACTGGTTTGAAACAACATGAGGCTGAGTAAATAAAGACAGAATTACTCCTTTACGGGTCCTGCAAACAACAGTGTCCTCAAAATAAATGTTATGATGACTACACTTGTGTACTTCAACTATATAGTCACACAGTTACATGACCTGTCAGTGTGCATGCACTGAGTTGAGATGCATTTTCATCTACCTGCGCTTTGTGTATCTCGAAATCTCTCACTCATCCATATGCATGTGTTTGTGTCGCACACATACGGGCAGCAGTGGCTAAGGTGAGCCTCATTTGCATGTAAAGTGCATTGGGTGTCTACAAAAGCTCTATACAGATTCTCATTTATTCAAATTTTGTGTGTTTAATCAATACATCAACACTGTGCCTCACAGACAATGTGGGACGAGTTTGAGAGGACGCATACAGAGGCGAGTACGTATCTCACGTATTAGATCTATGATACTACACTTAATATATAGCACATAAACGTCAATGGATGAGGAATTCACTTGCCTGTAGGTCATAGTAAGACAGCGAGCAGCACACATTGTTGTCGTCTCGACAAACTAAAACAAAATATGCTACCATCTTCTTGCCCCCCACAACTGCACACATTATGCCATTCATATTTCATTTGTGTTGTAAAGTTTGCTTCCACCCACTGGGTTTAAGATTAAAATGCATGAAAGGTAGGCACATGGCCGCTGTGAAGCAGATAGGTGCATCGAAGAAACTTTGCCACACCATATTTTGTGTGAGCTCATTTAAATTTCCCCATATGGAGGAGTCATCATTCACACAGACTCTGTAGAAGGAGCTCGTATGAAAAGGAATCAACACCATTGTCTTTCATGCAAAAGTGCTCACATCTATCTGTGTTAAAAGTACATCCTTGTGGCAAGTAGTTTGCATGTTATCTGTTCTGCGTATGGTGCTGTCACGCCATAATGGGTGAGAGGTCAAACCATGATCAAATTTCAGGAGGTCAATGAGAGACTGGTGTGTTGAAGTTACGTTTTAAAGCTCCTGAATATATTATTAAATTAAATATCAAAGTTATTAGCTTGAAGAATCTGACTTAGTTTATATAGAAAAAGTTTGCATTCTCCTAATTTGGTTCATCTATCTATGGGGAATATGCAGCAAAGAGCCTCCCTTTTAAATGGGTTTTAAAATTATGTTGCTGTTGTGAATTAATATGTTAGCATTAACTCTTTTGGAAATCTCATTAAATCAACACAGGCATTCACAGCCAGACATTTCAATTCATGAGAGTAATTTAACGATAATGTTTGTCCGTTGATATAATGCGTTTTAGAACATGAATGCCTGCTAAGATAAAAATGTCCATTTATCTTCATGAGGGGATGAATGTCAAAATGAAAATGCCCATCTCTGACTATTAGCATTATGAGAGGCTAATGTCTCATCTGACATTTTAAAAGTTGGACATTGCGCCTCCTATTGGTTTCAAAACAATCAATCAATCCTGTCAGGGAAGGCAAATACCTTCCAGTTGTCATTGAATGATACTTTGAATGATTAATAGCTGGACAAACCAATCGATTTTCGTGGGAAAATGGGGTGTGATAATGTGCAAAATGATTGGCTTCCTCTTCTGGTCTTTAGATGGATAGAGAGAAAAAAGGGGAACAAAAAATACCACAGCTATCAACTGCAGTAAGGCCTGAGGACAAACCTGTCATTCAAGTATACGGTCAGGAGTAAAAAAATCCCCAGGGGACAAGATTAATTCTACAATATATTGTTTATTTAGCCATCACAATGGGGTATTTACACTTGGTCACTTCACTTGGGCATTTTTATTGATCAGATATCTGATCATAAATAGACTAGGGGTAAATGCCCTCCGGGATGTATTCGAGACGGATAAAAATCTGATCACTCATATCACATCAGGAGGGTGTTTGAGATGTATACTAGACCTGACTATATATAGCTTTTGTTTTTCAGAAACCAGATCACTCCAATTATTGACAGGTTTTAAAATCACTAATACAAAGTGACCCTTTCTAGTTAGCCTTCTGCATTGACATTTTTGGCTGGAAAGCTTTGTCAGAGGGCATTGCAGCTGTTGTTGCAATGGCATCCATATGTTCATTCTCAATTAATTAAAAACCTTAGAAAACAAATCTGTAGAGGAACAGGTCGAACACTCTGCATACCATGAACTTTTAAGTCTAATTTACACTCACCGAGCACTTTATTAGAAACACCTGTACACCTACTACTTGTTCACATGATTATCTAATCAGCCAATCATGTTGGAAGCATTGCAATGCATAAAGTCATTTAGATATGTATTCATATCTTCAGTATGTTCACATCAACCATCAGAATGGGGAAAACATTTTGATCTCCTTTATTTTGACCATAGCATGATTGTTGGTGCCAAATGGGCTGGTTTGAGTATTTCTGTAACTGCTGATCTCCTGGAATTTTTATGCACTGACAGAATACTACGGTAACTCAGATAACCACTCTGTACAATTGTAGTGAGCAGAATAGCATCTCAGAATACACAACACATCGAACCGTGAGGCGGATGGGCTACAATAGCAGAGGACCACATCTGGCACTTTATTACAACCATACTGTTCCAATAAAGTGAGTATGCTTAATTGATAAACAGGCTTCTTTTAGTTCGCCTAAAAATTATGATGAAATTCACTGACATTTTGTTCTGCTAAGGTGTTCATTTGGTAAAATTTCTTCTGTTCGCGCACATCACTGAAATCTTGACCTAGGGGAACTTAGCAAGTCGAAGACCACTGATGACTGGTTAAACTTATTGTAGTTTGGACGTGAAATTCTTTATTTTTCTCAACAATAATTTTAAAATGATGCAGCACATAGCATAAACTGAGGCTTTTATCGCCAAAGGTGCTTTAGTTCGTTCAGGAGATAAAGGTTTGGCTTCTTCCATTGTATAAATTAGGCTTTAGTGTCTGAGAACATGTGATTGCAAAGTTAAATAGTAAAAATAAAGCAAAGTGCTGATGAGTGTGTCTATGATGTTTAGCACTCAACCGCTGACATGGTGGGGTTCTTGCGATTCTTAAAGACAAACCTGAAAAAAAATATAACTTCATTGGAAAGACCCTCTGGATCTGGCAAAACATCTGGGGACAAAGCTTGTTTCAAATCTAACTTAGAAGGTTTATAGTTGTGTAAATCAGTGGTTCTCAACTAGTAACCAAAAATGGGTTGCTGGTCTGTTCTGATACAGTCACAGACAGCAATTCCCATATCTTTTGTTGCTGATGTCAAAGGCTGTGCGTTCAAATTCATGTGTCACTGCCAACATGGACCAGTTGCATGACATGCCCTCATCCTCGAAAACAACAGCCAAAAGTATGACCCAGAATGCATTAAATACAAAGATCACCCATCTAACCAAATCTGTGACTGTCTGAAAATGTTTATTACCATACCTTTCGTCCTTGCCAGAGTACAGGGCAAAGTCACCAATTTTCAGCTACATTTTGAATGAAAAAGTCTGTCAGCTCAGTCTAGCCTTGTTGCACAACAGGATGCTGCAGTCTTAGAAAACAAAGGTGTTATCTCAGGGCAGACAACCCCAGGCAGTCTGACATGTTTTCTTATCAGATTTTCCACAATTGTTTGGGCAGATGGAAGAATGTTGGAGACAGAATGGAATGAAAGAGTCCAAATGTCCGAGGAAGTGAAATAATTATGTGTAAAACTTAGCTTCCACTGCTAGCAGCCTAGGCAAACAAACCTAATCAAAATACTGACCGAGTTGAGGAAGTAAGCAAATGGACGATTCCAATAATCATGAAAAAATTTCTCCAGAAAACACCCTGCAGGTAATTTTGGTTTAACACATTAGAAGTTAAACTACTGTTGAAGAATTTCTGTAAATAAAGAGTCAGGCTGGTAAATGTTTTATGAATGGTGCACTCGAGGGGAGAGAACACACTGGACCATGTTTACACTAACATGCGTGGCACCTACAAAGCCATTCCCCGCCCCCACCTCGGCCATTCAGATCACATCTCTGTGCTGCTAATCCCCACATACAAACCAGTGCAGAAACTTGAGAAACCGACCACTAAGAACATCAAAATATGGCCAGAGGGAGTAAGCTCAGCTCTTCAAGACTGCTTTGACTGTGCTGACTGCAATGTGTTTAAGGAGGCTGCTACACACAGCGGCCACATTGACCTAGAGGAATACGCAGCATCTGTCACTGGATTCATCAGTAAGTGTGTGGATGATGTTGTACTCACTAGGACAATCACTATATGTCCCAACCAGAGGCCCTGGCTAAATGCTAAAGTCCACTCACTGCTCAAAGCCCATGAGGAAGCCTTCAGATCAGGTGACAGAGTGGCACTCAGAGCAGCCAGGATTAATCTCACCCGTGGCATCATAGAAGCCAAGGACTCATATGCCACCAGAAAAAAAAACACTTCAATAACAACGACCCACAGGGGATGTGGAGAGGCGTTCAATGTGTCACTGACTACAGGCAGAAGAACCACCTCACCTGTACGAATGACACATCTCTACCTGACAAACCCCCACATAGCCAGTGGACCAGATAGTATCCCAAGCCGCGTGCTCAAGGAATGTGCCCACCAACTAGCAGATGTTTTCAACATCTCCCTTGAGCAGGTGGTTGTCCCTGGGTGCTTTAAATCTGCCTCTATCACCCTAGTGCCTAAGAAGTCTACAGTGCCATGCCTCAATGACTACCGTCCTGTCGCACTCACCCCTGTGATCATGAAGTGTTTTGAAAGACTGGTCATGGCTCACCTCAAAGCACTCATCCCACCCACACTGGACTCTCAGCAATATGCATACAGACACAACTGCTCCACAGATGATGCAGTCACATCCACAATTCACCTTGCCCTCTCACACTTGGAAAACAAAGACTCATATGTTAGAATGCTGTTCATTTACTTCAGCTCAGCATTCAACACAATCATCCCACAGATATTAATTTAAAAACTGTCAGCACTTGGACTAAGCACATCAGTGAGCAACTGAATACTCGACTTCCTGAGCAACAGAAAATAGGATGTCAGAATCAACACACAGACCTCTCAACCCATCACACTGAACACCGGTGCACCACAGGGCTGTATACTGAGTCCACTGTTATACACTCTTCTGACTGCAATGCAAAACACCAAAGCAACGGCATCATAAAGTTTGCAGATGACACCACAGTTGTGGGGCTCATCAGCAACAATGACGAGAAAACATACAGGGACAAGGTGAACCAACTCATAGCCTGGTGTGATTTCAACAATCTCTCCATGAATGCCAACAAGACAAAAGAGATGATTGTTGACTTCAGACGCACCAAAGCTCCTCGTCAGCCATTATTCATCAACGGCACAGAAGTTGAAATAATGCAGAACTTCAAATTCCTGGGCCTGCACATCTCCAATGACCTCACATGGTCACTGACCACCTCCTCCTTAGTAAAGAAGGCACAACAGCACCTGTATACTTCTGTGAACTTGTTGTGGTATTATTGTCTGTATGTATTGTCTGTATTTATTTATCTACTACATGTTGCACTGTAGTTCCCGGAAGGAACTGTCTTTTGTTTTGATCCATTGCCATGTGATGTGAAAAAAATGACAATAATTGTTTATGTTGTTTTGGCTGATATGGCAGTTGTCTTGGACTTAAACTGACACATAGCGGCATAGATGCAATTTGGATTTCATTCTGTGAGCAAAAGTGACTAATCTTAGGGGTACCGAGATGAGTAGTATCATGTGATCTTGACATGGCAGCCCCCGTGAGGCAGCCCAGCACCATGTAAAATAAAACAGCTTTTATTAGGCTACTGGTATGACTGGATTCTTCATCTAATGTGAGTGTTCATGATTTTAAACAGTACTGCTTTCAGTACTGCTATTTCTTTAGCGGTTAAACTTTTTAATGAGGAAAACATAAAGTGTAATTTTAAAAAACAGAACTGAGAGATTTGACTCTACCATATCTGACTCTCTCCAAAGTTCAGGCTGAATGAGGCTACATGTTTTTTACTTTTTGTATTCACTGGAGTGAGGCAAGGCTGCTGCTATATATTCTAGGAAGCTTCCATCAGTTATCTGGTGAGTCATGATTCACAGGCCAAGAGTCAAAACCCCATATGGTTGTTTCTAGGGGTCTGGAGCAGAAGATGGGAGGGAAATGTCTGTGTAGGGAATTGGACCAGAGAGGTGCTGTCAGACTGTGACCCCTGGGTGGTCATTGCATTTATATAATTTAGTAAATAAATCCATACATAGGCACAATGTATGTGTCTGCAACTCAAATTTTAAGAATTAAAGCATAAGCCTTTAGAGCAAAACTTTTATAAGATTATGAGAAACAAATTAAGTTAAGTGTGCCCAAGTTTTGGTCAGATACAGAAATACAGCAAAACAACAAGTTTCAATGATTATATCCTCCGCATTCAAAAGTGTCTATATTTTCTTTGAAAGGAGCCTCTTCACAGAGCAATGTGTTTATTTGACGCATACCAGTTTGACGGAAAGCCATTCCAGTGTTCTGCTCTTGAAAAATGAGTGCAATACTCCAAAAGCCTGAATGCTAAAGTGTTCTTCAGAGCACCTGCACGCTTGAATGAGCTTCATATGGCAATTAGGAAATGGCCTGTGAAATGACTTGATAACAGCAGACTCCAGAGATGGTTGAGTCCAATTTGTTTAAAGCCAAGTATTTGTGGCTGCTGGGGCTTGGGACAGTGTCTTTCTGATAGTACATTTAAATTAAGCCTGGACCATGGCAGTCAACCTTAAATAACATCATTCAGTGGAAGCGCGGTGCTGAAGACCTCAAAAGTGCTCTAATAATACAGCAACATCTGAGTGAACATAGGATTAATTCTCCCTTCATACACTGTCATTCACAAACACAAATAAATAAATAAATATCCTTCACTGAAAAAAACTCTCCAATTGACAACCAGTTTGTTCCATTAAGCTGAAGTACAGCAGATGTGCTGTACTCCACTGTGAGGGACAATAATGAACAAATACAACCTGTTTTAACTAATAACACACAAATTATTGTATTGTTCTTGTACATACTGAATAAATTGTTCAGACATTCACAGTGTAGGTTGGAAAAAGTATGTGAACCCCATAGCCTAATTACGTCAACAAAAGCTAATTAGAGTCAGAAGCTGGCAAACCTGGCATCCAATTAATGAAACGAGATTGAAGGTGTGGGTTAGAGCTACTTTGACTTATAAAAAGCACTCAAACATTTTGAGTTTGCTATTCACAAGAAGCATCTGCTGACTTGGACCATGCCTCACAAAAAGAGATCTCGGAAGATCTACGATTAAGAATTGTTGCTTTGCATAAAGCTGGAAAGGGTTGAAGTTATCTCGAAGAGCTTAGATATTCATATGTCCACAGTTAGACAAATTGTCTATAAATGGAGACGATTTAATATTGTGGCTACTCTCTCTAAAAGTGGCCGTCCAGCCAAGATGACTCAAAGGGCACACAGCAGAATACTCAATGAGGTAAAAAAGAACCCTAGAGTGACAGCTAAAGACTTGAAGGAATCACTGGAACAGGTTAACATCTCTGTGCATGAGTCTACTACACGGAAAACATTGAACAGGCATGGTGTCCATACCGGAACACCACGAAGCTGCCGTTTCCCAACAAAAACATTGCTGCGCGCCTGAAGTTTGTCAAAGACCACCTTGACTCCACAATGCTACTGGGAAAATATTTTATGGACTGATGAAAACAAGGTTGAATTGTTTGGGGAAGAACACGTAGCACTATGTACAGTATGGTGTAAAAGGGCACCACATACCAACATGAAAACTTCTTCCCAACGGTGAAGTACGGTGGAGAGAGCATCATGATTTGGGGTTACTTTGCTGCTTCGGAGCCTGGACCACTTGCCATTATCGAGGGAAGAATTAATTCTCAAGTTTATCAAGATATCCTACAGGATAATGTCAGGGTGGCTGTGCACCAGCTGATGCTCAGTGGAAGCTGGGTGATGCAGCAAGACAATGGCCCTAAAAAATTAAATGCACTACAGAATGACTTAAAAAAAAAAAAAAAAAAAAAAAAAAGAGCCCAGATCCAATAGAGATGCTGTGGAATGACCTCAAGAGAGCCATTCACACCAGAAATGCTAAGATTATGGCTGAGCTGAAGCAGTTCTGTAAGGAAGAATGGTCCAAAATTCCTTCTGAACATCGTGCAGGTCTAATCCGCAGCAACTGGAATTGCTAGGTTGAGGTTATTGCTGCCAAAGGAGGATCGAACAGTTATTAAATTCAATTACTTTTTCCACAGCACTGTGAATGTTAATGGAATGTGTTTAATCAAGACAAAGATTATAATTGTTTGTGTGTTGTTAGCTTCGGCACACTGTGTTTGTCTATACTTGTAACTTTGATGAAGATGAGATCACATTTTATGACCAATTAATGCAGAAAACCAGCTAATTCCAAAGGGTTCACATACATTGTCTTGCCACTGTGTGTGTGTGTGTGTATGTATGTATGTATAATACACACACACACACAGACATGGTCAAATCTCAGTGCGTAAAGGGCTAAATGAAAACCACTTCAGAATATGCGTGATCTCTGATCCCTCAGATGTCACATCATTCATCTGTAATGGATATCATGAACATGGGCTTAGGATAACTTTAGTAAAACTTTGTTAGTCAACACCACACGCCGCTGCATCCACAGATGCAAGTTAAGACTTTACTGTGCAAAGCAGAAGCCCTACATCAACACTGTCCAGAAGCTCTGCCAACTTCTCTGGGCTCGGTCTCATCTTAGATGGAAAGTAGAACAGTGGAACTGTGTTTTTTTGGTCTGAAGAGTCCACATTTCAAATAGTTTTTGAAAAACAAAGCTGTTGTGTTATCCGGGCCAAAGAGGAAAAGGCCATCCAAGCTGTAATCAGCATCAAGTCCAAAAGCCAGTGTCTGTATGGGTCAGGGGTGTGTCAGTGCCCATGGCATGGGTAACTTGCACATCTGTGTGAACACAATAAATGCAGACAGATATGTAAAAATTTTGGAGCAACATATAGTGCCATCCAGCACCGTCTTTTCCAGGGACATCCCTGCATTTTCCAGTAGAACAACTTCAAAACACATACTGCCCGGATTTCAAGTGCATGGCTGTGTGAGTAGAGAGTGTGGGTGCTAGACTGGCCTGCCTGCAGTCCTGAAAATCTCCAACTGAGAATGTGTGGCACATTATGAAGCACACCATATGGCAATGAAGACCCTGTACAATTATGCAGCTAAAGACTTACATAATGGATGAATGGGGGAAAATTCCACTTTCTAAACTTAACATACTTGTGTCTTCAGTGCCTAAATGCTTAATAAGTGTTATTAGAAGAAATGGTGATGTTACACAGTGGTAAACACTGGACTGACCCAACTTTTTTGGAGCGTGTTGCAATCATCTGATTTGAAATTACTGTACATTTTCAAAAAACAATTAAATTCACAAGGAAAAACATCATATAATGTGTAGTTGTAGTGCTTTCAATATACAAAAGGGTGAATATAATTGACAAATCATCCCTTTTTGTTTTTATTAGCATTTTTCATACTGTCCCAATTGGGGTTATGTATATATATATATATACACACACACACACACACACACACACACACACACACACACACCAGTTAGTTCCGTCCCTCGAATCTGATTGGATGACAGACATTCCATGAGCACTGATGGTCTGACACCATCAGCACTCGGACGCTTCACTGTGTGTACCACTCCGATTGTGTTTGTGCCGTTCTAAACTAAAGTGTAAGAGCAGTGCATGTGTGTTAAGAGCTACTGTATGTGTTTTTTTTTTTTTTTTTTTTTTTTTTTTGACATTACATGTGTTAGCCAGCAGGTGGTGGCAAAAGATCATTTTTGTGTGTAATATGAGCCAGTTGGTGACTTGAAGTGAATCCGCGTCAGCCACTGTTTACATACAACAGCGCTCCGTGATAGCTACTACACTAGTAAAGCTAGGAAATTGCTTTAAACGGCTTTAAACGAACAACTTCAGCATTATGGCTCATCACAGCTGAGAGACACAACAGACTGTTTGATTACAGAACTCAAGGTGCTTACCTCTTACCGGAGTTTCCACATTGGATGCACATGTTTAAATGTTTAAAATGGCGGAGGACATTGCGGTTTCTATAGTGATCGACTCTTGTGCACCGGCTACCGCGAAATAGAGAGGAATACCCCTGCTTGGACGGCTATTTTACGATTGAGAAAGCTGATCTTCAGAAAGCTGACAGCATCTCTGCTTGGGAATGTCAACAGGTTATCGCACACGCTCCGTCTCTCTCTCTCTCTCTCTCTCTCTACACACACACACACACACGCACACACATCCATCCAACCATCCTTGTTTGTCCAATAACTTGTTAGAAACAGCACAAGCCATGATCTATCTATTTCTGAAGTGACATTTTTGAATTAATAACAAAGGCTTGGACGCATCATTTGGTTTGAACTAGCAATGGCAGATTCTGATCCGTTGCGTAAGATAGTAGTTCCATGCACAAATGCGTTTTTATGAGCGTACTCAATTTTTCCCATTTTTTTACATTTACTTGTTCATTGAACTGTTGTATATAAGCAATATCGCACTCGCAATCGTGCTATATGGCCCTAAATTAGCACTGCTGTGATTAGCTATGGCACTCGGCCTGCGGCCGAATCACAGCAGTGCTGATGTAGGGCCATATCGCACTCTTGCTCGTGTGATATTGCTTAAATATATATATACATATACAAAATGACTTTTTTCAAATAGTGATGGTGCTGTTTTTTTTACGTCAGTAATGTCCTGACTATACTTTGCGATTAGTTGAATGCCACTTTGGTGAATTAAAGTACTAATTTCCTTCCGAAACAGCAAAATCTGTACATTATTCCAAACGTTTGGCCGCCAGTGTATATACAGTGTATCTACACTCCATACCTCATAATGACAAAGCAAAAAACAGATTTTTTATCAATTTGCAAATTTATTAAAAAGAGAAACCTGAAATATCACATTGACATAGTATTCAGACCCTTTTCTATGACACTTGAAATTTTGCTCAGGTGCATCCCATTTCTCTGGATCATCTTTGAGATGTTTCTGCACTTTGATTGGAGTCCACTGGTGGCAAATTCAATTGATTGGACATGATTTGGAAAGGCACAAACCTGTATATATAAGGTCTGACAGCTGAAAATGCATATCAGAGCACAAAAAAAAAATCATGAGGTCAAAGGAACTGCCTGCAGCACTCAGAGACATGGATTGTGTCGATGCACAGATCTGGAGAAGGCTACAAACAAATGTCGGCTGCATTGAAGGTTCCCAAGAGCACAGTGGCCTCCATAATTCTTAAATGGAAGAAGTTTGGAACAACCAGGACACTTACTAGAGCTGGCCGCCCGGCCAAACTGAGCAATTGGGGGTGAAGGGCCTTGGTAACAGAGTTGACCAAGAACCCAATGGTCACTCTGGTTGAGCTCCAGATATCATGTGTGGAGACAGGAGAAACTTGCAGAAGGACAGTCATCACTGAAACACTCCACTGATCTGGGTTTTATGGAAGAGTGGCCAGACGGAAACCTCTCCTCAGTGCAAGACATGCAAAAAAGCACCTAAAGGACTCTCAGATAGGATTCTCTGGTCTTATAAAATGAAGATTGAACTGTTTGGCCTCACTTCCAAGCATCATGTCTGGAGGAAACCAGGCACCGCTCATCACCTGCGCAACACCATCCCAACGGTGAAGCATGGTGGTGGTAGCATCATGCTGTGGGGGTGTTTGTCAGTGGCAAGGACTGGGGGACTGGTCAGGGTTAAAGGAAAGCTGAATGCAGAAAAATACAGAGTTATCCTTAATGAAAACCTGGACCTCAGACTGGATGGAAGGTTCACCTCCCAACAGGACAATGACCCTAAGCACACAGCCAAGACAATGCAAGAGTGGCTTTGGGACAACTCTATGAATGTCCTTGAGTGGCCCAGCCAGAGCCCGTATTTGAACCCAATCGAACATCTCTAGAAAGATCTGAAAATGGCTGTCCACCGACGGTCCCCATCCAACCTGACAGAGCTTGAGATGATCTGCAGAGAAGAATGGCAAAAAAAAAAACAAAAAAACAAATCCAGGTGTGCAAAGCTTGTCGCATCATACCCAAAAAGACTTGAGGCTGTAATCGCTGACAAAGGTGCTTCAACTAAGTACTGAGTTAAGGGTCTGAATACTATGTCAATGTGATATTTCAGTTTTTTCCTTTAAATAAATTTGCAAAGTTATCAAAATCTGGTTTTTGCTTTGTCATTATGCGGTATGGAGTGTAGATTGATGTGATATTTATTTTTTATTTTTTTTATTTTAGCATTAAAAAAGGGGGGGGGGGTCTGAACGTACAAATATTTCTGATTGCATAAATATAAAATCCCACATGTCTAATTAACAAATAAATAAATAGATTTAAAATATTAAGTTGGGCTGTAATGACTATATCATGTAAGAAGAAAGAGACCAGAGAGTAATACAAGAGACATTAACAAAGATATATATTTCACCACAGAATGCTGTGATAGGCCAATTAGAATCAAGTATTCCAGAGAGCTGTGTAATGTGTCTACTGAACCTACAGATGTGCCAGTTGTTTGAAAACAAGAGCTGTGGTGACAGAGTTATTAGGTCTGCCAGATAAGTAAATAAATAGGTTCTTTTACATTGATTTTGTATTTTTGCCAATTTATATGGTTGTAGGCCTGTTTCCAGTGCAGATCTGTATTAATGGCATGATCCCATTAACATTCTTATGACTAAAGAGTGTAGATATTGCATGACCATAGCAGCATTTATTCCTGATCTTTTTAAAAGCATAATTTTTTTTTTAAAAAATCATCTTGTTAATGATATCTTTTCCACTCAACCAAGAAAAAAAAAATAATCTTGCATAAACTCCTTTTCATCTGACAAGCTCTCATCAATGCAAATGGAGATGCTGTAAAGTGGTATCAAAACAGAGACTGAATGGACAAGGAGATAAGCTAATTGGTCTGCTAACAGAGCACATTCTGAGGCCCATCACATAATTGCATTGCTGTATGATTGAAGCACTTCTCGTCATAGAAATGGGAGATATTTTACATTCTGACAATTGAGATCAGTGTTGAACAGCTCAATGTCCTCATTAGAGGGACAGCCAATGACGACACATTGTTCTAAATTGATTAACAAGGAAATTGGAGAAGACCTTGATTGGTACAAGAGACAAGGGTACAAAAATAACCGAGACATCTTTCTTTGTTTCACATTATATTAAGTGGTGCTTGCAAAATCAAGCATCACTATTATGATTGCTCATACTTAGGATTAGGGATGGCACCGATCCGATACCTGAATCGGTATCGTGTCCGATACTGACGTTTTTACCAGGATCAAGTATCGGTCTGACGAGCCCGATCCAAATCCGATATGGCATGTTGGTAGTTGACGTTACTGTCAAGCTAAAATAATGACATAAATAAACTTCGAATCACATTTAAATTAGTCCATATAATTTGTGTATTTTATTCAGGCTCTTACAGTCATCCAAAAGCTTTGTGTATTGCAAAAGGCTGTGTTTAATAATAAATATACAGTCAGCATGCACAGCTAAGTAGTCTCTGGCACCACGCTTTACTGAACGAGCGCCGCTCTGCCGACACACACAAATAAACCCACGCAGAGGCTTGTGATGCACTGCTCAGCGCAATATGTGGTCGCTCCACACAAACTCCATCTCAGATGTAAAGTCTGTGTAAGATCAGTGATGGCTAATTACACTTTGTTTGAAAAAAAACTTTGTTTGAAAAAAAAACCTTTTAGCCTTTTGACATTTGCATATAAATTACTGACCTGGTCTCCACGTTTACATTTATATGGGTGCTAAATTGCAGATGGTCTTTATCACTATCAAAAGGATGCTAAAACAGGTCTCCTCTGAAGTGTCTCCATCAAGCTTCAAACACATTCCACAGAAAGGGGGGTGACCCCCATGCCAGGCACCAGAGCAGTTGTCTGTCTCCAGTAATTCCAATACACGTCACACACACACCTAAAGACATTTTCTCTATTTAGGCCATAGTAAGCAGTTATAAATGTATCTGCTATGTGCATGTGTTGTATGTATATTCCCCTATTATATTAACTTGGTTAAAACCCTTTACTTGTATTAGTTAGACGTTAAACGCATATATTCAAGTGTATGAGTGAATCTCTGCTTTAATATCGTCTGGAGGTTACCTTCTTGGTATCAAAATGATCTTCTCTTTATTTCTCACACCATAATGGGTGACCCCCATGCCAGGCACCAGAGCAGTTGTCTGTCTCCAGTAATTCCAATACACGTCACACACACACCTAAAGACATTTTCTCTATTTAGGCCATAGTAAGCAGTTATAAATGTATCCGCTATATGCATGTGTTGTATGTATATTCCCCTATCATATTAACTTAGTTAAAACCCTTTACTTGTATTAGTTAGACGTTAAATGCCTATATTCAAGTGTATGAGTGTATCTCTGCTTTAATATCGTCTGGAGGTTACCTTCTTGGTATCAAAATGATCTTCCCTTTATTTCTCACACAATAATGTACACCATGTGATCGTGAAATGCATCGAACAATTCTTACTATGTTTTGAATTAAAAGCTGCACTAGCGGTCCAGATCAGCAATAAAATGCGAATGGGCCATAAACGGAGACAAAGGAAGTTTCTCCCGCTCAAAATGCATGCCTCTGATTGGCCACTCCACCCACAAAATGGGTGCAGCAATGAACTATCAAAACTCCAGAGCGCAGACTAATCTTCGCTCAAAACTCTTCTTCTTGAGACCAACACACTCCAAAACTCTCTCTTGAGTTTAACCTTCTGGCAGTGTTTACCTTCAAGTAACTTTGTGGATTTCCTGTGGACTTCTTCAACTCACTCCTAAAGAAATCGTCGAGAACCTCGTCTACCGCATCAAGACTCTTATTCAGCAACAAACCAATGCAAGTAACCATTTACAACTGATTAGATGCGCGTTTAAGTTTGAACCCCTTTTAAGGTGAATTGTGCCTCTGATGATTCTCATTTAGGTTGTGGTTAACTGAGAGTTTTAAAAACCTTGAAATACTGCCATTCTTTGCTCTCTCTCTCTCTTTTCCTTACTTTCCTTCATTCTATATATGTATGTTTTGCTTAGTTTGTTTGTATGTTAGTTATAGTTTCATTTATTAAATCCCTTATATTCACAATTGATTGTCTCTGTGTTCCGCTCACAATTCAAAGTCACTGTTGCTCCTTGCTACATGCTAAACTACCGCTAGCACTGTATAAGTAGGAAGGCTATTGTTCCTTGGCCAGGAAAGTAATCTTCCTAGAATTGATAAATAATTATATTGTCTGCTCACTGGACGGACAGATCAGGTAATTGTAATATCGATTCTGCTACAGTTAATTCTAAGATCTAATCTGAATATTTATTATTAATTATAACCAGTTATAATTAATTATAAATAATTCCCTTTTAAGCTAATTTGCTACACAGATGTAGATGATCAATAGTTCGGTCTGCCTATAACATGCATTGAGAACGGCACCAGACAAGCATTTTACCAGATGTTGAATGAGAAGCATATTACACTACTGTGAATCAGCGGCATAAAGGCCAGAGTGGCACTGGACGGCTGGTCCACCCAATCAAATGAGCCACAAAATAATTTTTGTGGGAAAGTAAAAAAAAATAAATAAATCACGCACACATACCAATAATAATCGCTAAAAAACATACATTTAGGCAATATTTTTGTTGCACATCAAGAAATTAATAATTATTGTAGTCTGGAAAACGTGTCTTTGATTCCATTCATTAGGTGACTCATACATAGCCTAACTGCGATAGCCAATCGATAGGCTAGTAGTAATGTTCTAGCCTATCACACACTGTTTTTTTGGGGGTGAGATGAGTTAACGTTTGCTAGTGAAATGAACTTATATTCAGTACACATGAGGCAAGCATGTTGAAACAGTTATCTTTGATTAAATATTTAAATAAAAAAAACAAGAATAGAGCCTGAAACTACACTCGATGCAGACAGCGCAGGCATGTGACCAGCAGCCTACAACATCATCTCTCCTGTCTACCTCCTCTCAGCCCGGGCCCATCCTCCAGAAAAGCAACCCACCGGCTGATTTATCCACACTTGATGAGCCACCGGCTCAGCCCCATTTGCGCAAGTTTCCTCGCACATCAAAAAATGGCAAATCCAGATATTTTGCTGCCAAGTGGTACACAAAGTAAAATGTTCTAGAATACAGCATAAAAAACTATGCAGTGTATTGCAAGATGTGTCGTCATTTTAATGATCTGAGGAAGTGTTTAAAGAAGGATACCGAGATTGGAAACACATCACGTGAGCGGCACCAAGGGAATAAGCAACATCTGATCACTCTCCAAATATATGAGGGCTATAGAGCCTGTCAGGGATCTGGCCATGGCACAGTAGTCAACCAGATGAATCACGACGCAATGAATTTGTCATTAGTACAAAGAAATCGGGAACATTTAAAGGCAATTCTGGATGTTGTGTTGTTTTGCGCCAAACAAGACATACCACTACGTGGCCACAGAAAGAGGTTGCTTGACGATGC
The DNA here is from genome assembly GCF_019703515.2 of Myxocyprinus asiaticus. Classification (NCBI taxonomy): domain Eukaryota; kingdom Metazoa; phylum Chordata; class Actinopteri; order Cypriniformes; family Catostomidae; genus Myxocyprinus; species Myxocyprinus asiaticus. Next base: position 18,060,831 of record NC_059388.1, read on the forward strand.
TTTGAACAAAGGCAACTTTTTAGAACTGTTCAAGTTCATTGCCAAATATGATCCCCAGGTAAGATCACGACTTGAGGAGATGCCTAAAAATGCCACTTTTATGAGTTTTGTTATGCAGGACGATTTGCTGGAGGCGGCTGCTTCTTTACTACTATGGAAAATAAAGGCAGAGTTGAATGAAACGACGGACAGTTACTTTGTGCTGATCGCTGACAAGTACAAGAACGAGTCATAACAGGAGCTGGTTGCAGTGTGTATCAGGTATGTTCACCGGGGAACACTAAAGGAAAGAGCTGTTGGTTTTGTGGACACTGTAGACATGACTGCAGCTGTCATCTCAAAAAAGATTCTGGAAGTGATTGAACCACTGCAGCTGGACCCATCTCTTTGTGTAGGCTTCAGCTTCGATGGGGCCTTAGTTCTGTCTGGAAATAGGTGGGGAGTGCATGTTCTTTTGAAGCAGACCTTTCCACATGCAGTTTACGTGCACTGTAATTCCCATCACCTAAATCTGGTTCTGGCAACAGCATCTAAAGTTTCAAGTCACATCAGCACATTTTTTTATACACTCAGTTCTTTACATACCTTCATGATGGGAAGCATCCGACACACTAGGTTTATGGAAATACAGAAAAACTTCATCCAAGTCGCCAGTGTCTTGAGCGATCCATTGACATTTGATGGAGCTTGAAATCAGGTTCAGTAAGCAAGGTGCTTATTTTACTGGATTGTTTTTTAGAAGTACTTGCCGAATGTAGTGGAAGTAGCCATAGCCAGACAAAAAATTTTGTTAGTCACGTTTGGGCATCAAGTCAACACTATGGCATAAAGATTGAGGATGCTGCGCTGACTGTGTTTACACATCAGATGCGTAGGAAAGCTGAGGGAGGACAGTAGTTTCCATCACTAATGGAAGTCATAGGCAGTTGCCCCACTGATATATTTCCAGACATGAATAAACTCCTAAGAAACAATATCACCCTCCCCATGACTTCATGTAGTGCAGAGCGCCTATTTTCCGCTATTGGAAGGATCGAAACATCTGTTCGATCATCCATGGGAACTGGTCGCCTAAAGCACCTCGCCATTATTTCTCATGAGCGTTAGATAACAGAGTCATTGGATTATGATGAAATTATTATGATTTACAACTCAAAGCCCAGGCGTTTACATCTTGATCTTTAAGATGACCTGATTGGGATCCAAAAACAGTCAAATGTTATTTTGTGTTAGAAATGTGTTATGAATGTAGTGTTAGTTTGTGTCATTTTAAAAGTTATTTTTGGGATCTTCAGTGGATGCTGCTGGTGGTGTTTATTTTTAATTCAAGAAGGATAATGAATATTGGGTGTAGCTGGTAAACAATGGTAACTTGGCTCTGTGTATTAATGTTAACCTTGCATGATGCGTGATACTTCACATTATTACAATTATCAATCTCTCTCTCTCTCTCTGCAACATGGCTGTGGCAGACAGGAGCCCAGATGTTAGTCTGCTGCTTGTCACAATATGCAGATTTTCCCAACACACACACATCTTAGTTTATTGTTCTTATTTTGTTCATTGGTTATTTTATTTGTGAATGTATTCTGTTGTTTTCATGAAACTGTTGGCTGACAATAAATCACATTTAACTAATCTTAACTGTCAATTTATTTTTATCCCATAAACTAGGTATTGTAAAATACTGCTTCAAATTGGATGGAGAAAAGAGATACTCTTTACAATTTTAATGATAAAATTTGAGAGTAGGCATTGGAGGTCCACCCTATTTCATCAAGGTCAACTCACTTTAAAATTTCTTGCCTCACCACTGCTGTGAATTAGCCTACGAACAAACATTCAAACACAGACTTCCTGGAGTGCTCAGTGCCAGACTTTCAAACTAAAAGCCTTAAGAAATTACAACTGAAATGTATTACCAATGTATAGTAATAATAATAATTATTATTATTATTAGAAATTACAATAATTTTTTTGTGAGAGAGAGAGATCTGAAACCATTTACAAATCCAGATACAAGTTAAAATGTGTAAAGAGAACTGGGTTCTTTTCTACTGAAGACTTTCACTGGAATTACTGTTATTTTTGCTGCTGTATCATGCAGACTAGTTAACAATAAAGTTTTGCACATGCTCTTATGTAATTGTTTTTTGTTTTCCTAATTTATAATGAAATAATATATTGTTAGTAAAATAGAGGTTTTTGTTTCTTTACACAAAGAGTATTCCCAGTCAGATCCACACAGTGAATTATAGATGTTCTAAACTCATTACGAAGAAAACAACACTGGTATCGGATCGGTATCAACCGATACTGATAGTTCAGGTATCGGAATCGGAAGAGACATTTTTTTATTGTTCCATCCCTACTTAGGTTAGAGATTTGAACAAACCCATAACTATTATTAAACTTTGCTGTGTAATTTATCCTGCACCATTTGTAATGCAGGCATGAATGATGTCTCAAATTGTGGGGCTTGTTGAGGAGAGTTGTGCTTTTCTAAGCAATTTGACTTGTAATTTTCACCACGCGGGCAGTAAAACCGGGGGAACAAAATCACCCAGATAACAAAATCTAGTCTAGAAATTTAGAAGTGGGATTTTTTTTACTTGGACAAGTAAGCAACCACCCAGAATACTCTGAATTCTGCATAGCAACACCCTGGGAACCACCTGAATACATTACATAATTGTCCCTTCTCATTTTGATTTCTAATTTCAGTTTATGGTTAATTTCTCTAAAAAAATAATTCACCCCAAACAGCATTGCATTTGTTGTCATGGCCAATTGCTAAAGCCAGTAATTAAAAAGACTGTGGAGTGATCAATTGTAATCCATGTCCAGTTAAAAGCCGGAGGGCAGCTTGTGTGATAAAATGGCAAGTCTGATCTGACACACAAGAACTATTTCCAATTCAATGTTAGCATTTTATTAGAATCTGAAAGTGATTTAATCTAATGAAACAAATATGTTGCTGCAGTGGCTACAATATTATTGTTAATTTTAAAGGGATTATATTTTATGTGATGTTAGTCTTTGAAAATCACACTGTTTTACTGTCCTCATCTATATATGGGAAATAACAGCCAACACATTTTTGCAAAATGCTTCATGGAACACTAAACTTAACATTATCAGGGACATGCAAACCAAAATCGCATCACCAAGATTTGCCATTTTTAAACAATACCAGATAATATGCAAGCTTGATTGCATTACACAACATCTGAATTAAGTAACTGGTTTAATACAACATGAAAAGTCCCACACCAAGAAAAGTGCAAGAAAGCTTTCAAGTTTTTCTTTAAACCCTAAATTAAAAGTAAACCGATATAAAATAAACAGTAAATAATGAAGACGGAAAGAATATGTTATATTCAAAAAGTATTCTTTAGTGATTACTGTTTGATTTATTGTTGGTTGACTGTTTGCTGCTTGATTTTTGTATTTTTTGAGGCCACTATTTACATCCCTACATTTACAAACCACAAGTATGGTTTCTCATTCTTAGAGTTCTTCAGCAATTATCTTTTTTAATGAGCCCTGTGTCTATGATGGCCCATTCCAGCGTAATGAACACCAAGGCATTATCCAGCAAGCTTAATGACCCACAAACCTGCTCATTTAAATGACTTGGACCTGAGCAATTGTGCCCCTAAACAGCCATAATGACAAATTGTCCCAGAGATACACACAATTGATATTACACACATGTATGTTGTACACAATAGGGCATCTACACAAAAGCCAGTACACAAGACAATCCATGTCTCTTGAAACTGAATTGAGTCACAAAGTAGGAGGGGAGGTGGGGATGGGGGATTATTGGAAGGGTCTATAACATCAGGGTTATTGCTTGTTATGAGAATGCTTTCGAGTCTATTTTAGAGGAACATAAAACTAAAATGTTGCTCATAAACTTCCAAATGTTTGAACGAGGCTCACATAAGCCATTTTAATTAAAAATGTTTCAGACGTATATTAACACAGCACATGGAAACCAAACAATATGTTTAGCATTTTTAAAGAAGTAATTTTCAAGATGCAAAAATTGCTTTTTGAACATAGCAATATCTCTCTCAACATCCTGTATTCATACTGTTTTATGGAGAATGAATATCAGGGCTCCATCCAGACTGTTTGGCTCATCTTCCTGCTTCACATTTTTTTAAAAAACAGGATCTCACGGTAAAACAAATGTCAGATCAGGCAATCAATAAAGGCTTGTATCAAACAACAGACTGCAAGCCTTTAAAAATCTATGGTGTTATAATGCTAACCGTCAGGCAGATAATAAAAATTAAACACTTTTTTGCTTTTGCATAAAAGAATTGACAATCTGCTTTGGGGTGGGCAGAGGGAAAGAAAAAAGATAGAGAGCTTACAGAAGATTGATCTTGATACTTCTTTTCCCATCTACTCCAAGATGAATCATAATTGCCTAAAGGCCTTAATCATGTAGAACTGTAGAAAAAAGTATAGACGACACAGAGACAGAGAGAGAGAGAGATGGCATAAGAGATGAAAAATGCTCTCTGGTGATTGAGCATTGATCGCTATGGGAGGCAATGTATTGCTTTTCCTTGTTTCTGCCTCACATTTCATACAGACATTCTGCTGAGCCCAAGCAGTGACATCCGGACCAATCAGCTCACAGAAATATGACAGCAGCACTAATTACCACTGAAAGGGGCAAACAAGAAAGAAGCTATACAGTAAAAAAAAAAAAAAGATATACAGTATAAAAAAAAGGGGGATGAGATCTGACTACTAAGTTCACAGTGCTGACAGTGTCAGAGGGTGGTGATATTTTCAAGGGATGAAAAATGAGCAGGGCACTGAACTAATGCACTGAACCTTACAAAACCCTACATCACTTTAATCTACTGTTTCAGTCTGGTCTTGATGCTACAGAAACCACTGTGTGTATGATAATTCTGTCCAGACCAATCAGCATCTCCTGGAAGCAGTTTAGTTAATGATGACAAGCAAAAGTGTGATGACAAAGACAATAAATTGCAACAAAAAAAAAAAAAGCTACATGGCTGCTACTGCTATAGGACAAGAGATATTTTGCTCCTGTAGCATCAGCTGATAATTGTTGCATTAAAAGTCAACAAGAAATCAAAATCAGCCCTATTTATTTTTGTAAAACAGATTCAGAATTTTAGTCTTTGCAATCTTACATCAAAATGTAATAACAGGCTTAATCTCTTTCGGCTGACATCACCAGTCGTTCTTATTTTTCATCCCCTCCTCTCCAACATGGCTTCACTGTAGTTTAAAACGCCCACTTTTCACTATCCAATCATTTCACGATTAATTAAATCAAGTCCCACCTTTTTTTTTTTTTTTTTTTTTTTTTGCCGTTAAAGGTGAAGTGTGTAATTTCTCTGCCACCTAACATCACCAAATGAATTGCAAAAAAAAAAAATGACTTAACACATCCTCATTTGCCATTGGCTGGCAAACAGAAAGTTCTGCCCCAAATTCAAGCCATTGGTTGAGTCAATGTTGCAGTGTTGGCTGGTCAGGATGCTCATACATAGAGAGCCAGGGGCGTAATTACAGAGAGTGCAGGGTGGGCAGTCGCCTTCGGGCCTGGTGTGAGAGGGAGCCCACAACAGCCAACCAAAAGGAACCATAAGAATGACTGGGGGCCCCACAGGTGACGATAAACGACCCAGGATCCCTAAGGAGTGGGCCAGACAGTTTCTTTACACCGGGGATCATAAGATCCAAGTTACACCACTGTACAGAGCAATATTTTGATAGCACCACCAAGCCACAGTGTTTACATTTTTTCGGAATAGGAGCTTGGATAGAAGAAAGCATTTATACTCCGAAAACATTTTACACATCACCTTTAAATGTGCTGCTTCGCTCAGAAATGTGGTACATTACAGAAGCAAAATGATTTTGAATACTATTTAATGTTGAAAAAAATAAATGACAGCACTGAAGCGAAAGATGTCAAAGAGAACATTATCAGTCTTTTTATTACTCAATGGAACATTCTTATATATTTCGAAGTACTGATTAGATGAAGAACACTAACTTTAGCTAATCAAACCTTGTCTCTGTTGTTTCCAGTCTGCTGTTACACCTTTTATTCCTTTATCAGAAAGGTGAGTCTAGGTAATTAGCTAGCAGACCTGAAATCTGATCTATGAGGAAGTACTTGGTAGAATTTTCCCTTGATTCGTGTCAGCAACGCAGAAAACTTCACCTGCTTGACTGTCAATGCTTTATCTTTCCAACACTTAGGGAGTTTAAAGCAAGATTGTGAGAAAGAAATAGAGCGAAGGAGAGGTGATATACTATGAGAGACAGTTAAAAGGTGAATTCCGAGAGCAGTTGCAGAGCTACATTACTCTTTCCTTTGTTGCCCTATCAGCATTTCTGTAGACCATTACTCCACTCTTAACCTCCAGGCCTTTAATAGGAAACCCCTGTTCCTCAAATAGGACCTGATGGACAAGCAGTGACACTGGGGGCCGCCTCTTAAGGGCCTAATGACAGGGCAGATAAGCTGACACTCTGGGGCAGTGCCATTACAGCCTGGATGTCTGGATTGATGGAACAAAGATGAAATCTCATATCAAGAAGAGAGCAAGTCTCTCCTCCATTAACGGCTCATTTCCCTTCTGACCCAAATTGAGTTTTGCCGTTTAATATTCAGAGGCTCCGGTACCCTCCGCTTGTTGTTGTCTGACATTTTTCATCATTTAAGTGCCGAATATTAGATTGTGTCGCTCATCTTCACTTTATAAGCAGCCGACGTGGGAAAGAGATAAATCTGGAATGTACAGACCTCTGGCGATTTATTACAGACAGGAAAAAATTGTGCGAGTCAGTGGGAGGAGTTTAGGAGAAACTCATCACGTGAAGCATAGCACGAGAAGTAACTGAGTAAATCAAAGCAAAATCTAGTTTAAGGACTTTGAAAATGCACACACACACACCTTTCCTCTCCAATAGTCTGCGTTAAGGGATTTTTTTGCTGGCACTGTGAATGGCACTTTCAGTCAGACTTGTGCTTGATAAATGCCTGGCCATCTAAATCCCACAGTGCAGTATGGAGGTAAACAATTCTCCAGGACGCACCGAGTAAGGAGCACATCTGCAGTGCTTACTATTGTTGTTAAGTGCATTATACTGGAACAGATGACAGAGGACCGCTGAAAGTATGAAACTGTCACGTGCTTTAGAGCAGAGGTCTGCAACCTTTCTGACAGTGTGCCATTTTTAATTCTTCTTGTTAATGGCTGTGCCGATGCCGCACTCGCCTGAAAGCAAAAAGTTACAAATAAAACAAAAAAATCAAGGCTGTCATCCGCTCAACCCTACAGAGTGACCGAAGCAAAGTGGACTAGTTTACTCGCACAATACACCAAAAGTGAAGCTCTGCCCGAATTGTTCTGCGATGCAAGCTTGTGGTGCACGAAGTGCTTGCTTGCTCTGTGCTTGTCTGTTGACTAAACTGCAATCTAGTCACACTTTAGTAGTGTTTTGCTTCCCATTCAGCTCATAAAAACATGTTGCATGATCATGAGGAAATATTATATCAAAAGATATATTGGCATGCAGGTGCGAGGGACTTCAAATAAATAGCCTGCTCTCTTGCTGTTACTTGCATACCAATAGCTGGGCTTCCATCGAAATGTTTTGCATTTTTTAAGTGCATTTCTAAAAAATTAAGCAAAAAAAAAAAAAAATTGTTACGTGTTTCCATCCACTACGTCATGCGCATTATCTTGAGCAAGCCCACCTTGTCATGATGGAGCAACTGAATGACCTCCTTGCTGTGGAGAGTCTTTTATTTGCAGGACTGGAGCAACTGTACCTCGTTTTATTAAAAGCTGCCTGGAGATGCCACAGAACAAGTGTTATATCTGATATAATGAGGGCTAAAATGCCTTCGCATGCCTGGAAGTGCCCGCTCTCAAAACTGATTTGGCAGATAGTGAAGACCCACTTTAAAGACCAACTGTGGGTATAACACATCTGAATGTCAAGAGCTATGTTCGAAGAATTGTGTGCCAATGTCTGTCCTTTCGATAGGCCAGTCATATCAAGCCATCGCACACTCATAATAAATGCACGAATGGTCAAAACGTCATCGTTTTGCGAATAAACTGTTTCCATCACCTTAATGCACATTTTAACCAATGCGAAACTCTTACATGTCTCTCTTAAATTTTAACAGAATTTTGAGCATTTATTCGCATATCAAGCATTTACATCCAGGATTTCTTATGTGGATAACTGGCCCTAGTTTTAGACATTTTTTATCACAGTTGAGATATATTGCCAGTAAAACAAAGATATCATTCTTAATTGACACAGAATCATGTTTTGCCTCTAATAATGAACATTCTGGGGGGGGTGTTTTTATATAAACTGCAGCAGTGCTCAATGCATCATATCATGAACAAGACGAATAATCTATTAATGTATGAATTAAACTCACAATGTCAACAATTTCTGGTACATCATTCAATTTGATAAGAAATCAATTTACTTGCTGCTAAAAATGAGCATTCTGGAGGGGAAAGTGTTGTAAACTGCAGAAATGCTCAATCATATCAATGAGCGCGCTTACATGCACGTTCTTACACTGATTATGCTTAATAAACCGACAATACGTGTGGTCATGTAAATGCAATAAACAGTGTTCCTTTATCGGTGTAAGATCATAAACGGCATAAGAATAAACCGGTCGACACAGGTAGATTTTTGCCCATTACGACGATTTTGCTTGGCATGTTAACAACTTTACCAGTATTCTCACCGGCTTATCCAATGTGCACATGTGTTGAGCTTATGTCTCTTCACAGTTTGACGTCAAAAGCAGTGAATAGTGCGATTATTCAAAATCTTATGTAAACACGGTTTTCTTGCTTTGTCAGATTTTTTAAATAAGCTGATCTTTGGGAGTAATCAGCGTTTGATGCGCATGTAAATGTGCTCAATGAATGACCTTGCAATGTATCAATGAAACTCACTCAGAATGCCGACCATTTCTGACATGGTTTTCCATGCCTCATTGTTTTATTAAATCCATGCATGATGTTACAGACAATTATACAGAACATTGAAATCGATGACAACAACTTCTCTTTCTTTCCTGCACTTGGCTCAATCATCTCACTGGAGACAGATGTGAGCTCCACTGTCTTCTCTCATTGGTTGTTGCTGTGCGATATCGCTCTGCATTTGCATAAAGTTAAACCTTTCTCAACTTTGTTGTGTCTCTTGACACACCCACATCCTGTCGCCAACAGTCGTTGTCGCTCGTGTCACCCAGAAGTCGCCAGCTCTCATTGAAAATTAATGGTCTACTGTCGCATCCTGTGACAAAATCGCTGACAATGTGGACAAGGTTTACCCTTCTGTGTGCCATAGGTTGTCAAACCCTGCTGTAGAGACTGAGATCCCAAGTATCTCTTCTGTCCAAACCTCCTGACCTGATGTGGTAAAGTGACTGCAAACCAGTTGCTCCTGCAGCTGTTTTGCTCAGTGGTGTTTTATTATTACATAATTCTCTGTATATTATACAATTAAATTGGTACTCATAGATTACATCTGCAGGCACCCCTGCTGCAAACCAGCAAAGTAATATTCAGATCAAGACAGCTAATATTAAAGCTATATTAATGAGCCTATACATATAGACTATGAAGTTCGAAGTGAAATTGTATCTAAAACAAAATTAGCAACAGGTGTTAACAATATGGTGCATGGACAAACAAATTATCTCAGACTAAGTGAAAGATTAAATCTAATTTTTAATCCTCCCCCAATATCTCCATCTCTCTCTCTCAATTAGGTGAGTTTTAGAGATTCTATTAAAACACAGACATAATCAAGAGGAGTGGGAGTGAGGGGGGAGACTAATATGAGACCAGCTAATCTGTTTGTGATTAGTGAGATAATTTACACCATCTCGAGCCATCATTCTCCCAAACGAAAGAAAACAACAGCCGTTGGAATTTAATAGAAGCACCTTCATATAAAGCGAGAACAAAGTTGTACATACAAAAAGCCTAATAACTTCTGTTAATTTCAGTAACACTCATACAAGTTTAACAAACACAATTTTCAATCTGTAATTTAAGTGTCTGTAATCAGACTATATGTACTGCATGCTGCGGAGAATAGAGTTTATTGCAAATGCCATGTGATGCATGTGGTCTGACAATCATTTAGTGGATATTAATGGCCATTTTGCTGCCCATTCTCAATTATAAACCTGATTAAATTAGGGCTGGGTCTCATTTCATTCCTTAGTGCCATATGATGTTGATCTTTATGATGTGCACAGGAATCTGGGCACGAGTAAGGGCACTGATTCACTGATGCAATGAATTACCTGCAACATCATTACGAGGTTGTGCATTAAAACATAGCTGGTATTTATCAACAGCATCACTGTATAACACACCATGACTCATAACTTTTTGGTATAATTGTTGTTTATTGTTCATCTTTTTTGTTGAAGCTGGTAAAAAAGTGCAGTTTCATTATGAAATATGAAATCATCTTTCATTTCAAGACATTTACAGTGTATTCTGCAAACTTCTAAGAAGCAAACTTTTCAGCGCGATAGAATGATTTTAACAGTGGCAAAGCCCTAGAAATGGCTGACTCCGTGGGTTACTAGTGACTCGGGGAGCAAATTAAGAGACACCCTATGACAATCTAGATAATGGGCTGACTAAGAGGATTTATTCCCAAAAAAAAATCACTTGCACACTTAGCAAATTGCAAGAAATACTAAACTGACCGGAACTACCATAGATACTTAAATTATTACACTTGGTCCCCTTGGATATGTGGTTGCATCCATGACTGGATGTGATAAATATTCCACACATGGTAAAATTTAATTGCTTTGCAACATGAGCGAGAAGGACAATATGCCCACACAAATGAAAATATGCTCATTTGTAATGAAACATTGTTGAAAGACCCAGCATTATTCAGCCTTCTGATTGTAATTACATGCTAGCACAGAAGGGAGTCAGACACACACATTTGTGTGATTTAGTGATTTAGACATGATGAAGGCACGGCTCATTTTTATTCCATTACTGTGTCTGTTGGTGCACGAATGAACTGATTAAATTATAGTAAACACTGGATTTGGCAAAAAAATAGGCAAGTCATAGACAGAGAGAAAAGTAACTATCACTCTGTTGCTTTGACAGACTGAAGTCACCCAGAGCGGAGTCCATTCCAACACCATTGTGACCTGTGCCTGGAGCTCTCATAGGCTCCTTTTGAAGCAATTTTATTTGAGAATAAAACACTGACTGCCACGATGGAGGGTTGATTTATTTTGATGCAGCCTCTGTCTAAATGTGATGATGAAATCTCTCTCTCTCTCTCCCATATTTCCAACAGACTTTAAAAATTATCTCGCACCACCTTTACAAACTCGTATAAAGACTCCACACTTTGCAAACAGTTCAGACAGACCATTTTATAAAGTTTTTGTCTACCCTGATGTAAATTTAGCATGGTTTTACTATGGGAGAGAATTCCCAGAAGACAATTTGCCATGGGTTCCCTCTGGATTTTCCTATGGGTTTTTATAATGGGGTTTTTAAACTTGAGTGTATGGAGTAAAATAAGGTCTGTGGTAAACGTTACTTGACAATATGTGAAATTTATGTTGTAGAACAAAACATACACAAAGCTTGACCAGCTTAAACCAGAAAAACCATATTCTGGGTTAAGATGTATTTTTCTAGTAGGATGAGGAGCCATCCAAGGTTTTCCCTGCGGTTATTAAGGCCTTAGTACCAAAATTTCCATAGCATTTCCTCCGTTTCTGCTTTCAAACTCCAATTAAAAACTCATCTATCTTTCACTAACACTTAATGTTTTGATTTGTTTCAGAATAGCTCTTTATAGCTGTTTTTCAAGTTGTCATTCTTTTGTTATATTTTTGTTTTCATTCTAACATAAAACGACTTGATAAATAATACTTATTATTATTATTATTATTTAATATCACAGCTAAATTTTAGTTTTTATGCAAGAAATATAGTACATTTCCATTAGAACATGACTGAAATGACAATAAATCTACTAGTTTTGACATTTTCTGTATTTTATACATGCGAGTTTTTAATGAATAGCAAATTAAAACAGGTTGGTTGCAGCACATGTAGAATAATTTTGATGCATTTCTTTTTTGAAGACTTCAATCTGAGCCTATAAAAGAAAATCTGTGATTTAAAGCCTCTGCCAAGAATGTGGAAATGCATTTGCTTCTAATCACTGATTAATTTCTCTGAAGTCTCTCTGATAACTGTTATGAAAATATAGCGAGTGTAGAAACAGACACAGTCGTAGTGTTTTCCAAATTCTATTTCTGCACTGACCCAGCTCATCCATCGCCACTATACATCTGAGCTACACACAGCCCTGTCGTCCACAAGACACACACACTGCTGAAAAACGATCACAGATGGCATCTGAATCTTATGCATCACTGTGATGGGAGACGCGTGGCACAGAAGGATAGAAGCCAACGGATGCCAGCGCACAAACCTGCGCCCCTCACACACACATGCTTCTGCCTCCTACGCACTTCTCAAAAACAGCTTTATCTAATTATTCTTAATAAAACCCTCCATCTTAGTCATGGATGCCACAGTGTGCAGGGTTAGTGAGGGCAGATGGATGGAACTCAGTCACAGCTGTGTGTCAGTTCTCTGTGTTGTGTTTTTTAACTTTAGTAGTTGGATGCAAGCACGTGTGTGATGGCCTAAGATTTGCTCTGTTCCAAAACCTAGTGAGCTGCCTGAAGAGGCAGTATTTTAAGACATCATTGACACACCCCTGATGCAAAGGCATTAGGCAGATCACTAGGTTTAGGAACAGAGCTAGTCTGTTTGACATCTCTAACTTCTGTTCAGCTTTAATGAAGAGCAGATTAGGGCATTAAAGGGATAGTTCATCCAAAAATGAAAATTCTGTCATCATTTACTCACCTTCATGCCATCCCAGATGTGTATGAGTTTTTTTTCTTCTGCTGAACACAAAGATTTTTAGAAGAATAGCTCAGCTTTGCAGGTCCATACAATGCAAATGAATGTTGATCAGGCCTTTGAAGCTCCAAAATGCAGATACAGTCAGCATAAAAGTAATCCATCAAACTCCAGTGGTTTAATCAGTCTTCTGAAGCGATCCAGTTGGTTTTGGGTTAGAACAGGCCAAAATGTAACTTGTTTTTGACCGTACATCTTGTCATTGCAGTCTCTAGGCACAAGCATGATTTCAGTTTAATCGAGCTTGAAATCATAATCACCAAGAAGACTGCTGTCAAGATGTACAGTGAAAAGTTCAATTTTATTTTTATTTTGGTCTGTTCTCACCCAAAACCAACTGGATCGCTTCAGAAGACATTGATTAAACCACTGGAGTCTTATGGATTACTTTTATGGTGACTTTCTCCTTTTTGGAGCTTTTGGAGTTCTCCATTCACCATTCACTTGCATTGTATGGACCTACAGAGCTGAGGTATTCTTCCTAAAAATCTTTGCTTGTGTTCAGCAAGACAAAGAAAGTCATAAACATCTGCGATGGCATGAGGGTGAGAAAATAATGAGAGAATTTTCATCAGATTCAGACCTCATACACTCTCAATGTAGTGGAGCAGACTAGAATAGACAAGATATTTCTGCTGGTTCGACAGAAGCTTGCAGTGTCATAATTTGCCATATTGATGGTGCTCTAATGTGCATGCAGTATTTCCCATTAATTACCTAGACTGTGGCAGCCCGCCACAGTTTCATAAATAACCGAAAATATTTTGATACTTCTCATAATAACATAAAAGATCTCTAACGCTGCGTTTTGCGTTTTGAACATAAACAGCGGAGAAAAGCAGATTTGTATTAAAATGTCGGACTTGTAATAGTATAAATGTAAGCTAATAGACCTGCTGTCATCTAGTGTGTCATTATAATAATCAAACAACCATAACAAGAAAACAAGAAAACACTCACTGCTCTTGGCTGCATAACTTTAGTAGCTTTTAAAAGTATTAATGAATTATAATAATACAGTGAAGACCAGTAGTAGTTTTATGTTGCATTTCATTCTGAATGTTTCCTTGAATACTTGATAGCCTACTGCTGTTAAAAACTTTCGAGCTGTTAAAAAAGCAGTTTTCTCAATTTGTATTTTTTGTTCTATTATTTTTAATCTCTTTCTATTTATTGCTGTTTTTTATTATTATTTTATTACTGACTGTTTACTAGTCTTGAATAAATACTTAAGAACTTGAAACCATTCTGCCACAATTAAAATGTTTGTTAGTGTTATTATTTGTTGTGGTTTTGAAGCTGGTATTGAGAATCGTCAAATGTCACTACAAATTTTGGTATTGTGATGATGTATAGCCTTTATTGTGCATGGTAAATCTTGCTGCAATAACATGATGAAAAGGTAGATCTCATTCCATAGAACTATGAGCATCCCTGCTGTTAATGGTGGCAATGGAAGCTTTTCTTTATTTGACTAACATATGTAACAAAATAATTATCATATGACAATAGCCTCCTCTCCTGTCCACTGCAGTTTACATTTCTGATGCAGAGAACTGAGTTGACTGCATAGGTACACTATTAGGTTGGGCATCGGTCATAATTTTACAAAAATATACAACATAAACTTTGACATGTTACTTGAGAATGTAACTTAAATGTCCTTTTTTCTCTCCAGACAAGTAACTTTTTTACCCGGACAAGTGAATGACCAATTTACTTGTCCAGAGGTCAAGCACATGACAATGCTTAATGTCGAGCCCCGGCTCAAATGTATGCTCTAGTCGATTTTGTGTTTTGACCATTTGTGAACTGCGTTAAACTTAGTCTCGTTTATGCTTTGTGGGTGTGACTTTTTTGCCGTGTCATCACCATTCATATCTATACAACCAATGTGTTTACAAGAGCACAAAGTTCTTCATAGATCTAGCTTAATTTTGCTCTCAAAGTGCACCAGATTGATGCATTTAACTTTAAAATGTACGAAAAAAATCTTATGGGGGAGCATGCCCCCGGACCCCCCCAAGAGGTCCGAGTTCCACCCACCACAGTCTCACAAAATCCTGTGGGAAACACTGGCATGAGTTATGTTCTAGTGCCAAATTAGAGATAACCTCTCACTTTAAGGTCATAATGTTGCTTTAAGCTTGTGCAGGATCTGAACATGAAGCACAAGTCAAAATGACTTCTCCTTTCACTCGTGATGGCTTTAAATGCTCTGCTTGAATTGAAGAGTCCACTCGAAGCCTGTTTGTATAATGGCTTGTTCAATGGCAAATGTAAGCAAACCAAGGATACAATTGTGTGTCTGCAATTTTGCATTTTAAAACCTCTTGCTTTTGTTGTTGGGGATGTTGGATTTTTAGTTAATTTATTTCCTCTTTGTATTTTTGGGGGGATTCAAGGGTTATCACCACATTTAAAATCAAAAAGCACCAGCAAAATGTGACAAGATTACGTTCTTTAAGCAAAAATGAACAAATTCTAAGGGCTATAAACACCCAGTTCAGTTCCTACCCAGGTCTTCGGTTCAGGTTATCAGTCTCCAGGACCTTGCGGCCATGTGACAGCACCTTACAGGATTATTTAGTCCACCGTAAACATGTTAGCTCAATCTTTTCACCAGCTCAAGCACACACATACAGATGCTGTTAAGGTTCTCTGTGGATTTGCTAAATAGCATTATCAGGCAACATGCTGTTTTTTGTATTTTCAAACAGCATATAAAAACAGCTACTTACTGTACTATAAGAAACCATTTCCAATCTTTTTAGTGAATTAAGCCTGATAGTACCTACAAAGAGTTTAATACAGTCTGTATGTTCAGCGCTTCGGACTGAATTAAATGCAGAAGTTTAATAAACACAGAATTAGGGATTTAGAAAAATCCCTAACCAGAATGTTTGAGGAATATCAATACAGTGCTGCCATGCAAACACTGTAAAAACAGCCATCCCTGTTTTAAGTAAATTGTGTTATGTATGTTTTGCCATTGTGTCACACCTTTTGGAGTGTAAAGGGATATTTCACCAAAAATGAAAATTCTGAAATCATTTACTCACTCTCATAATGTTCCAAACCTGACTTACTTTCTTCTGTGAAACACAAAGTGAGATGTTAGGCAGAATGACAGCCTTAGTTACCATTCACTTTAATAGTATGGAAAATAAAATATGCAATGAAAGTGAAAGGTGACTGAGGTTAACATTCTACCAAATACCTCATTTTGTGTTCCACTGATTAAATAAAGTCATGCAGTTTTGGAATAAGTTGAGGCTAAGTAAATTATGACTCAATGCTCCTTTTTCTCTTTAAGCAACATTTGCAAATCAGCAAATGACTTAGGACAAGGCTCATTTATTTGACCATGTCTCATAATGAAGAAATTATTCTCAGGCATTTCATCGGTAATGTGGATCTATTTTTCTTTCAGTAAGAAGTATGTTTCTATGCTGTTTTGCACCACATCTATTTGTGGTCACTGCAAACTAGTCAAATTCTGTCACCAGCTAAACTGAAGGAATTCGTGAGAAAAACAAGAGAAGGGTGGTAAGGGAAAAAAAAAAGAAGAGGAGGGAGAGAGAAAAACAATTTTATGAAAAAAGAAAGATCTGACGCTAAGGGCGCTATAAAAAGGACAGATGATGGGAGAGCGAGAGAAAATGGGTTGATATATTGTGTGGACTTTTGCACATTTTAAATAATGTCTCACACATAAAGCCCAGCCAGTCATGAAATTAGAATTTTACTGTTTCTACAGCAAACACGGAAAGCAGCAGCAACTGCCCTGAACCACTGCAATATCTGCCTTACTAGAACACTTTATAGGACAAAAATACACATTTTCACAGACAAGTCTTTATAAGTAATTTGAACAGTTAAACCTCACATGGGATGTGACTATAAGCTACCAGTCAAACATTTGAACACACTTGAATGAATACGCTTGATCTTAAAAACCTTTTGATCAAAAGGCTTCTGGTTGAATTCCTGAAATAATATATATATGTATATATGTATATATATATATCCCCTTTTCTCCCAAATTGGAATGCCCAGTTCCCACTACTTAGTAGGTCCTCGTGGTGGCGCGGTTACTCGCCTCAATCCGGGTGTTGGAGTACAAGTCTCAGTTGCCTCCGCTTCTTAATCTTATCATGCGGCTCGCTGTGCATGACACTGCGGAGGCTCACATCACGGGAAGCTCATGCTAATCTCCGCGATCCACGCACAACTTGCCACGCGCATCACTGAGAGCGAGAACCCCTAATCGCGACCACGAGGAGGTTACCCCATGTGACTCTACCCTCCCTAGCAACCGGGCCAATTTGGTTGCTTAGGAGACCTGGCTTGAGTCACTCAGCATGCCCTGGATTCAAACTCGCGACTCCAGGGGTGGTAGTCAGCGTCAGTACTTGCTGAGGTCCCCAGGCCCCCTGAAATAAGATTTTTAGAAAAATATAAACTGAGTCTAAATATGAATTTCTTACTAAACTCTAATTTATATAATTTATAATATATTTACAGTTGAGTGCATAAGTGTTCATCTCCCTTGCAGAATCTACAAGATGTTTTTCTTTTTAAAAACAGATATTTAGATATCTGACAAAGTAATAACTAAATTTACACATGATCCTGTTCGAAGGTTTACATCCCCTTGGTTCTTAACATGGTGTGTTTCCTTCTTGAGAATTAATGAATACAGCACCTTTTGTTGTAGTTGTGTATGAGTCCCTAAATTGTCCTGCTGTAAGTGTCAAAAGCTGGATGTCAACATCATATAACCACTGTTGGGAAGAACTGAAATGTGCAGAAGATGCTGGAAAACCAAAGAATGTGCAGTACATGGAGGATTTTTCTGAAGAACAGTGGGCAGACTCACTGCTCAGGACAAATCAGGGACTCTCGAACAACTATTATAAAAGATACAAACAGTAATTATTCAAAGAAGCAAAACACAATATTAAGATCCAGGGGGATGTAATCTTTAGAACAAAATGACTGGTGTAAATTCAGTTATTATTTTGTCTTGTGGAATATACTGTATATAAATATATGTTATGTCAAATACAGTAGCTTCATCAGGGCAGTATAAAAAAAATTATCACTCTTATTTTTTTATAATGATAAAAATCGTCTGCAAGGGGGTGCAAACTTATGCACTCAACTGTATAATATATACAGTATATAAAATATTTTGCTTTAACATTATGTTCACTATATGATTCTCATGCTTCCATATGTGTTGTATGTGCATAGTTTTGACACCTTTATTATTATTATTAAATGTGGAAAATAGTAGCAACAAAAATTAGTAGTAGGTGTAGGGGTGGGCGATATGACCAAAATCTTGTATCGTGATATGAGTGATTTTATATCACACAAAAAAGATACATCACGATATAGTAAAAGTTCCTGGAAAAATCTATAAAAATTGGTTCATATATTAAATAACCATATTGTATTGCCTATTTTTGGAAATTCCAGTCAGTGAATAAAATATATTTTAAAGTGAATACTGCTTCCTCTTATATAATTTTCTCTTTATTTGAAACTGGACAAAATTAGTCAATGTAAAATATATATATACACACACACACACACACACACACACACACACACACACACACACATA
Source organism: Myxocyprinus asiaticus (assembly GCF_019703515.2). NCBI lineage: Eukaryota > Metazoa > Chordata > Actinopteri > Cypriniformes > Catostomidae > Myxocyprinus > Myxocyprinus asiaticus. The sequence continues at coordinate 18,079,533 of NC_059388.1, forward strand.
TATATATATATATAATTTTTTTTTTTTTTTTTTTTACACCTCGACCTTGCCAAAATGCTACATTTCATATTATGCCACATTTCAGTCTGATCCATTGTTGATCAATATTATTATTATAAACTTTCCTCAAGACACTCAAGATCTTCTCAAAGCAATGCAACAACGAAAATAATAATTAAAAAAAAACTAAATCCACTAAATACCCCTCTTGCAGAAAATAAATAAATAAAAACACTTCTTGCAAAAAAAAAAAATTTTTTTGAACAAATTAATGCAGAGTTCATCTTTTGACTTTCATATATTATTTTGCATGCTTCATTTTGAGGTGGTAAAACAGATTGTTTGTACTACAGTGATTATCGTCATGTGACACAGTCCAGATTAAATTTTTCTGCTCTGTGCTGGCTTTTGTGAACCTACACCACAGATGTTGCACCTGTTTTAAAAACAAGCTCCTCTTCATTTTCTTGACCTGTTTATAAGTCGTCCAGTTCTGTGGAGATGTTAACTGGTGTTAACTCTTAACTGATGTTAAGATGTTAACTCCATTAGGGGTTTTCCTGGGTCGAAAAATTATTGAGTAGCGCGAGTGACCCCGCTCTGCGCTCTCCTCTCTGTGCGCAAGAGATAGCGCTTGCCACACTCACGTGAAACATCCCTGTGTCAGATGAGAAGAATATTTAGTGCTTTCAAAGCTCCGAACATGAGATGAATGTCAGTGAATTTACTTGGGCAGCCACAGAAAAGTTTTAAATGCTGCAAAAACCCCGTCCATGTTTCTTCAAATCTCTTAGTCTTAGATATAGATAAGCCCATGCCGCACACATGGATATTTACATTTTTATTAATTGACACTTTGTATCGTCGACACGACATATATCGTCATATCGTCCAGCCCTAAGTAGGTGTCAAAACTTTTGACTGGTAAACTTTTGTTTAATTTCAAATCTCATTTAGCCCTTCAAATGAAAGCATGGTAACAGTAATCACACCACACAGAGTTCAACAAGAACAAACTCTTTAAAGTTGGGTCCCTTTTAACTTCTCTTTTCTCTTTCCACAGTTCATTAAATAAAAAAAGCGATGAATGTGACATTTGCATTTCAAAGTGATTTTCATTCTTTACAGCAGAGAAAAAAAGAATACACTCACATAAAGGTCAATGGGCACATTTCTGAACTTAGACGTGGGATAGAGCAGTGTACGTGCATGTGTGTGTGTGTGTGTGTGTGTGTGTGTGTGTTGTGGGTCTGTGTGCGTGTGTGTATGAGTGAACTGGAGTGAGTTTGATTTATGGAGACAGTGAATGAAAAGAAGCTTGTCAAATGTTCCTCCGCTCACAAAATCTTCTAGCCTCTCCCTCAGTTTTTGTCTCTCCCTCTCTCCCTTTCTTTACTGCAGTGCGCCAGTATGAGTGTACAGGCCTTGGAGAGCTGCACTTATGAGGACAGAACAGCACAAGCCTGCAGTTCACCACAATGCTGTCCTCCTCTCTTACACACCTCACCTAATCTATCCTTTCATTACCATGCTCACATTCTCCCTCTCTCCCTCAATCTCTTTTCTCTTCTTTGTCCTTTATGACAGACCCATTTTAAGTCAACGTGCAAAAATAGTTGCTGAAAGCATTTTTCAGACATCTACTGCCAATTGTCATGTCGGCTGGACTTTGTCTCATCACAAAAAAGATAATCAGTCACACAGATGGAGTTTGCCAAATGCATCTTGATCTCCTCTACAGAAAGCCTATGAGTAAACTTTGCATTGACATTGAGTTGCAATTTTTGCTGCTTGATTTAGAACACATTCATAGAGGATCAGAGAGTCCGCAAAGAACGCACATATTCTCTCCCTTCTTAAGAATAGAATTGGGAAATAGTTTCATAATAAGATAACAGATTAACTGAGTAATTTATTCAAATAACAGGTGAAGTGTGTAAAAATATGAAGTTTTTAAACAGGTTTTCCACACACCTCCATTGGTTGGACAAAAGGTCAATCCTGCCACAAACTCACTCATTTGTTAAGGCAATGTTGCTGTGTCAGTCTGGTCAGGATGCTCAAACAGAGCAATGTTTTCATGGTGCCACAGAGACACAGTGTTTTCAGGAGAACCGAGTGGCTACCATTTTGTCTTGACAAGAAAAACTAGCTTCATTGCATGTGACCAACATTTGATTTGACCATTGAAAGTGGGAAAAATGTAATAATTTGCGCATGGAGCCACACTGAGGGCCCCATATCTCTGGGATTTAACCATATAGGCCCTTAATTATGAAGATACCGAAAGGAAAGTTTGTTCTGAACCAGAATCTAAAAGGATAGTTCACCCAAAAATGAAAATTCTCTCATAATTTACTCACCCTCATGCCACCCCATAAGTGTATGACTTGCTTCAGTAGAACACAAATGAAGATTTTTAGAAGAATATTTCAGCTCTGTAGGTCCTTACAATGCAATTAAATGGTGGCCAGACATTTGTAGCTCCAAAAACCACATAAAGGAAACATAAAAGTAATCCATATTACTCCAGTGGTTAAATGTGTATCAGGGAAAGAAGCGATATGATTGATGTGGGTGATTATCATCTTCAGAAGCGATATAATAGGTGTAGGTGAGAAACAGATCAAAATTTAAATAACAATTTTACTCTAAATCTCCACTTTCACTTTCACATCTGAAAGTCACATGTGGTACCAGTTTAGTTTCACTTTCACATCTGAAAGTGGAGATTTAGAGTAAAAAAAGGACTTAAATATTGATCTGTTTCTCAGCCACGTCTATAATATCGCTTCTGAAGATATGGATTTAACCACTGGAGACTTATGGATTACTTTTATGTTTCCTTTATGTGATTTTTAGAGCTACAAAGTTCTTTTCACCATTAACTTGTATTGTGACGACCTTCAGAGCTGAGATATTGTTCTGGAGAAAAAAGAAAGTCATACACAACTGGGATGGCATGAGAGTGAGTAAATGATGAGAGGATTTTCATTTTTGGCTGAACTATCCCTTTAAGATATTTTTAACACTGGAGTTATTAGCATTCCAACTTTGAAAAACTGGATTTAGGGCTCACATCATTGGTATATAATGCAACAAGGGGTGCTGAAGTCAACTGATTTTAGTAATATACTTTTCTGTCTCAATGTAAAAAAGGAATAAATGACACTGCCACCTGGTTATTTTTTATTTTATTTATTTTTTTTACCTTTTTTTTTTTACCTTTACTCCAAATCATAGGCAAAAAATTTCACATTGACCATCCTCTACAAAATAGTAGATTGCTCCGCAAATATTGATCCATTACATTTAACATTTTGGCTTTTATCATGATTTATGCATTTCTTTCACCAGTAAAAAAGAATTGAGTCGGAAACCTCTGGTTGAGCTGACACAGAATGAGAAGTTGCTACGATGCTTAGCAACCGCAAAAACCCTACAATTGAATAATGAACAATATGGTGGAAGAAATGTTTATTCAGATAATTGATATGTTTTACTGTTTAATATTTAACATTGTATTTTTTTTTTTATTTATTTATTTATTTATTTTTTTTTTTTTGCATATTGCCGTTGCTGCTCACATCGTGCCAAAGAACAACCCTTACCCATAGTAAAATTGCTTTAATGCCCAGTCTCCTGTGGCTTATAGCTTTAGAACGCACAGCCTATCATGGCTTATTGCTTCAATATTTTACACTTCATTCTATTTTTCTCTCTCTCCATCCATCACAAACACACACAGTAGGCCTTCTCTAGACAGGACCCCTGAGTATGCTGGAGTGTGAACACGCTCTGTGGGTGAGTGTAAGCCCTTATTATAAATAACAAACACCCCAGTGCCATAACGGCAGGACAATAAGTGGCTGGCGAGGACCTAATTATGCCCCTATGATCTCCTTTAATGGCGGAGTGTGAGCGCTCACGCCCAGGGCAATTTTCCTCCCTATTAATTATGCAATTATTGCAGATTGACTGATAGGCCTCGGTCTTGGGTGTGACCACATAGACTTCAACAGTGAGGAGAGCTCTTTAGTGCACACTGAGGAACAGCAGTATTCTCCTGCCCAGTGATGAGAATCCACAGCATTGGTCAATTTCAGCTGAAGGCCCCACTCCTCCACTTATTCTAATAGACACTAAATGAGTGGCAGATGATCATGAAGGAGGTGCATTAAAGGCAAGTATTAATTAGATGGGGTGGGGGGGTACAGCGGAGAGCTGTCAATGTCGTTGTTGAGAAGAGATCCCATCTCTTTAATACTACAGCAGAAACAGGAAAATAGAAGCTAACTTAAAACTGATGCAAGCCATTTTTTGAATACAATGCATAAAATGTCCCTACTACCTGACAGATATTACTGAAATAGGCGTTTTGAGAAATCGCTTTGACAGCTCTATGTTCTTAAAATTTTAAAACAGTCTGGCTACAACCTGTGTGTGTTAGCCAATCAGAAAACTCAGAGGCAATTCTCTGCCAGTTGAGTTATTTTGGGGCTAGACTACCTGCTTCTCCTGAAGAATGGAAGACAGGGGAGTGTTTGGGAAGCCTGTGTGGAAAGTCATTATTTTTGCAATTCCCTTTGGTGCCAAAAGTGGCATAGACATCGTAAACTTACAACGGTATGAATAAATATTACTAATGAACAATCTTTGTTTGGCAGCTACTGACAAAAGGATCCTTGCATAAAATAAACATCAAAAGTTATGTCAACCATAGCTTTCATGTTAAATTAATCTAGACTAAATGTGATTTTTATTTAATTTAATTTTAAATAAGAGATGTCTCTAAGCGAAACACTCATTGCCTTTACATTGTTTGGGATATTTCAATGTGCTGAAAGTCTTTGCCAACAAATGACTCCCCCTAGAGGGAGAAGAGCTCTCTTTAAGTGGATAAGATCATCTGTCCAGAGACTTTAAGAAGCACTTAGTCTTGTCCACACTGAGTGATTTAACCATACATAATGGAATTATAAAAATCTTGGCTGCCTTTATGTTGACAGGATGCACTAATGAACCGACCTTAAAATCTTTAATGCCCATCTCCACCTTACAGACTGATCTAGATGAGTGGTAATATCTGCTTATGTATCACATCATATTTCTTTCAGCAGCTTGAAGACAGAGATGCTCCTCTGATGTCCATTCAAAAAGTTACTGCAGGATAAACATGACTTTTTTTTTTTTTTTAGAACAAGAGCATGAGACTGTTGTTCTAAAATTCTAACATGCATATTTAGTTTTTCTTTAGGGCATTTTCATATGTTCAGGCCATCACAGACCGCACCATTAGGCCTGGCATTTAATGAAAGGCATCCATGTGAAACAACAGAAATGTGAACTCACGTTAACATGCATCCATATGGCTCATGGTGCATGCAGTGACTTTATTACACGTGCCGGAGGCTTCAATCACAATCTAGGGAAAATGGTAAGCTAAAAAAACCTTTCAGCTTTTGAATCCTACTGTTGTCCCTCATAGAAGGAAAACAAAGGGAAGCTGAAACAAAGGTGTAGCACACGGTATATAGAAAAATGCTTAATACTGGCAGTCATAGCAGAAGCTTGTAGGGTGCTTACACATTATAATTTACAGCAAGTCATTGATTTAATAAATGCATCACAAGGACAGTTTTATAAAGTGCTGTCCAGTCATGCAACCAAAAGTTGGTTGAAAATTTAAACTTTTGCTACAACTCACTCTGACGTAGGAATCTATAGACCAATGAGATTTCTGAAATCCAATTGGTTGTATTTTCACTTGCATTCAAGCGGACGTCTCTTTCCAGACCCTCAAACAAATTGTATACATTCCTAGCGGTTAAACGCTTCCTTAGAGATTTCTCTAATGTGTAACCGCCCTTATCCAAAGCAATATACAGCACACTTCTTACAGGGACAATACCCTTAGGGCAACCTGAAGTTAAATGCCTTGCTAAATGGCACAATGGGGATAGTTCATGGATCAACAGCAGGGCTCGAACCAACAAACTTTTGGTACTAATCGAGACTGACCACGTTTACATGCACTTAAGAAAACGGTTTATTCAAGGGTTTTTGTAGAAAGTGGCATTCTGAAACGTCATGTAAACGAGAACGGCGATTTCCTTACGGCACTGAAGGGATTAAGAGAAAGCGGTTTAACACACCTAGGTTTCTCCTCGAGAATGCAGCTTATTTTGCCAGTGTAAACACGAGCAGCGTTCTGATGGTTGTTTGAAGAGTGCGCATGTGCATGAACACACCAAATAACAAACGTCATAGGATGGAGCCAAATAACAAGTCAACACAGCAGAAAAAATGCAACATTTCTCGGAGTACAGTGGGAAAATCACATCCACTATAAACTATACCCATTTATACACAGCAATGTAAAATATCGATAGTCCCTCACATTTGCATATGCACTCATACACTGGGGGAATCCCAGAGTTTTACATAAGACGGAAACCCCACTATCACAGCAACAACTCTGAAATATCTGAAAGCGAATCAACCGAGAATAAAATAGCAAAGTCTCAGTTGCCATATTTGTTATTTACACAAGTGTCGTGGGGAAATTGCGTTGTTGTGGAGAAAGCTGCTTACTGACCTAGCCACATATATATATGGGAGTAAAGAGTATGCCGCTTATACAGTGCATATAAACGGGAACACAATATGTCGCTTTCTCACAATAAGCTGCTTTTTCGCAATAAGCCGCTTTCTGATGTCCATGTAAACATGGACATCATGTTGGCACTGCTGTGAAAACACCTTATTCACAGCAGTGCCAACAAGGCTTTGAGGGATAGACGTACAGTCTTATCAATGGGTTGTACAGTTTTTTTAAAGTGGTTTTTTTGGATCATTACACTAACTAAACATTGAAAAAAAAAATCTTTCCAAGAAATTTCATTAGACAAAAAAACTCCAGACAAAATGAGTTGTGGAAAATCAGATGTAATCTAGGAGCTTTTTGATAGCTTTATACAAGTGCATGTCATTGTAGTGACACTACAGTAACTCAGTAACTCTATCCCTCACAGCATGGTTTTCATTCCAGTCAAAAATCAAAGATGGTGTTAATGTGAATGGTGTTAATGTAAAAGTGGTCTTTACCACCCCACGCTTGCTTGGCATTTCCATCCATGAATGCAGATGCCTGCATGAAAACTGCTAGACATTTGCTGTTTTAAATTCATCTGAATGTGCCATTTAAATATGTTTCCAAGTATGAGTGGGTTGTCTTTGAAGTATGGATGACCTATGGGTCATGAATGGCCAACCTCTGTGGTCGGAGTAAGTATGCTGTGGACGTCTGAGAAAAATAAAGATGGATGGAGACTCAATCTAATTGCCTGATGATGGTATTTTAAAGTCTCCTTGATTATAAAGCTGCAGCTAAGTGCTATTGATCTGGGACCTGTAGGGGATGTCTCAGTCATGTGGTATTAGGACCCAAACTGTTCCACCATGCATTATTCAACAGGCTGCTGACAAGCTCAACTGGCAGCCAGCAATCCCTGGGCAACAGGAGCTCAGCTGCGACTAATCTCCCCAACCATACACACACACACACACTTGTGCGCTCACGTACCCAATGGCTCCTGGCTAGCCTGCTTTGGTGCAGTATTGTTGTCGAGAACTCATCGACCCAAAGCAGTCAGAGGTTAATATATTAACTGCGTACAGACTTGTTGTCTATACCTGGTGAAAATGAAGCAGACAATCTCAGATCACAACCCCCCCTGCTCTGGCCCAGTTGAGGGCACAGAACAAGAACAAGAACAAAAACATCCAAAATTACAATCTGAAAGTACAACTTGGAGAGGAGGAGACCACTCGTAGTATAATGAATGGAAAAAAATTGTAACACTCAATATGGTGGCCGTTGTAATGGAAGTCCTGCCTTTCAGTTAAGAGAGTCAGTAGTTTTAATAGTGTTTGTTTACTCTAGAACACACATGTATTAGCTGGATCAGCCAGAAAGAGTTTTTTTTGTTTTTTTTGGGTGATTTAAAAGTACAATTCGTGATTTATAATTTCTGATACAATTTTAGTCAGACTTAATTGCTGATTTGAAATACATTATTGAAACATAATCTTGACAAAGAGTTGAAGATTTCTGTTTTTTCACATTCAAGTAGACAGGATCTGTACTTGTGTGTCTATTGCTTACATAAAAAAAGAAATTTGCCAGCAAAATTGTCGCCAAGTGCACTTGCCCTAAAGGTACTTTGGTACAACTGACCTGGAATGTTAAAGTCTGTAAATGTCAAATGTGGAATACTAATGGAGAATGTGAGCTGACGCTAATAATGGGAAATTACACTTGTCAATAGATCAATTAATCAGACCATCTTTCTATTCACCTACCCATCCATTTTAAGCCCTCGTCTTTCCATGCTTCCATCCCTTCTACAGGTCCATGATCCACCGTGAGGTGCCCCACAAACCCTGTATAATGTATCTTTGTTTGCACCGATTGCAATTATCATGGGGATCAATGTATGTGATCAATACTTTACAGCAATTAACATTTAATATCTCTGCACAGCCACTTAGTCCATTAATGGGGAATTGATTATTCCATGGCCTTGCTGGAGCACTGAGTGCAATAGATCTATTCCTCTGTATATGACATAGAACAAGGGAATTCTACAGCAACGCAGAGTACATTTACATATCTTACCAGCGTGATTTACAATACAGTGTTAAATTAGGTTACTGGCAAACACCAGAACAGGAAGTTAAGAATACACACTAACTAGCTTGCAAAGTTAGGCCTTATGCTGCCTACAAGTCCCCCTGGAAAGTTTCTACTCATGAGTTTGAAAATCGTAATAACAATGTGATTTTAAAGTAAGTGATTTTGGTGCAAAATCACTGGGCAATTTCATATTTCTGTCTTTTTCAATTGTTGGCAAAAACATGACACTTTTTAGCACTAGTGCAGCAAAATGCTTTGCGTTAAGTGTGTAATTGATGCTTTATGCATTTTATCTCACATACAGACACAGAATGACCGGAAATGTAGTTTTTGTGCAAGCCTGTCATCCAGGGGACCCAGACCTTTTAACCAAGACATTTTCATTTTCAAATATTTTCTTTCTTTCTTTTTTTTTTTTTTTTTTTTTTTTTTTTTTTTTTTTTTTTTTAAGTATTTTAGATTTTGCACTCACAAAGCTAAATTTTTTGCTGCTTAAATATAACAAAAAAAAAAAAAACATTGTGAAATTTTCCATCGCTTTTTAAGATTTGATTTATTTCTATTTCTTCCCATGATCTGTAAATTGCAATTTGAAAATTCCCATGACTGTGGAAACCCTGGTCATCTCCATTTAAATAAGCAGTATTTTCTATCAACCTCTATTCTTCATCAAAATTACACAAAATGTAAACTAAATTGTCCAGTCAACATTCTCAGTTACAGCTTATAAGCAAAACCGATTCATTTTCACCATTATTCTTTAATTCACATTCCCCCAACTTGGAAATCAAGACTCTTGAGTTTCCCCACTATTAATCACAATATTGAACAATTCCTTTATGACTTAAAGGCAAAATTAATTGCCAAAAAGACCCTCAAACATATTCATATGCAAACTAAATTATATCTTAACCATGATGCTACAATACATCAAAGTTCCCTAGTCCCTAAATGCTAATCATAAACATATATAGCTAGGGTAATTGCAGTTCATGGGTATTTTACATGCATTTTATTTGCATCTTTAATACAAATATTGTTTGATGGTAAGTTCAATGAGCCGGGTGCAATAATGGATGGAAGATGCTTAGAGCAGTTTAACTCACATCATGAATCGATCATTAATTCCACACATGCATTCATGTCATTGTTCCATCTTCCACAGAAATAAATTTTCCCCCTTTCACATTTAATTTGGCATGAAAGAATTCTGTGTAGAAAAGGTTAAGACTGGCCATGGTGGTTGTTGTCAATGACTGAACACACAAACCATGCCATTTATGCTCTGTCTGATATAATCACTGATCAGATGAGAAAATGGAATGAGAAATATCAATCTCTGCTATGTAGAGCTAAACTTGTCCTCAGGAGTTCAGCTCTGCTGCAATGTCAGACACGAAACAAAGAGCAATTTGCTTCAGTGACCAAGAAAAGTGTTTATGTAGGCGAAAAAAGAGGGATCAGGCAATTAAAAAAAACTGTCAGATAAACTCCTCTTGAGATGCTCCCAGCATGCTTTACACTCAGGGGTTATCGACAGGAGGAGGGCCCGCACAGCCTTTGCCTCTGACGCTAACGCAACTACAGCACTGAGAGACGTTCTGCTATATAAACACTTTGTTTCTGCTGACGATCAGAGTGATGAACTGGCCGCTACATCCACAGTATTGATCCTATGATTAGTTTCCTGCAGTTACTGCTCTCAGAACCACCATGGAAACAGGGGGATTATTTTAGGGAGGGAGAGAGAGAGCGAAATACGAATTTGGAGAAATGTTTTTCCCCAAATTTGAAACACTGAATCAATCATTCCTTATACTCAATCTTTTTATTCTATTTAATCATTCTTATTATTTAAATGTGAAAAAAAAAAATTCCCATTACTATTAATTGTTGTATTTATTATTGTATTATTATTGTATTATTACCTTAAAATGCTTTCTTTCTTCTGCTGAACACAAACAAAGATTTTTAGAAGAATATTTCAGCTCTGTAGGTCCATGTAATGTAAGTGAATGGGTGCCAAAATTGTAATGCTACAAAAAGTTAAATCTATATCTTCAGAAGTGATATGATAGGTGTGGGTGAGAAACAGATAAATTTTCCATTCAATTCCGATCAATAAGTCAATTTTTGCTAGACATTTTTCTCCCTGCCCAAAAACACAAGAAGAATGTGAAAGTTAAAGTGGATATTGACTGAGCAGGGAGGAGAATTTTTTTGTAAAAATTGACCTAAATATTGATCCGTTTCTCACCCAGACCTATCATATCTCTTCTGAAGATATGGATTTAACTACTGGGGTCATGTGGATTACTTTTATGCTGACTTGTGTGATTTTTTGGAGCTTCAAAATTTTGGCACCAATTCTCTTGCATTGTATGGACCAAAAGAGCTCAGATATTCTTCTAAATATCTTAATTTGTGTTTTGCTGAAGATAGAAAGTCATACACATCTGGGATGGCATGAGGGTGAGTAAATGAGAAGATATATCTTGAATTAAGTTTATTTTCTTACCTCATTAGGTTTAAAAAATAACAATGGGTTAAAAAAAAAATCAAGATATATTCTCTGAAAGTCTTATCTTACACATTTCTGCTTAAAGTAAATGTATCTTGTTTTAAGGATGTTTAGATTTACTGGAACAAAAACAAAAAAATACAGGAAAAAAAATGTGTGTTTTTTATGTACAAATGGTGTAACTGGCAGAGCACAACACAACCATAATCGGGTGATACAATTGCACCTGCAAGGATTTCAACTGGGACAATTAATTGTATTGGATCCATTATGCCATGATAGCAACACACAGAATCGTGGGACTGTAAACTGTCTCTCAATGTCAGCACTGGATTATGGCACCATATCCAAGTTGTCAGATAATTATGCTAGTTCATTATTACATACTGCTGCACAGACCAATTAGCAATCTAATTATACTTACTTCAGCCAATTACTTCTAGACTTGTGATTTATAAACCAACCGTGCCTCTTATTAAGGCGCCTCTTTAAGACAACCAGAAGGGCAATTCAAAAAATGTTGTACAGATATAAATTGTTAATGTTTTATATACATTGTTAATTTAATTGTTTAAAAAAATTATGATGGCAGGAAATATTGGAGCTGCACTGCAATATAGTAAAAGCCTTAAAAAAAAAAAAAAAAAAAAAAAAACACTTTTATCCTTTTCCTTTAGGGGTTTTTGCTTATTATTGCAAAGTAACGACCTTCACCTACCCTCCTGTTTCATTCTTAATTCTTTGTTTTTTTCTGCAACAAAGAAAAATAGTAACAATAATAACAAAAATAATAAGGCATCTTCAAAAAAAAATGTATGAATTAAAAACTCATAGGAAAAACATTGCCAGAGGTGAACAGATAAGATGCAAGAAATGAAATGGAAGTCTAAGTTATAGACATCCTTCAGGCTAGCTGTACAAATATGTAATATTAAATGCTACATCACTGTGTATGTCGGGCAGCCATTTCTCACAGAAAATAGCTAGCGACTCCTGTTCTTGCCAATTAAATTCACCCCGGGGCCAGTCGGTTCTGCGGCACGTAATGCGGTAATCTTGACCATTCCTTTTGAGAAAGTGACAGAGCGCCGGTCACTTTGCGATGGGTTGTAACAGCGGGGAGATGGGAAAAGCAATCTTTTGAGCTGAAGCCACACCAGGCTACGGTATATGCATTACAGAGAGAGGAGCCTATTTGTATCAAATCCATCACATTCCATCCACCCCCTTCCTTCTTTAATCACAAACAGTCTTTTATCTTTTAGCTTTGATATTGCCACAGGTCTTCATGTGCCATATTCGATGGTGTCCGCCGTAAGGGAGAAGGTGAAAGTGAGCTGTTTAAAGTGCAATATTGTGGCAAGCTGGTAATAAAAATGACATTCCAAGTCTGAGAGTGCACAGCATGCCAACAGATGTCTGATAGAGAATTGTGAGGCTTGTGAAGAGAGTTATCTGCTCTCTCTTTCTCTGGGTCTCACACTCAGCAGACCAGAGACATCATCACAATAATACATACAGGAAGTCCTTTCCTTTGTCCAAAATTCAATATGATGTTTGACACAGATTAGAATAAAGAAATATAGCAGTGGAGAGGGGGGTCAGTGAAGGTCACAGTGGAACAACAATATAAGACATGCTAGTTCAGTCCCCTCATTCTTAATGAAAACTGAAGGCCAAGATCAAGCACATAACACTTTTAAAATCCTTTTGAATACTGAAAAAATCTACTTGCATAACTGCTCAGTAATACCAGGAAATCACCAAGCTGATATATTTCAAGTTTGCCACTATGAAATGCCAATGCCTGAATTAAAAGTTAAAAAGTAATGTTTTTATATGTTTTGTTCCTTTCAATATGTGCTTCTTTTGCTCTCAACCAGGGTATGAAATTAACCAAAAGGCAGGTACTTTTTGAACACTGGCAGGTAATTTATCTCATCTATCCATTGACCTGTATGTTTCGGACCCCGTTCTCAACTGTATTTAGCGCTGACCACTTGTCATTGGATCTCCCATGATGGATGTTAATACGATGTCTGAACAGTGTAAGTGACATTTTACAAGAGTTGTCATTGCTTAGACACAAAGACGCACACTTAAGGGAACACATTTGATTATATTTTGAAGAAAAGACAAAAGAACAGCGGCCGGTGCGCATGTCTGATTCACTGTTTGTTGAGAAGTTCAATGGCGCTCTGCCACTCGTGCCCCTCACGAGCACTTCTTACAGAAGGCGCATATGATGAGTTTGAGTGACCTGCAAACAGTTATGTTCTTTGTGTTTGCTGCAAATGATCTTAGGCCATCTCAGGAGGTGCAACGAGTTTAAATCACTTTTAAATCCAGCAGTTTGCAATTTACTGTAAATGCATTGTGAATAGCCTATGTACTGTTTATATGAACCGGATAAAGGTGTCTGTAAAAATCAAAGTGGATGGTAAAACTGAGTCAAAAAGTGTTAGTTTTGTACCCTTATTTGTATACAAGAACAGTGTTTAGAAGTGAGTTGTGTTTGACTTGTGTTAAGACTCAAATTTCTTAATCCTAGAGGCTTTCGCTTACCTGTTGCACACTTTAAAAACAGGATTTCATTTTGAGCTAGAATATTTTAAACTATAGTAATGGTTGCACAAAACACTTTAAAAGCAGAAAGAAAAAAAAAGAGGCAAAAAAAGTAACTGCCTTTTCGGTAACAGAATTATTTATTTTGATTTTCTTATCTTTATGGACCTTATTATGTTTTGAATGGCACGAAATGACAGGTTTTGCTGAAACTGTTATACGGTTTACTATAAACATATACTAAATTATGCTCAGGAGAAATTCAGTCCACAATTAACTTGTATCACGATTTGCATCATCTTGTGGCCTCTGTATCATGATGCGTATTGTATTGTGACGTTGTTGGTGATACCCAGCCCTAGACTATAGTATTTATAGCTTTACATAAAAAATAAAGAAGTCTATGGTATGGTATGTCCTCATTTAAATGCTGGTATAATTTAAGTGTGTGTGTGGCAGTTCAGAAAGCTGAAATACAGAAAAAATAGTATTATCTTGTCATTGTTATACTGTGAGAGATGACAGGTAAATCTGTGTTCTCAGCATGCCAAAATAAACATGTGCACTGTGTCCCACTACCTTCCCCATGTCTGTTTTACAGACCCCACTGCAAAAACAATTACCTTACAAAAAGGCCTTACAGTACATTGGCTTAAAGGGGTCATGAAGTGCTATTTTTTTTATAATTTTATTATCTTCCCTGAGGCCCAATGGTAATGTTCTTAAAGTATTTTTGCATCAAAATAATTTAGTAATACATGATAATTTTCCACCCTGTTTTTGGACCTCTGTCTGAAATGCTCAGTTTTGGCCTATGCATCTCCTTAAAACTTCAATGTAAACACCCACGGTTATGATTTGCTAACATTGTGCAGCCCCTCAAATACAGCCATATTTGAAACTCAATTGGAAGAGAATGAACAACAAGCTTCACAGCATTATAAAACTAAATTGCAGGATTTACACAGCACACATCCAATACACTGCATCCGAATATATTAAACTGTTCATCTCAAGCACAACTGTTTACACTCAGCACCATAAACTATCCAAACAGTCATGACATTTGAAATATTCATGAATTAAATGGTTTACTTACGGTTTTGCGATCAAATCCATGTGTTTTTTACTACTCCATCCTTCAATAAAAGGGTCTCCCGTTCAGAGTTGTAACTTGACACCGTGTCTTTTAAAAGCAGCATTAGATACATGACAGTAGTCAAAGATGTCTGTCTAATGCATGTTTATATACTAAAATAATTTACATTAGTTCAGATGGGTCCCCTTTGATGTTCAAGAATAGTTAGGCCACACTAGGCCTGTCCATCCTGCTAGATCTCAGTTTACGAACTGAAGCACCAGTGGACAGGGCCAAGAATGTGATGACGTAGATTAGGCATTGATGGTTTTTCGCTGTAGAGGCAGTCATTAATTAATGGGCCCCCAAATGAGGTAGGGAATTAGCGGAAGTAGAGAACAAGGCATTTTTGCAGCTTGGTTTCAATAAATGCTTTTATTCTGAAAATGTACAGTATGTCCTGAAATTTACAGTATGTTTTAATAGTAGAATGGCCACTTATATCAAATATCAAGGGAAATTTTTATCACTCATGACATGACCCCTTTAACTGAAAAAAGAGCCCTTTGTAGATGATCACCACATAGACTACAGGAAAGATTCTCAAAGCAAAAAACGAATAATATGTAATCTCGTCAAATGCTGCTCAGAGCAATGACAACACAGATCTATTACAAGCAAGAGATAAGGATTAAATTAATAAATCTCTTCAGGGGTAAATCAAATTCTGGTCATTACCCACAAATACTAAGTTCAGGACAGCTGGCAGGACGAAATAACAGAGAAGGGGACAGATTTTAAATTCATTCATTAGAGGCTGTAATATTTAAATAAATGGATTTGCACATTCTTACACACGACATCCTTGTCAGATCACAGCCTCCAGGTGGGTGTTACTAGTGTTAATGGAGGTCTATGTGAGAATGTCTCTAATATCTTTCAATATGTATTTTAAAGTCAACATGAAATCAAAATTGACCCCATACTTTAAAGCTGCACTACGTAACTGTGCTCTCTAGGGACATCTGTGGTTGAAAATAAAATTGCAAGCAATTTGCAGAAGAAAACTTTACATCAGTCGTGTTTCGGCACTGCTCTTCTGGCGGATGAATCTCATGATTTGAGCTTACCTGCACATCGCCTGTGTGTGATCATGACTGGGAGATGTTCAGAGCCGGAGTCTAGGGATGTGCCCGAAGCCAAATATCTTATTCTCGCAAATAATGACTTCAAAACGAATAATGGATTAATCCGAATAATAGAAACAATATTTGTTTGACTGATTATCCAAGAATCACAAGGATAAAGCAACATTTAAAATAAACATATCCGAAATTACAAAGAAATGATGAGTCTGTGAAGTCAATATTAGTAGCCTACTAAAGTTTAAAACTTAGGAATGAAAATACAGTGTGAATTCAGATCGGATGGGCGCGGTCTCAACTCAGTTTGCGGTCTCCGTTAATTGTGCATGTCTGGAGCTTGTCAAGCATAACATTAACTAAGACACTACAACATATAGGCTTCATTTTCCACTCCTAAAAATGTCTATATTTACATATCACACGATTCACAAGTAATGATTTCCATGTATTCATTTATAAACCAACCTGAGCGCAATGTAAAATTCCTGACCTGAAGTGATGATTTCACAGCGGAGCTCGTCTATTCACCTCAAAAAGTTGACATTTATTTTCACATCATCGATTAAGGTAAGTATCTGGTTAAGACTTTATTCCAAAAAAGTTTAAATGCTCCATAAAGGTTTAAATGCTCCATAAAGTGTACATCTATTCAGAATATTCCTGCTCATGTGATACAAAGAAACTGAAACATGCACAATCACTTTTCCCCTCCCTCTAAACTGTACTAAATTAGAAAATGTTAACATAACATTGTAATTATTATTATTATTAGACTATTATTATTCTCTTCCCACTATTTTGCTCATTCTGTACATGTAATGTAACTAAATAATTATGTCCTCCACATTTTAAAAATGCATGTTTCATTTAGTTTTGTCGCACTTCCGGTTTAAGCCCCGCCCACACTCAGTCCTGTCCAAACGATACAGATACAGATACTGGCAGATACAGATAAATTTGCGATGGTAACGGATACAGATACAAATACAGATAATGGCTGTGCTGCACACCCCTACCGGAGTCATAACATGCTATTTTCATGTTGATATTATGTTATACAATTAAACATTTGGACCCACTTTATATTAGGTGGCCTTAACTACTATGTATTTAACTATTTGATACAATGTACTTATTATGTACATACATGTTGTTGCATTGTAATTACATTTAAAGTACAGTGCATCCAGAAAGTATTCACAGCGCTTCACTTTTTCCACATTTTATGTTACAGCCTTATTCCTAAATGGATTAAATTCATTATTTTCCTCAAAATAATGACAATGTGAAAGAAGTTTG
The DNA here is from genome assembly GCF_019703515.2 of Myxocyprinus asiaticus. Lineage (NCBI taxonomy): Eukaryota > Metazoa > Chordata > Actinopteri > Cypriniformes > Catostomidae > Myxocyprinus > Myxocyprinus asiaticus. Next base: position 18,096,839 of record NC_059388.1, read on the forward strand.
TTTGAAATCTTTGCAAATTTATTAAAAATAAAAATTAAATTAAAAATCGCATGTACATAAGTATTCACAGCCTTTGCTCAATACTTTGTTGAAGCACCAATTACAGCCTCAAGTCTTTTTGAGTATGATGCTACAAGCTTGACACACCTATTTTTGGGCAGTTTCTCCAATTCTTCTTTGCAGGACCTCTCAAGCTCCATCAGGTTGGATGGGGAGCGTCGGTGCACAGCCATTTTCAGATCTCTCCAGAGATGTTCAATCGGGTTCAAGTTTGGGCTCTGGCTGGGCCACTCACGGACATTCACAGAGTTGTCCCGTAGCCACTCCTTTGTTATCTTGGCTGTGTGCTTAGGGTCATTGTCCTGTTGGAAGATGAACCTTCGCCCCAGTCTGAGGTCCAGAGCGCTCTGGAGCAGGTTTTCATCAAGGATGTCTTTGTACATTGCTGCATTCATCTTTCCCTCAATCCTGACTAGTCTCCCAGTTCCTGCCACTGAAAAACATCCCCACAGCATGATGCTGCCACCACCATGCTTCACTGTAGGGATGGTATTGTCCAGGTGATGAGCGGTGCCTGGTTTCCTCCAGACATTCAGGCCAAAGAGTTCAATCTTTGTTTCTCATGGTCTGAGAGTCCTTCAGGTGCCTTTTGGCAAACTCCAGGCGGGCTGTCATGTGCCTTTTACTGAGGAGAGACTTCCGTCTGGACACTATCATACAGGCCTGATTGGTGGAGTGCTGCAGAGATGGTTGTTCTTCTGGAAGGTTCTCCTCTCTCCACAGAGAAATGCTGGAGCTCTGTCAGAGTGACCATCGGGTTCTTGGTCACCTCCCTGACTAAGGCCCTTCTCCCCCAATCGCCCAGTTTGGCCAGGCGGCCAGCTCTAGGAAGAGTCCTGGTGGTTCCAAACTTCTTCCATTTACGGATGATGGAGGCCACTGTGCTCATTGGGACATTCAGTGCTGCAGAAATTTTTCTGTACCCTTCCCCAGATCTGTGCCTCGATACAATCCTGTCTCGGAGGTCTACAGACAATTCCTTGGACTTCATGGCTTGGTTTGTGCTCTGACATGCACTGTTAACTGTGGGACCTTATATAGACAGGTGTGTGCCTTTCCAAATCATGTCCAATCAACTTAATTTACCACAGGTGGACTCCAATCAAGTTGTAGAAACATCTCAAGGATGATCAGTGGAAACAGGATGCACCTGAGCTCAATTTTGAGTGTTATGACAAAGGCTGTGAATACTTATTTTTCGTTTTTTATTTTTAATAAATTTGCAAAGATTTCAAACAAACTTCTTTCACGTTGTCATTATGGGGTATTGTTTGTAGAATTTTGAGGAAAATAATGAAATTAATCCATTTTGGAATAAGGCTGTAACATAACAAAATGTGGAAAAAGTGAAGCGCTGTGAATACTTTCCGGATGCACTGTACTTGTATTTAATTACATTTGTAGTTACACTGTTAACTTTACCCCTAACCCTAACCCAACCCTTACCCCAAAACCTAACTCTAACCCCTTATCCTAACCCTACCCTTACTCCTAAACATACCTGTACCTCAACCTCAGTAGCAGCAAATGTGGGAATTTTGCAGAACATGTACACAGTAAATACATAGTCTTGTATTAAATGTTAGTACGTGTTAGTTAAGGCCACCTAATACAAAGTGTGACCAAACATTTAAAAACGGAAATATTATTTGCTTTGATGAATATAAAAAAACACTACTGTTTACATATTTTGAATGAATGAATTTTACACTTATAACACTTTTCTGACACTACACTCAAAGTGCTTTTACATAGAGAACGGGGGACTCAATCAGCTCAATCACCACCACCATTATATTTTAATAGGATTATTCAAGTGTTTTACAGTATCTGCTATTAATGTTTGTATTGTACTACACATCACTTTAAGAGGTAAAACATAAAATGGCTGATATGAGTTCAATGGAAAACTTTATTATTTTTATATTATATTGTACAGCCTCAGTTGATAATGCACGTGAACCGGAATACTACAATAGCATATCTATGCACTGCACATAATAACACCGTAGACTAAAAACATAAAACGAGGATTCAGTAATGATGGGGATAAAATATACTTTATTAAACATGAAAATAATATGCTACTATGCAATATAAAAATTACAAGAAGTCAATTTCAGAAGTCATACATAATCCTGTCACAGTAACTTCCCCCGACAACATGGATACATCGTGACTGGTTAACACACAAGTAATGTTCAATTCATTAAAACATGACAAGCACTATTATGGGGCTTTTCCACTGCACGGTACAGCTCCACTCGACTCTGCTCACTTTTTGGGGGTTTTCCACTGTGCATAGTACCTGGTACCTGGTACTTTTTAGTACCACCTCGGTCGAGGTTCCAAGCAGCCGAGCCAATACTAAATGTGACGTCAAAACCCTGCAGATCACTGATTGGTCAGAAAGAATCATCACTACAATCACTGGATTTGCGACACGGGACATCAACCCACTAGTTATAAAGTTAGCAACAGCAATAGCAATATCATTTGTTCACGCAACTTTCGAATTGTAAAAAGAAATGGCTGTGTGCAAAACCATGCCGTGGTCAATAAATGAGATGCAGACGTTCCTTTCGTTAGCGACGAACGAAATGACATGAAACGAAAAAGTCTTTCAGGAAGTGTCTCAGATGTTGGCCGCACACGGCTACCACCGGACCTACCAACAGCGTGGGGAAAAGTTAAACAAACTTAAGTGACTACAGAACCATCAAGGACCACAACAGCCGGAGTGGTTCAAACAGAAGAAAGTGGAAGTGGTTCGACCAAATGGATGCTATGGCAATAGACCGGCGAGCAATGGCATGGAGAGTGCCCTGGACTCGGCCACGGTGTTGTTGGAGTCCACGATGGAGGATGGTACGTTTTGTTACGTTAACCCTATATTCTGCTTGAAAGCTTCACTTTATTTAGTTGACCAGCTACTGGAAAGCTTGCTTCTAAAACAACCATGCCAATTTATCTGTTACACTTGTGTAAAATCACCATGCAATAACTGCTTTATGCAGCACAATGAGCTAGTAGATAACAGCTAGCGGTTGTGTTATTGTTTATGGTCAGTAATGTTTGTGTCGCGTTTAAGATGATGTCACGGCAGTCGAGGCGGCGCAACTATGATGATAAGCCTATAATCCCACCCACATTGAGGAGGCACTAAACTGCAGTGGAAAAGCAAGCTCAGAAAAGTAAAGCAAGCAGAGTCGAGACGAATCGAACCGTAACGTGCAGTGGAAAAGTGCCATTAGTTTCAACAACCCTACCAGAAAACATATAGCAGGTAAACAGCTTCACCAAATGGATAACAGATAAACATCCATCCAGATTGCTGCGATGCTGTCCTGAACTGTGTGAGTGTGACTGACTAAACTGAATGTAGTTTCTCCAGTTGGAACATGAGACAGCCAGTACTTCTTTCTTCTTTATGGACATGATGTAATGACATAAGGATGAATGACATAAGCCAGTGATTTTGCACCAAATCCAACCAAACACTTCAAAATGCAAATAATTTGTATAGGCTTACCGTATTGAATCGGGGTAAGGTAAGGACATTGTTTTGAACACTCTTGTTTATGTACTCAATTAATAATGGCAATTTGTTAATTTTTAACCAAAACATCTTACATAGTGCAGCTTTAACCAATTCTAATTGCGTTTGTCCATATACTGTATGTTATTCCCCCCCAAAAACAAAATATGGTTTTGATTAGTCTTACATCTGTCCTCAAAATATATTTATGTATACATAATTACTTGTTCCACCTCTGAAGCAACTTTCCATTTCCAATCACCAATCTCTTTTAATATCCAACCCTCCCCTC